>NC_089748.1:21287771-21337771 GCF_040412425.1 Macrobrachium rosenbergii
TAGTGACTAGTTTAGCATGAACTGGGTTATAATAAGGGCGTTTTGTATCTCTGGTTATATCATATCTTCATGGATGGACGACAGAATAAGTCAAAGAAAGGACAATATAATCAAATGGAAAATAATGGGACAAGACGATATGCCACGAATAGAATGTGGAATTGCATATATTTGATGATGACACAGTGATGAATTGGTATGGGGACAAGAAACTGCAGACTAGTGAGTTAGTCAGAAAGTGTTTACGAGAAGAGAAATTGGTTAGTAAATATGAGCTACAGTAATGTCATAGGTGAATGAAAAACAATGGAGATGGAGCAAAGGACTTTATAAGAGCGAGTAAGAATGAACATAGGCGATTCTTGTAAGTATTTGGGGTACAAAAAATCTGACGATGGCGAATTAGAAGAGATGACTCACAGAATGGGTGAAAGAGAAGAAAGGTATCAGGAGAGTATGTAAAAGATTGTGTTGACTTCAGTACCTATGGAAGCAAGTATTGGAGTATATGAAGACTGCCAGGGCCATCACTCTTTTATCTAACGAAATATATATGAATATTGAATGACTTTGTAAGGAAGAGAGGCTGGCAAGGAGCTGCAGAGGTGGTGTTGGTGTAGTTTATGTGGCATAAGAAGTATTGGAAGGGTGACAGATGCGCTGAAATATAGAAAGCAAAAATGCAATTGTGGTGGAAAAGATGGATAAGATTTTTAGATGGTTCAGTCGTGTGGATAGAATGGACGATGAAGGGACTTCGGAGAGAGGGTACAATTCAGAGGAGTTGGGTAGGAGGAGGGGAGGGGGACTTATGAACGACTGTATCAATGAGAAAGAAAGTGAAGACGAGGTTCCCTGAAATTCAAGCAAAGAGAGTGTTTATAATAGAACCCGCTATGTAGCTGCATGTGGCCGCTAATGTTCTAGTAGGCTGCACCCCTGAGTCATCTGCAATTCAGAATTTAGAGTTTGGATGTAGCAGAGATTACTAATATGCGGAAATGGTTTTCTACTGGTTGTAATTTCATGGGTTTGAACGTAAATGTAAAATCAATACACCCAGGGTAAAAAAAAAAAAAGATCTATCAAAGGAATTATCATAGTAAAAAGCAAAGTCAGACAATATATGAAATGACGAAAATTTTGATCTATTTAAAAATTAATTCAATTATTTTTATTCGTTGTATAGAGTTGAATCATCAGTCTCTCTTAATACACCTAAGCACATTGTCTTGTTACTTTTCAGTGCTGCTGCATTTTGTGATAGCTTGACATATACTATATTTCCTTTCTTTTTCTAATTATTTTGTAAGATTCGTTAATTTTCTTTCCTTTGTACAGATTGCCAATTGTGTAGAATTTTCCCAAAGTCTTTCTGTTCTTAGATGCTTTGCTTAGCAAATTTCTTATTCCTAATCCAAAGTCATTACCATATAAAACACGCAACCACACTAAGCATCACTGGGTGGAAACCCTTCTTATTTAAGGTAACTCCGTTCCCGAAGGAGGTCTTACTGATACAAAGGTTGGATACGAGGAACAAACACCAGAGCATGTTTGACATTTCAGATGAAAAATATTTTGAAAGAAGATTATGAACTGATCAAATGACACTTAAAAATTACATAGACAATACTTTCATTCAGAACTGAAACATCTAACTAAAATTGTTAACTGAGTGTTGCCCACGTTCCTGCAATGTAACAAGTGCATAAGTGGTTCTTTTTACATTCTATAGAAATACTTCTTCTTAAATATTTACTCCATCGTCTGTTATAAGGAATCTGATATGTCAAAAATACATTTTGCTGAGTATTGATTAATAAATTCTTATTCTGGCTTAACGGCAAATAATATATAAAAAGAAATATGTATATGGTATTGGACGCTTTTTTTTTTAAGAGTAAGCCAGCCGATGTAAAGCTAATTAATGTCTGAGAGATATACAAGGAACAATGAGTGGAATTCTCCGAAACAAATATTCTTGATCATTTTTCAAGGTCATAATGATGGGAAAAATTTATATATAAAAAACTGAAATTAGGAAATCTGAGCGATTCTTTTTCCATTTAAGGTAATTAAGGCCTCAATTTAGCGTGCAAATATCATTAAAATTACAAACATTTATGTGCATAGATTTATCTATTTTAGATTTTTTCTTCATGAGATTGTAACTTTTTCTGCCCTATAGAAGGGATTGCGATCCCAAATTGTAATGGAGAAGGGTATATTGGGTTTACTTATTGCATTTGGAATTCTTGCAGATTTCATTTTAAACACGCGCAGTCAAAAAAAGTATGCAACGGAATACTCGACAGGAAATTATCTTTATGCAATATACAAGTAATTGTAGAATTAGAAATATTCGGTTCCATTTGTTTCGCAGTAGGGAAGAAGCACCTCATCAGTTCCAGACTTTGACTAATGGTAATTATTCCCTTTCCTCCGCTGGAACCATTTTTGTAGAAAATACAGTCCTCACTAGGAGAGGATCTTAAAATAGAAAAGAGAGAGACAATGAAATTAAAAGCAATCTTTTATCGGCAAAAATTAAGCTGAAAAAAAACTTTTTACTTGTTCGGACTTTTCATAATATAAACTTCCTGCAAAAGCTTACTGAAAGGTCTTATAAACGTTAACACAAGCATAATTATTGTTACAGAAGTTACAAAGGCAGATATATTCATAAATTCTTTTTTAGTAAGCTCACAGAGATTGGAGGATATTTAAAAAAAAAATAGGAAGCGCCCAGAGATTGGAGGATATTTAAAAAAAAATTGGTAAGCGCCCAGAGACTGCAGATATTTAAAAAAAATTAGTAAGTCTCCAGAGACTGGAGGATATTTAAAAAAAAATTAGTAAGCGCCCAGAGATTGGAGGATATTTAAAAAAAGAATAGTAAGCGCCCAGAGATTGGAGGATATTTAAAAAAAAATTAGTAAGCGTCCAGAGATTGGAGGATATTTAAAAAAAAAATAGATTTTTCTCATCACAATTAGCACGTGGCAAGAATGTAGAACGCCATACCTCATTTAAAAAAAAATCTATAAAAGTTATATTCGTTCTTGTGTTTAAAACAGGATAATAGAAAAGCCGTGACTGTCAATTCTACATTATTATCTGCTAGTGGATGCTATTTTCCTTTGGAATTCATTAAAGAACTATAGTATCGACTTTCTTCTTGTACTGACTTTGTCTTCTTCTTCCCAGCTTGTTCCCCATTTTATATGGGGTCATCGTGTCACTTCTTTGAGACTTTGATTTGGCTATAGGGTAGACTTTGTAGTCATATTCTGTCTGGTATTTTGAACTCACTGCTATCTTACAATTGTATTCATAACTTTGAATACTTCTTCATCTGCAAGTAAAACACATTGATTTCAACGAACACAGCATATTATTTCCAATTAGCCTGTCGAAAATAATATCTGTGAAACCAATTTGTTGATAAAAACCAAATTTCAGTCGCTTCTAAGGAATATGTGCATTGACCCAGGAATGCCTTATTTGAATAATGTCAATAGCCATTATTCAAATATTTCAGATTTGAGTGCTCTGAATCAATAATAGCATCGAAAGTTAAGAGAAATCTGTTTTATAATACAAACCTTTTTTCACATATATCAAAAAGAGATTTAAAGAACATACTAATAAAAGGTCATAACGAAGCAAATGCATCACACTACAGAGATCTGTTAATGAAACAATTATCATTACAACTAATTTCTAACAAGGGAATATCTGCAAAATCATTTTTTTGATCAGACCCAAAACATATTACCACTTGTTTGATCATTATTTAAAACACCAAAATATTGAATTTCCTTCAAGTAAGGGAAAAATAATGTAGACTTTCTTGGCGTGCTTGTGCGTGAACAAAGTGATCAAACTTTTACGACGTCAGTATACGGGAAACCAACATTTGCAGGCCTCACAACGAAATTTTCCTCATTCATTCCTATGGTTTATAAACGCAATTTAGTCTCTAAACTCGTAACACGCGCCATTGACATTTGTGCAAGTTATTTTAGTCTTCATTCAGAATTTCAGGTTATAAAAGAAGTGCTTCATAAACATGGTTTTAATATTGCTTTCATAGATACGTATGTTGGCAAACAGCTGGAAAAGGCATTGTTCCAGAAAGTTTTTATTTCAAAAGCCAATATAGCGGTGCTATATTCTACTATGTTTTACTATGGTAATAGGAGTTTTCTATTGAAAATAGGCTATTAAAACCTACAGGAGAATTTGATCCCCAGGTTAATGTGAGGATAGTATTTAAACCTAAGTAGCCTACACCACTGGTAGCTTGTTTAAGTACAGAGATATCGTCCCCCCACCCGCCTCGAACTGCATTCTCATGTTGTTTATAAATGCAGTGTCATTGCCGTAATGCAATTCACGACAAAGCATCAGCACGTGTACGATGGTTTGAACACCTAAGAAAATCTGTTAAAACAAAGAGGCTTTTAGCAAAACCACCATACAGTGCCACAGGGGATCACGCAGAAAATAGTGATCACCGTTTATGCTTAGACTCATTTTCCATTCTCTCAAGACGAGTGTCTCCCAAGGAGCTGCAATAGTGGAAAGCCTTTACTCTTTAAAACTGAAACCTTCCCTCAGTAACATCGAGAGGTCCACAGAGATGCTGTGTTTTTAATTTTTAGTGTGTGTATATGTGTGCCTTCATGTTGCAGGTATTTGTTTATCTTGGCATGGCTTTGTTTCTTTTTTATGCTTGTACATTACCAATTTTTGTATAAGATTTAGTATAATATTACTGTATTCCAATGAGCGTTCATGATTTATGATTTCTTTATTTTCTTTCTGTGTTTGTCGTTGGAGCTTGATGATGGAGACAGTTACTCGAAACCGGTAATCATACCTGAATAAAAGGATGTTTGTGTACAAGTACTGGTCTTAATCTTTCAGCAGGCTCCACTACGTTGATGAATAAATTGTATATATATATATATATATATATATATATATATATATATATATATATATATATATATATACATATATATATATATATACTATATATATATATATATATATATATATATATATATATATATACACACACACACACACACACACACACACAAACATTATGATAAATGTCATTAATATCAAATTTGCCCTACCCACAAATAGTATATATATATATATATATGTATACTATATATATATATATATATATATATATATATATATATATATATATATATATATATATATATATACCGAAGTGTGGAATTATAATTGGTGAGTGGTTCGTCATCTTGCTCCGCCGAAGAGTACCAGCGACGTTCAGCTTAATGTTGTGTATAACAAATCATGGTGATGTAAATAAATGCACTCATTTATATATATATATATATATATATATATATATATATATATATATATATATATATATGTGTGTGTGTGTGTGTGTGTGTGTGTGTGTGTGTGCCTGTATGTATATATACATCACACACCACTATGAAAAATTGAAACGCCGGTGTAAATCACGACCGGTGTTGCCTTTATTAGGTAAGAAATTGATCCATAAATTTAAAGACAAATATGCGAGAAGTTGAAATTCCAAGTAGGATTCATCTACGATACAGCAGTATAGTAGTACAATAGAGACAAAGGCGTTGCCTTTTGCTATAGCTCTATCTGTTTCGGGGAACGAATTTATATTGGTATATATGGATATTGCAGGTGTGTGTGTTTTGTCAGACCCCAAGTTTCCTGGAGGGTAGTTTTTTTATGTTTAAGTTCTGTAGGATTTTTTCCGTTACTTTGACTTTCCGATAAGAAAGGGAATTCAATTTACTATTTTACAACTTAGTAAGGTTACTTGTATTACCCATACTTCGTTAAATAGCCTGACAACAGTTTACAGAAAATTAGTTTTAAAACACTAGCCAATGTCTTTCTGGCGCTGGATAGGAGAGTTGCTCCCGAGTAAAAGCGTCCTCTCTCTATCTCTTTCTCTTGCGCTCTCTCGCGTACGCACTTATACATACCCTCTCTGACTCTCTCTCTCTCTCACACACACACACAACCACGCAAGCGCACACCGCCCCCAACTCTCTCTCTCTCCCTCTCTCTCGTACACACCATTTCAAAGATGTAACGAGATGGACCTGTCAAAGACACTTCAATTACGTTTTTTCATCTCTGTTTCCGAACATTTCTTCCATTTTCCATTTGTTGGGTAGCTGAGCGCGTCCAATTTTCCATTGATATAATAATGCCACAATCATTTGTTCCCGATAGATGTTGCTGGGTGGGAGCCACAGATGTTATCACATTATCTGCATGGCTGCACTTCAAGTGTTATTGTGCGCACAACACGATGGATCTATGCAGATACTAGGACGCCGGTAGGCTTCCTCGTCCTCCCCTCTGGCATTCTTTTATCTTCCTACAGTCATTGGCGTGTGTGTGTGTGTTGGGTGTCTGCTGAACTAAGCATAGGAACTTTATACGAATATCTTTGAGAATACCGGCTGCTTCATACACATACACAGAATGGTTCACGAGTAGCTTATTGCGCCCTCCTGCAATATTATGCCATCAAACTCCAACGTGCACACACACTCCTCTTGCCTCTGGATAGAAAATCCATTCGATGCCTGTCTCTACCTCACTACATCTCTCCAGCACCTTCAAGATCTTTCTGACACACCCTCAAATATTCTAATATTATACTCTCATTTCACAGCAGTTTTCTGTGTTCTCTTAAATTGACCAAAGTACCCAGAACACTCTAATGTACCATGTGCCTTCTTGCTTTTACGCTCTTTATAGGTACCTCCAGATAAGTCACGCTTTTATCATTCTAACTCGTAATGTAAATTACGTTTTCATTTCAGCGACTTCAGCTTTTTCTTTCAATCGTACTTAACATAAACGTTTTGCTTATATAAAGGAAACTGCATACAGGGTACCAAGTTAATTTCTTTGCTTTACCTGTTTTGTGATTAACGTCTTCTCTCCTCCTGCCATCGTGCTTTTTTATTTACTCACAGATACCCATCTTATCCTAATCTATCTTTCTCTAAATTCTCCCTCTACTCCTTCTTTAAACATATAACAGGACACTTCTAACGTATTCTAACAAACTCTTCACTTGTACCATCTACCAAGTGCGCGGATGAGCTTTCATACATACATGTATACGAACTCACATTTGTATTACTCTTTTGAGTGTATGTAATTCAATATAATGTTTTGGATTTATTTTTCGATTTCTGTAAAAGCATTCTATTTACACGTTTTTTTCTTTATTTCATAAGAGTCAAATGGAATATATAGCATTCGCACCCATTCCTGTGATGGATGTTCCTAGTCAGTGAAGGAGTGAAATTATGAAATAAATCTTCCATATGGTCAGGTAAGTTACTACATCAATTTTTACGGAAATATGAGACTCACTAAATTGTACGTCAGTTATTTTAAAAATGCCTATATCTTTACAAACGCTAAGACTGGTATTAAAAATGACATTCTTTCGCTCTTGAAATCACAAATTCCCCTCGCTACCTTTTCAGCAATGTTTTTCTTCTTTCACTTCTGTTTTCCAGCTAATGTATTCACCGTCTTCTGGGATAAGCTATTACATCATATTATTTTACTGCATCAAAATTTTCTGCGTGCGAAGATGGAAGTTGACGAGAAATATCATGATTTAGGAATGACTATCTTATCTTCTCTTATCTTTTCCTGAGAAAGCATTTCGCGTTCAACTCCTTACTTCGCTTTTTAATACACCATTATTATCCTGCACCATTGAGTAAATTTGAAAATATTTTCCAGAAATGGAATCCATTAATCTCTACTGGCCTTTAACGAAATCCACAGGTCAGCTGAATCCTAATTCCTGAATCAGTAAAATCACAGCGCACATTTCCCCTGTCATGGCCAAGCGCAGAGGATTTAAACTGAAAATCTGCTTTTCAAAGCAGCTTAATGTTTAATGTAATCCATAGATTATTCTCTGCACCTGTTAGCTCTACTTCAGATATCCTCTTTGTCACGACAGAGTTATAAAAGAAAAAAGCTTATTTCCTATGTACATGAAAGAGATTTCTTATACATATATAACTTTAACTATATTTCCTCTTTGCTTTATATTTGCACGTCTTATATATACGAGTTGGGAGAATGTAGTTTGAACAAAAATGAGAGTTATACATTTCTCGTTTTGAAGTGTATTCCGTTCCTTCAAATTTTGAATCGGGGAGACCGTTAAAAAAATCTAAATATATACATGAGGTTTTAAAGGTGTTTCATCTCTTCCCATTCGTCGTTCCTTTTAGTCTATGGATATCACTACTGAAACCACAAAGGCCTGATCCAAATGTGTTTCCATTTTCCCTCTTAATTAGTTGTAGCTTTCAAGACGTACGAAAATATGAATTTTTCAAAGATGGTGACAAAGACAATATCTTAACCATATAATAAGCTAATGATTTCAATGCATCTTCGTCATCCTGGTCAATAAACACATCCACCACAAAGTGTTATCAAAACGGGATAAAATGTTCACCTGTAATGTATAGATTATGAATATTTTTGTTACTGATTAAACGTTTTTATAACCAAGCTTCAAATTTATGGCTTCTTGTGAGCCGCTCTCTCCCTCTCTTACAGACATGTACTGTAGGATTCCTTAATATGCTTCTTCCTTTATTATTTCTTAAACGAGGCTTTATCAAGACAAATCTCTTCTAGAGCGAACCCTGAAATCAATTCGCAAAGAGTTTTAATCTGCTGTCTAAAAAAAACTCAATAAAAGAAACTGTAATTCTTATTCTAGTATATTTTAATGCTTTCTTATTCAGGAAAATTCTGAGAACATAATTTTATGAGTCCTAAATACGGGAAAGATTAAAAAAAAACAATTGTGTTGTAGTGTTACTGTGTTAAGTAAATCATGCCCTTTATATATGTCAATTAATTTAATTCTATCCATTCATTTTCTTTCTTAAGGAAAATCATCTCGTCGTGTCGGTTTTTACTTTTATTTCTTTTTTTTTCAAAACACTGCGATAGATTAAATCTAATCATTTTCCAAATAACAGTAATAAGAGTTTATTTACACCGATCGATCAAAGAAACCTGTCGCAATGCAATTTTCAGACGAAGACCTAAAACATTTTTTCCTCTTTTCCCTTTCGTCCTACTGCCCAGTTACGGGCACAACTAGCTTTAAGTGTGTGTTATCTAAACGGCAATTCATCGTAGTCTTGCAATTTTAATAAAGCAAGAAATATAACTTTTAACACCATTTTTATGGAGCATATTGCTTATGGCAAAGTACAGAAGCAATCTTACCTCAGGTCCCTTCCTCTTCAATTCAACCTTTTGACCTTTGAAACTTCCGAGTTTTTATTTTTGTATTATATTGCGATATATTACCACAACTCCACTTTAAAAAACAACACACCAATCAGTATCTAGCTTGAAAACCACATTGAAACTGCCAGATGGGTGCATTCGGTTGTGTTGGCCACACAAAGAACTATGGGGACTCGTATAATAACATTTTAACATGGTGTAATCTACTCAACACAAAACCATTATCTTTGCCGCAGTTTATTATTTTTTATTTTTTACTACAAGCTTAGTAATAGCATGGTGCATACTATTTTTGGTCACTTTTGTCGAAGAGTACTCGTATTAACGCTTTTAGAAGTAATATGAAAGAAAGTGTATATCCTATACCCTACAGCACCGTCAAAGGGATTTCTCAGGATTGCTCACACACAAGATGTTTCGACACGGAATGGTCGTTTTGGGAGAATGTGTTACCTACAAAATCCTCAGTCAGGCCATTTGGGCTTACAACAAAACCCCCATAAACTTCGTAATACGGGACCTGTTTCCTTTTCATTCCCGAAGATAGTTGCTATTGAACGGTCTCTCACGAAAGAGAACGTCATTCCTTCATTTGACCACATACTATATACGAAAAGTCTAACGAAATATTTTCGTGGCCATATATTTTTGACAGGAATCATTCATTATTAAAAGCTTGTGAAAGACTTCAAAAGTAAGTTTTAGCAGATTAATCACACTATCTAGAATTAAGAGAATAAAAATCCCAGGATAAGAGAGTGCTATCAAAATAACATGGAAAGGGGTTTTCAATCTTTTTTTACTGCTGGCTCTCTCACGAATTGCTGCTGGTATTGGTAGAAAGAGAAGTAAAGCAGGAGAAAAAAAATTTAAGAATATTTTCGTCTGAGAGTAGAATATTTCACACTTTCCTTTCCTGGCTGCAAAGGATTTGGCGATGCAATGTACAAACGAGAATTCATATATCGAAAGCACCGATTGGCAATGAGTATAAAGTGAGTCGTGCACGTAGAATAGGAAGGGTCGATAGGGATCTAGAGTTAAAATCCATTCTGCCACTGTTTATATGGGGATGGGGCTCACGACTTCCAAGTTGCTGAATAAGGCCAAAAGTCTAATACCGTCAGCACAACTCCCTCCAGAAGGATATATACATACATACATACATACACACAAACACACACACACACACACACACACACACACACACACACACACACACACACACATATATATATATATATATATATATATATATATATATATATATATATATATATATATATATATATATATATATATATAAAAAGTGAATATTTATGTATGTTTGTCTGTTTTGTAACTTTGTACCTTTATAAATCGAACTGCCTAGGTAGTCTGTTAAAGTTTGTACATGTATCATTGTGCTTAGATAATAGGGTAAGTTTCAAACCCGCACCCCCTTCCCCTTGCCCTTCCCATTCTCCAATCCACTTCCCTGTACCTGAAACGGGGCTGGTGCTGCCGATAGACTTAGTAATTAATGCAGTAATTAAACTCTATGTGAGCTTATCATACCTCATTTCATTTACTTGATGCCATAAATTATATTATTGAAGATGCTTTTCTTTCCTGTAATTAATAATTCTTTATCAAGGTTTGTGTTTAGGTTTAGTAGGGGGCGTGTTTAGGTTTAGGCGGGGTGTGTTTTTAGGTTTAGTGGGGGTGAATTTAGGCTTAGTAGGGTGCGTGTTTAGGTTTAGGTGTGGTGTGTTTTTAGGTTTAGTGGGGGTGAATTTAGGCTTAGCATGTGGTGTGTTTAGGTTTAGGTGTGTGTTTTTAGGTTTAGTGGGGGCTGAATTGGAAACAGCATGTGGTGTGTTTAGGTTTAGTAGAATTGTGTTTAGTTTTATTGAGAGTGTGTTTAGGTTTAGTAGAGTGTGCTTGGTTTAATGGGGGTATTTCAGTGCGCAAGTGGGAGGGGCAATGTTTAGGTTTACTGGGGGGTAAATGGGATAGTCACCACAGCAAGATCTGGATAAAATGAACAGTAACCACAGTAATACCTGGATAAAATGACAGTCAGTATAGTAATCCCTGGATAAAAGGGACAGACAGCACAGTAAAATCTGGATAAATGGGACAGTCACTAAAGTAATGCCACCTGCATGAAAGGGACAGTCAGCTTAGTAATATCTAGATAAATGGGACATCCACCACATTAACACATGGGTAAATGGGACAGGCATCATAGTAATATCTGAATAAAATGGACAGTCACCACAGTAATACATAGATAAAAGGGACAGTCAGTACAGTAATACCTGGATAAAAGGGACAGATATCACAGTAATGCCTGGATAAATGGGACAGTCACCACAGTAATACCCGGGGGACACTCACCACTGGAATGTATAGATAAAATGGACAGTCACCACAGTAATAATTGGATAAAGGGACGATCTAGCAAGTAATGTCCCTGAATAAAAATGGGTGAGTGCAGTAATATTTGGTAAATTGGTGAATCAGCAATAACTACAGGTTAAAGGACAGTCACCTCGTTAATAAGCTGGATAATTGGGACAGTCACTGCAGTAATATTTGGATAAAGGGACAATCCGTACAGTAATACCTGGTAAATGGGATAGTCACCACAGTAATACCAGGTTAAATGGGCGTAACCGCAGTAATCTATATATATATATATATATATATATATATATATATATATATATATATATATATATATATATATATATATATATATATATATATATATATATAAGTAAGTGTATCTTAGTTTAACCAGACCACTGAGCTGGTTAACAGCTCTCCTAGAGCTAGCCGAAGGATTGAATTTGTGGCTAGAACAGACTGGTTACCTAGCAACGGGACTTACAGCTTATTGTGGAGATCTGAACCACATTATGACGAGAGAATTAATTTCTATCACAGAAATAAATTCCTCTATATGTGTGTGTGTGTACGTTCCATACTAAATCATTAGGCAATTTCAACCAAACTTGAAGTATACATATGACTTACCATCTGAGACAGAAGAACACTGTGTGTGGGTAAGACATCACTGGCACCAAATGGGGGAATTGATTACAAAGGGGAGACATGTAAAAATAACCCAGAACGACACATATTATTGTCTAATCCATAGTTTTCGAGGTCACTGTGATGAATAGTGACTCTTCTGATGCCATTGCTCAAATTCAGCACCAATAAGGAGGTGAGAAGGGGTTGGAAGGGATGACATGTAAAAAAACAAAAACAGCGAATATTAGTGTTTAATCCATAGTTTTTGAGTTCTCTGAAATGAATAGTAACAATCCTGATGCCCTTTAAGTCCAGATTCAGCCCCAGTAGGAAGCAGGTGGTGAGAGGGGGTCGAAAATGGGGGTGACATGTAAAAATAACCGGAAACGACAGATATTAGTGTATAATCCATAGTTTCCAAGGTCGCTGAGATGAATAGTGACACTCCCAATTGTAACAGTTAGCAAATTTTGTATGAACATGTCATTAAGCACCACCTTCCCGCACATGCCTCAACCAATAGCGGGAAGTAGGAGTCTCTAGTATTTTTGAACTGATCATGCACCGGCAGCACCGTTGAAAGCCAGTAGTTGCAATCTGTATCCCAAGCAGAATAAACGTTCTTTACCCATCCCATATGAGTATGTTATTTATCATATCCTACCCATCCTTATGTGTATAAGCTGTTACACCAATGCCCTTCAAGTCCAAGTTCAACCCCAGTAGGAAAGTGGGGTTAGAAGGAGGTGACATGTAAAAATAACCAAAAAGGCAGATGTTAGTGTCTAATCCATAGCTTTCGAGGTTACTAAGATGAATACTGACACTCTGATGCTCTTCAAGTTTAAGTTCAGCCCTGATAGGAAGGGGGCTGAGAAGGGGATGACATGTAAAAATAATCGAAAATGTCAGACATTAGTGTCTAATCCATAGATTTTCAATTTCACTGAGATGAATAGTGACACTCCTGATGCCCTTTAAGTCCAATTTCAGCCCAGATAGGGAGGGGGGTGAGAAGGGGTAGAAAGGGGGCGACATGTAAAAATAACTGAACATGAAAGATATTAGTGTCTAATCCATAGTTTTTAAGGTCGCTGAGATGATTAGTGGTGCTCCCGATGTTGTTTAGGTCCAAGTTCAGCCCCAGTAGGAATTGTGGGTGAGACGGGGTGAAAGATAACATGCCAAAAATGTTGGGCAATGTAACTGAAGCAACTATCTTAACAGGAAAGAAAGAGAGAGGGAGAGGAAGTGAGAGAGAGAGTAGAAGGGGTGTTGAGAGAGAGAGAGAGAGAGAGAGAGAGAGAGAGAGAGAGAGAGAGAGAGAGAGAGAGAGAGAGAGAGAGAGAGAGAGTTTATTGGAGTTGTCATTCAGTTTTCCCAGGCTGCACCAGGTTGGTCAGCTAATGTATATGAAAATGAATGTATATGTGTGTGTATGTTCCACATACACCCTGGCTGATGAGCAATCTCAGCTAAACATTATCCATATGACACCAACTGGGAAAGAACATGGGAATTAGGAACATCACTGGCCTCAAAGAGGAGAGAGTGTGGGAAGGGGGTGAAATGTAAAAATTACTGAAAACGACAGATATTAGTGTCTAATCCATAGTTTTTGAGGTCGCTGAGATGAGTAGTGACACTCCTAATACCCTTTATGCCTAAGTTGGAAAGGGGGTGACATGTAAAAATGACTGAAACAACAGCCATTAGTGTCTAATGAATAGTTTTCGAGTCCCTGAGAAAGATAGTGACACTCTCGATGCCCTTTAAGTCCAAGTTCAGCCCCAATAGGGAGAGGGGTGAGAAGAGGTGGGAAGGCGGTAACCTGTAAAGAAAATCGAAAATGACAGATATTAGTGTATAATCCATTGTGTTCAAGGTTGCTGAGATGAATAGTGACACTCCCGATGCCCTTCAGATTCAAGTTCAGTCCCAATAGGAATGGGGGTGGGAAGGTGGTAACATATAAAAATAACCAAAAACTACAGATATTAGTGTCTAATCTAATGCCCTTTAAGTCCAAGTTTAGCCCGGCAGGAAAGGGGGTGGCTGAGAAGGAGTAAAAAATAAAACGTCAAAAATGACAGATAGCAGAGTCTAACCCATAGTTTTCAAGATCGCTGGGATAAATAGAGACACTCCTGATGCCCTTCAAGTACAAGTTCAGCCCCCAAAAGGAATGGGGGGTGAGAAGTGGTGAAATATGAAATGTCAAAAATGCTGGGCAATGTAACTGAAGCAACTATCTTAACAGGAATAGGAGAGAGAGAGAGAGAGAGAGAGAGAGAGAGAGAGAGAGAGTTTATCTGTCGCCTTTCAGAGATTTCCCGGGCAGTGCCGGGTTGGTCAGGTAGTATCTGGATAAAACGGATGGTCAGTACAGTAATACCTGGATAAACAAGTTAGAACAGTAATACCTGGATAAATGGGACAGTCACCACAGTAATGCCTGAATTAAAGGGACAGCCAGTACAAGAAGGGGGCAGGAAATTTTTTCTGAGGCCTTCAGAGTTTCCCCGGCAGTGCCTGATTGGTCAGCTAGTCTATATATATATATATATATATATATATATATATATATATATATATATATATATATATATATATATATATATATATATATATATATATATATATATATATGTAATATATATATAATATATATATATATATATATATATATATATATATATATATATATATATATATATACTATATATATATATATATATATATATATATATATATATATATATATATATATATATATATATATATATATATATATATATATATATATACTCTCTCTATATATATATATATATATATATATATGTGTCTGTGTGTGTGTATACTAGCTGACCAACCTGGCACTGCATGGGAAATCTCTGAATGACAACTGATAAACTCT
Organism: Macrobrachium rosenbergii; assembly: GCF_040412425.1. Lineage (NCBI taxonomy): Eukaryota > Metazoa > Arthropoda > Malacostraca > Decapoda > Palaemonidae > Macrobrachium > Macrobrachium rosenbergii. The sequence continues at coordinate 21,303,079 of NC_089748.1, forward strand.
CTATCTCTCTCTAGCTCTCTCTCTCTCCCTCTCACTCTCTCACTCTCCCCCATTCCTGTTAAGATAATTGATTCAGCTGAGTTGCACCCAGTATTTTTAGCATTTTATAAACTGCCTTCTCACACCCTCATTCTGTCAAGGGCTGAACTGGACTTGAAGAACATCGGAAAATGCTATTCTCTCAGCAATCTTGGCTTGCTATGGTACTATTATCTGTCATTTTTATTTTATTTTCACCCGACCCCTATTGCGCCCCGCTGCAGGGCTGAACTTTGGACATAACGAGCATCTGGAATTTCACTGTTATCTCAGCGACCTCAAAAGCCTTGGACTATACACTAATATTTTGTAGTTTTCAGTTATTTTTGTAGCCACTTTCTTTTCCACCTTCAATTGGGACTGAACTTGGACTCAAAGGGCATCAGAGTATCACTATTCTTCTCAGCAGCCTTGAAAACTATGGATTGAAACGTGCCTGTTGTTTTGTATTATTTTCATATCACCCCCCCTCCCACCCATTCACCCCTCTCAAATGAGGATGAACTTGGGCTTAAAGGGCATCGGGAGTGTCACTATTCTTCTCAGGGACCTCGAAAACTATGGATTAGACACTAACATCTGCCGTTTCGGTTATTTTACATGTCACCACATTCCACCCCTCTTCTTACCACCCCCTTCCTATAGGGCTGAACTTTGACTTTAAGTGCATTGGGAGTGTCACTATTCTTCTCAAGGACTTCAAAAACTATGGATTAGACATTAATATCTGTCATTTTCAGTTATTTTTACATGTCACTAACCCCCTTTCTATCAGGGCTGAACTTGGACATAAGGGCATTGGGAGTGTCACCATTCTTCTCATCGACCTCGAAAACTATTGATTAGACACTAATATCTGTCGTTTCGGTTATTTTTACATGTCACCCACACCCTCCCTTTGGTGCTAGTGATGTCTTACGCCCACAATTCTTTTCGAGACGGTAAGTCATATGTATACCAAGTTTGATTGAAATTGCTCAATGCGTTTCAGAGTGTATGTGGAACATACACACACACACATACATACATATGTCCATATATATATATATATATATATATATACCTACATATATATATATATATATATATATATGCTCTCTGCTACTCTATATATATATATATATATATATATATAAATGGATATGTATGCATATTGTGTGTGTTTCATAAACTTTCTGAAATACATCAATTTCAACACCAAACCTAGTAAACACTATTTCTTACCATCTGAGGAAATACTAATGAGGAGTAGGCTATAACTGTAACATATATGTGTTACAGAACAGAATCAACACTTTTTGAAAGTGTACGTAACGTGATCTAGCGATCTTACTTCAGGAAAAGGCGTATAAAGATTCGGACCCATGATAACACTTGCATCCTTTCCCTCTCTTCTCTCTTTCTCTCTCTCTCTCTCTCTCTCTCTCTCTCTCTCTCTCTCTCTCACCGTGTATCGACTCTCTCTCTCATCGTTTACCAAAGCTCACCCACCCTAACCTCACTCATTCTCACCAAAGCAATTAAATGGACTATTTAAAGAAACACAATTGTTTCTACAAAAATAGGTTTATTATTCAAATAACCCAACAAGAAATGAATAAAACAAAGCAAAGATTAAAATGCATAATAAATGAATTATCGAGTCAGATAACTGAACTCTAAACTGCAAAACACTTCTGATTAAAGAAGTCTCATTATGGCTAACAGCCTGAAAATATCCAAAATCACACATCCTCACAAATCAACAAACAAAAGTCATGTAAAAAAAAACAGTCTACCACATAAAGAGATTGACATTGCAAATGAATTGCATGTCCTTTTTCTCAAACTCCCAAGTCCACAGACATCTGTCGAAAGAATTAAACATGATAGAAAACTCCCAAAAATATATGAAATGCAAAACACAATAATGGAAAGTGTAAAATGCATAGCCAAGATATGGCAAACGTAACATAACAAAATAATAATATAAAAGAGGTATGAATATTCATATTAAATCTCCCACACCAGTTCAAAAGTTCATAATGATTAGAAAATTTCCTCCCATAAAAACAGAGATTTGAAACTCTACCTTATCTGCCGATTTTCAAAGCCTGGATCCTCTCCAAAGCTACGACTGGACAACTGCAGTTCTGTCACGTTAATGAACGATCAAACTCACTTTTAGGCAGATTTTGGCATAATCTAGATCAAAGTAACGCACGTACTCACGAATATACATAACTCTTGGAAGATCACCTGACTGGCAATATTGCTGAGGAATCAAACTATTTGCTGAATACAAAGATTTTGCATCAAGTCTCTTGCCCTAGTTCCATCTGACTCCAAACCTTCTTTCATCACACCTTAAAGCATTGAAGCTATGAAATGCATATATGTGTCCTTTAAATTGTAGAGCTCTGAAATAGAGCCACCCCATAAGAGCGTCTCGCTCTCCTTAACGGCAAACTAAAACAAAAGCATATGTATAAAACATAACAAAATAGAGCTATGCTCAATTAGCAATGTCTACTGCCCTGCAGCTTTAAGGACTGCTCTCATGACGCACTTCCAAAGTCACTGGGGTTGTGTTCTTAGAGCCTTTACATGTAATCTTACAAACACGAATAAGCTTTACTACTCCCACAACAAGAATTATCAGTAAAATAGCTATTAAGACAATTAAAATTGTCGGCATAATATATTCCTGATACTGGAACATCACGGAATCGTCAATGTCTTCCAACGGTGGAACCGTCATTGGCACCTTGGTTGTAGGTACCGCCACTACCAAATGCTCGTTATGCGTATGACGATAATTATCTTCTCGGAACTGTTGAATACAGCACGGCTAAGTACGAGAAAGTCCGTAGACAGGATTCTGCAGGATGAATCAAACAGCTTGGATCCTCGATGAACGAATGATGTCGACTTGTTGCTCTGGCACATCATTGTAACTGCATACTCCTTGCAAAACACGGCAGGAAGAGTTCTGGTGGACTCAATGTGGTAATCTCGCAGGAACTGTCTAAAGTCACATTCTGTCGGAGTCTGTCCATGAACTAATGATAATTCACAACCACCCACAGATACAACTCGCAACTGGAAAATACTACTGTCACACACACGCTTCTCTCTAACTAAAGTACAACTTGTCTTATAATCAACTCCCGAACCTTGATATTGATCTCCCAAAATGAACATGGTCTCTAATCTATCCCATGTCACTACTGAGTCTCCCAAAAACACTCGAAAAAGGTCTAATAACAAAAAGGTTTCATGTTACTGAACCAAACAAAACTACTAATGCAAAAGTCAAACACTCTCAATGTGAACTAATTCCAAGTGTGTATCTCAGAATAATCACAGTCAACTCACTATTAAACACAACAACTCTACGGAACTCACTCATAAAAAAAATTCTATCCAACAGAAAAAAAACTGAGAATCCTATCCAAACACTAAAATGTATCATATCTCGTAAAAGACATGAAAGTTCTACTCCGGTTAGCAAATATTTCGCAACATCTGACTAATTCTCAACAAAATAGCAATTGACGTAATGGCAATCGCTCCCATGATCTTAACAACTACAATTACTCACAATACAGCTCCTTCATTTTAAAAAACTGAAAAAAAAAAAATCCAAATACTCAAACACGATCTCCCAACCCGAAAAAAAAAAATCAGACTTGTTCGGTCCGATATACTAAGTATCTCCCCAAAAAAAAAATCCTAAACAACAAAGATATTGCGTCAGATGATAAAATACATCATAACACAATAACACACTAACACACTAACACACGGGTCAAATCTCGTATGAAATTAGCCCATGTCTCAATTCCTAAAATCATTCGAAAACAAATGATTAAGAACTTCAACATCTAAAATGAACAAGAACAAAAAAAAAAAAAAAAAAATATCATATATATACAAACATCAACCCATTTATCCTCTAACTATATACAAATGTTCCACTACATAACTATATACAAATGTTCCATTACATCCCAACTTTCTTCAACTTCGAAATATGGGTCAATTTCGTCACTCCAGTATTTACATCTTTAACTACAAATCTATTCCCTCTTTTGATCTCTACAATCTCAAAAGGTCCGTGGAACTTCGGACTTAATTTATAATTCAGATCATTCCGAACATTCACTTTAACAAACACTCTATCACCCATCGAAAAAGCTACTCCTCGATTTCGCGTTACTTTTCTCTACCATTGCGCGCGAACTAAGTTCAAGTTCTTTACTGATACGTGCAAATCTTTCTCTCTCGCTGTATTTATCAACGAAGTGACCGTAACATCACCCTGAACTCGCTCTGGTAACAAATCAAAAGGTCCTTTCAACTTGTACCCATACAAAGCTTCTGCTGGAGATATCTTAATTGTGTCATTCATCATAGTATTGATACTATATCGCACTTCATCCAAAGATCTGTCCCAATGTGTATCGGAACCACCCACCGTCATGCGCAAAGCTTCGATTACTTTCCGATTCGCCCTCTCACATAACCCATTCGCTTCAGGTCTATACGGGATTATAGATACTTTCTTTATTCCCAGCAAATTAGCAAGACCGTCTAAAGTCTTATTAATAAACTCCCTACCATTGTCTGTGATCAGACATTCAGGAACACCATATCGACAAATTATCCCCTTAAAGAACGCTATAGCAACTTCCTCAGCTGATTTGTACTTTCAGTGGGAAAATCTCGACAAAGCGAGTCAACTCATCAACAACTACTAATAAATGTCTATAACCATAAGCGGACTCTGAGAAGTTACCCAGAATATCCATATGCACTCTCTGAAACGGCCTATGTGGTATGGGATATGAACCCAAACGACACGACACTGTCGTCGCTGGCTTATTCGCATTGCAAATAGCGCACTTCTTCACAAAGGCTTCTACTGCGGAAAACATATTTTTCCAAAAGAACTTTGACCTGACGTTTTCATACGTCTTGTCCACACCTAAATGAGGCTAACCAAATTTACAATGTACAATGTCTAGAACTTGTGGTACTAGACTCTCTGGCACGATGATTTGTGTAATCTCACCCATGCTTCGAGTACTTCGCAAGTTATACTTAACTTTCCTCACCAATAAATTATTCTCCAACTCTAGACCAGAAAAAGGCAACTTATACCCTTTCTTCGGTGAAACTCCCCTAAGAAATGCCTTAGCATCTGACAACAATTTATCTTCATCTTGCTTTTGTTCGAGCAAGCCTATGTCCCAAGTGACATTTTCACCCGTAATATAACACACTGCGTTACTCTCACTATCACGAATAACAATCTCTCCCGAGACTGCCGACTCACTATTTCTCCTCGAAGTATGCACTGTAGGAACGTGTATGTCCTCTACATGCGATCTCTCAGAACTACTAATATCAGAGACATTAGACACCAAATATTTACTCTCTTCTCCCACACAGGATTCGGTGTGTATTTCCTCATCCTCGACCGGAAAATATCTGCTCAATGCATCTGCAACTACATTATGCTTACCTTCAATGTATTTGAGGTTTGCATCAAAATCTCTCAATGTTAGGAACCAACGTGCTCTCTTGGGCGACAAATTTGGCTTATTAAAAGCTCTAACAACGGTTGATGATCTGTAAAAATCTCAACTTTATTTCCCAACAACAACATCTTAAAATGAACAAGGCTAGAGACGACTGCGAAAGCCTCCTTTGTCCACAACTGACATCAGCCTTTCGTTACTACCACACGTTTTGAACTTTCTGCTATAAAAGCAATTGGGTGTAATTTCCCCTCAAATTTCTGCATCAAACACGCACCTATACCTTCCTGACTCGCGTCAGTCACTAAGGTGAACGGTTGACTAAAATCTGAAACTTCAAAACTGGTGGGTTCACCAAAGCGTTCTTAAGCTTCTCAAAAGCTAATTGTTGACTATCACCCCAAACAAACTTAACGTCTTCTCAGTAACAAATCTGTCAATGGAGACGCTATTGTAGAAAAATTCCGCACAAAACGGCGAAAGAAACCCGACATACCTAGGAACGAACGAATCTGTTTCCTGGTTTTGGGAACTGGAAAAATTCACAATGGCTTTAACTTTCTCATCATTCACTCTAACTCCTCTTTAGAGATAACATGTCCTAAATAGACAATTTTTCTCTTCAGAAACTCACATTTGGCCAATTTGACCTTTTAATCCAGCGAACCTTAATCGCTTGAGGACTTCTTTAACACCTTTAGATGTTCTTCAATTGTATCTGTGCATATGAGAATGTCATCCATGTACACAAACACCGACTTTCCTAACAAGCCATGAAGTACTGTGTTAACCAGTCTAGTAAATGTTATTGGGGACCCTTGTAATCCAAAAGGCATCCTATTAAACTCGTAATGTCCCTTTGGTACCGAAAATGCTGTATATTTACGGCTACTCTCACAAAGGGGAACCTGTAAAACCCTTGCATAAGATCTATAGATGAATATATATTCTTGCCACCGATCTCAACAAACAAATCAGGCAAACAAGCTACCGGATATCTATCTGGGCATGTTTTTTCATTCAATTTACGAAAATCTACACAAACTCTGATACTACCGTCTTTCTTAGGAACTGCAAGCAAAGGAAAATTAAACGGAGAATTGACGGTCTGATAATGCCTTCCGACTCCCACTTCTGAACTTCTTTTTCTACTTCTTCTCTGATCTTAAAAGGAATTCGATATGCTGGAATATATATGGGATTGGTACCCTTTTCTAGGCGGATTGAATGTTCTAAAACATCTGTAACTCCTAATTTATCTCCTTCAAAGCAATGATATCTAGATATTCTTTCAACACTTTCTACTTTATCTGAATACTCAGGATAATCAACTTTAGCCAAATGTTCATGCAGAACCTGACTTCGGAACTGTTGCTCCTCGTTAGGAAACATATTCCCGTCTCCACAAAAAACTCACTAATTTATGCTCTTCATTAAACTCTTCAAAATCAATTACATAAGTACCCTTGTGATATTTTTTCACTGAGTCTTGATAGCTAACTAATTCTACTGAAGTCACGCCTGCGACTGAAATTTCATTCACTGACACCGTACTCACAACATCTTTGAATTTCTCGGTTCCCTCAACAACGCACACTTGAGAAGGAAACTTTTTCTCTTTCAGCGACACTTTAACCAATGTAGGAACTCGCGGTTGCAAATCAATATCTTCCAACAAAAATCCTTTGAAAGATCTTTGCGGAATATCTTCACTCTCTAATGAATGTGTTACACATGTCTCAGACTGTGTCTTAGGTTTCTCACAAGTTTTTTTCCTGTGTATATATGGAACAAAACAACCTGACTCACCTATTGTAATCCCCTGAACTCCCGTAAGAATGTTGATGTTATGTCACATGCAAGAAGGGTGTCCTAGCAAAACCATTTCACCTAAGGCTAATCCTTCTATGACCAAAAATGATTCTACTATTGTCTTTCCACCGATACAAAGCGTAAGAAATGACGAACCTAAAATATTCAGTTTCCTCGCTTGTACATCACACACTGTCTCACTAGAAGGGACTAATTTGCACTCTGGAAACCTCGAGTGAAAAAGGTCAGCATTTACTAAGTTAACTGAGCTACCAGAATCAATGAAAATAAAAATTTCATTGCCATTAGAGAATCCACATACAATCGGCCTAGGTTCTAGTGACTCTAAGACCTGATTAGTCATTATCCTGTGTCCGTTTTCGAACTTATCTTGTGAAAATTCTGCTGTTCCTTTGTGTATCTAGAACTTGCATCATGTGGAATTCTCCTGTCATATCTAGAAAACCTCCCGTGACTTCCTGAATAATCTCTATTCTTTGGCTGGGCAAAATCTCCATCCATGATCTGAAGATTTGCAAACTGAACAATATCTCACTCTGCAATTTGATTTACTATGTCCTAGTTTATCACAATTAAAACAACGTATCGTTGTGACTGATCTCTCTGGAATTTTCTTCGATTCTACTCGTGCACATGTCTTCGCTGTTGCATCATTTCCCGAATGCGAGGGACTAGCATCGCTCCGTGGTTTCGAAACCGCAGCCGACATTTTTGCACCTCCCTGTACAAAACTACTGTCCAGTGTCGGGCATTTTGATAGATTTTTATTAATCTGTGCAAACAAAAAGGATTCATCTGTATCCTGATCAATTCTCTTATCAAAACTATCTACAATTACATCTGGGACCGACGTTAAAAGGCAAGCAAAGTGTAACAATCTTTCAAAATTATCTAAGGAGATATTATTTCCAGTTACCCATGGAGAGCCTATTATAGATTTCTTTAACTCAACTACTGCATCAAATAAATTCGCACTGTATGTGACTAGTGAATCATTGCCTTTCTTTATTTTGAGAAATCTCGCAAATTCCGAACTGCACATTCACGTTGAACTCCGCCATAAGTAGCTCGTAGAAATTTCTGCAGTTCATTCCAAGTTTTACACCTTCTGAACCCGAAACTGCGTGCTCGTTTCCCAATATCTCCTTTATCTAAATCCAGAAATGATTTAGCCTCTGTTAAAGCTTCAGCGCCATTCGTAATTTTCTTGGAATTCAGGTAATTGTTCACTGACTCAATGAAAGTTTCTATATTTTGGGTTGGCTTCCCGTTAATTAACCCTTTAAAATTACTAATTCCCGCACTAACGCTTCGTCACTTTATGCACCACAATTGATTGGGATGTGCTTGCTGCATCGTCCGCATTTTGTGAGTGATCACACGCCCTGAGCGTAACAACAACATAAAAAAAGAAACCAAAAAGAACACTAGAGAAAGGTAAAAGTTACCCCCTCTAAAAGAAGAATAGAAAACGGAGTTCTGCGCAACTTACGACAATGGGGTACTTACCAATTTGAACAGAAAACGGAGCACCTATCTCTCGACTGCTAACAGAAAACAGAGCTATGTGCAACCTGTGACGTCACCCACTCGAAGACGAAGCGGAAAAACAAACGTGATTTTTGTTAAATCATCACTTTGCGTAATTAACTCACAATCGCCACTATTCACACTTATTTGGGTATTTTGTTAACCCCAAAATTGCTCTAGAGATCATCCAGATCTATTTCACAACTCCCCACTCCCAGTACTCGAATAGAGACGGAAAAAAAAAAGATTCCCCGTATTACCCACATAATCCGACCCACTATGAAACTCGCTATCTTAAGACTGAGTGGTAACCACTCTTGACGCTCACGGCCCAGTCGCCTTGGGTATCAACGTTATCAATTAGTCTATTAGTAATCTCCCTCTTTCGCCACCATTAAAGACATGGGACACCGCTCGCTGCCATTAAAATCATGAGGCACCACTGCCGCCATTAAATCTGTTACAGGAACAGAATCAACACTTTTTTGAAAGTGTACGTAACGTGATCTAGCGATCTTACTTCAGGAAAAAGGCGTATAAAGATTCGACCCATGATAACACTTGCATCCTTTTCCCCTCTCTCTCTCTCTCTCTCTCTCACCGTGTATCGACTCTCTCTCATCGTTTACCAAAGCTCACCCACCCTAACCTCACTCATTCTCACCAAAGCAATTAAATGGACTATTTAAAGAAACACAATTGTTTCTACAAAATAGGTTTATTATTCAAATAACCCAACAAGAAATGAATTAAACAAAGCAAAGATTAAAATGCATAATAAATGAATTATCGAGTCAGATAACTGAAACTCTAAACTGCAAAACACTTCTGATTAAAGAAGTCTCATTATGGCTAACAGCCTGAAAATATCCAAAATCACACATCCTCACAAATCAACAAACAAAAGTCATGTAAAAAAAAAACAGTCTACTACATAAAAGATTGACATTGCAAATGACTTGCATGTCCTTTTTCTCAAACTCAAGTCCACAGACATCTGTCGAAAAAGAATTAAACATGATAGAAAACTCCCAAAAATATATGAAATGCAAAACACAATAATGGAAAGTGTAAAATGCATAGCCAAGATATGGCAAACGTAACATAACAAAATAATAATATAAAAGAGGTATGAATATTCATATTAAATCTCCCACACCAGTTCAAAAGTTCATAATGATTAGAAAATCATGGTAAAAATCACAAGTTCAATTTCCTCCCATAAAAACAGAGATTTGAAACTCTACCTTATCTGCCGATTTTCAAAGCCTGGATCCTCTCCAAAGCTACGACTGGACAATTGCAGTTCTGTCACGTTAATGAACGATCAAACTCACTTTTAGGGCAGATTTTGGCATAATCTAGATCAAAGTAACGCACGTACTCACGAATATACATAACTCTTGGAAGATCACCTGACTGGCAATATTGCTGAGGAATCAAACTATTTGCTGAATACAAAGATTTTGCATCAAGTCTCTTGCCCTAGTTCGCTCTGACTCCAAACCTTCCTTCATCACACCTTAAAGCATTGAAGCTATGAAATGCATATATGTGTCCTTTAAATATATGTATACCAGACAAGATATATATTAGTTAGTTTTAAAGTTACTGGTGAGGTATTTATTGCCATTTAACTTTATAACCACGCGTTCGTAATTTAATTAACTCAAAGTTTACCTTGTAGTGTAATTAGCAGGAGGATGGTGTTAGAGAAACGTATTGTCCTTTGTACACATTACTTGAAAATAAATTCGATCCTTCTTTCACTCATAATGTGACTTACACCTACTCCCAAGTACTTGTGTAAACCAACATCGATCCCTACATTACCCAGATGGGCATAAATTTCACCATCTTCTTGACTTTCTGTTATCGTCATCCCTTACTCTTGTAAATTTCACTTTCAGTTTGCTCCTTTTACAAACAATTTCAACTTCTTTTAACAGTTTTTTTTCATTTCACTGATTAACACTATCACATGCCATTCTGAATCCATTTCCTAATAGTAACATTTTTCCACTGTTTCCCCTTGGTTTTACATTGCTTATTATTCTTAGAATTATTAATCAGCCATGTCTGACATCCACTTTCACATCAAACCAATCACATTTATATCTACATAATCCAAGACATCCTTTGCTATTCTTATTTGATGTCAAGGAAATATTTTGCTCTGACAAAGTACTTTTTATATGCCGTACTTCTATCATTTCTATTGTAAGTTTTTCCTAGCTTTAGGTAAACAATTTACACAATTATAATTATATCCCAAAACTTTTTTTTAAATGCATCATACTGAGTATTTGATCCATGCACCATATTCATTACCAAATTCACCATTTTTCTTCACATATCAGTCCTTCCATTATTTGTTTCATTACTTTGAAAAACTTTACCCTTGGATTTTCCAGTATATGTTTAATGGCCGTTTCAGTATTTGATATACTCCCTGACATTAATTATTCTTTTAAACTACGAAACATTATTTCTTCTCACCTCTAACCAATTCTTATAAGACTTTTTCCTCATCCAGTCATACCTTATATAACCTGGTCAGCCACTTAGTCATGCTACCGCCGCATTTTAAAAGCATGCCTCGACTCTCAACGTCCCTCGTGTGTTAACAGCTGTTAAAGAGACTCATGCGAAACAACGTAGAATTTGACATTTTACAGATAGGTTCAGTTTTTTTCAATACAAAACCATATAAGGTGTTCACGATATGTGTATTAATGCTAATTGTAAAGGGGAAATTGTGTAACAAGTGTTATTTTAAAAGCAAAAAATATTTATCGGATTGTAAATATTTTCCAAGGGACTCACTGAATATTCTAAAAGTGACAGATTCTAAGCTACCCGTTGTAATATGTGACAAGAATATTTCAGTTTTCATTAACTTTGCTATACCGATAATCTGTTCCATTCAGGAATGCTGATTGGAAATAACTGCTGAATGCAACAAACTAGAAAAAATGCAGTTTTTGTGTTGTATATCTTTATGGATTGATGGTAAATTCTAGCTTTATGTATTTGTTATATATTTATTTATTTACTGACAGCGAAAACTTATAGGGCCAAGAAATAGGTTTCAAATAGGCTTTGTTTTATGTAAAGCGATTAACTTCTGCAGTTAACAGTTAATTGATATCTGTTTCAACTTGGGGACAAAGCTGTTGAAACAAAATTATTTTTTAAAAACCTTTCATACTCTCTTTCTCTCCCTCATTCTTTGTGTATGTTTGTGCGCGTTTGTTATTTCCACCTGTGCATGAAGCCCATTAAAAGTTGGGGAACTGGTAGTTAACGAGTAGTTGTGGGACCCTGAATTGGTTGCTCCCCCTTATGCTTCAAGTTCAACTTGACCGTTGCATCACAAGAGTGACAGACGGACAGACACACAGAGAGGATGCTACAGGCCTCCGTAAAGAATGTTCCTTATCATTAATTGACTATCATCACCTTGCAGTCGTTGTTCATCTAGTTTCTCTGTTGCATTTTGCACATAACCGGAATTCTTCAACTTTCGTACTTTTGAAACTCTTTGTTGCATCATGTTAATGCTTCCCCCTTGCATCGTTTTTATCGGTTTATTTGATTGCTTCGTTTCATTTATTTAAGTTTTGCTTCGTTTTTATGTAATGTTCCAGTATTCTAAGTGTTGTATGTATATATATTATATATATATATATATATATATATATATATGTATATATATATATATATACATATACATTTTATATATATTATATATATATATTATATATATATATATATATATATATATATATATATATATATATATATTATATATATATATATATATTATATATATATATATATATATCTATTATATATATATATATATTATATATATATATATATATATATATATATATATATATATATATATATATATATATATATATATATATATATATATATATATATATATATTATATATATATATATATATATATATATATATATATATATTATATATATATATATATATATATATATATATATATATATAATATATATATATATATATATATATTCAACAGGCGGAGGTTTCTCAAACCCAACAGTACAATGAAGGCAGGGAAGGGAAGCACACCAACAGGTCAAGAAAGTCATATTTATTCAGTTGCAACGTTTCAAAGCCAACCAGCAGGCATCATTTTCAAGCTACAAATAATGATACCTAATTAGTACAATAAAATGAAGTGACAAATAAAAAAATACACAATATAAGTTACATTAAAACAAACAGTTAAAAATATGAATAAGGACCAACCGTTGAGTGTGGAGGCAGAGGAAGGACTGACCAAAAACGTTAACAGTTCACGAGAGATGAAGAGGCGTGAACGTGGCATGGGTGTTCAGTGAGGGAACCAGTTTTTGAGTAAAAATGATTCATTAATTGTTAAAAGTTTATGATTAGAGGCTCTGCCCAAAACCTTTAAGTATTTGTACTGAATAGAATATTTGCACTTATCAGCATGATCCCTTATGTTGGAAATCTCGGGATTTGAAAGTTTAGTGCCATTTCTATACCTGACAGCTCTATGACTGTCGATTCGGATTAACTGAGGACAAGTAAACTTATAAATAACACAAGAGGTCATTCAAGGATCCAAACGGTCTTTGAAGCTGAAAAGGCTACCGATATTCAGTGGGTTTGTGGGTATGATTTTGACTTTCACGGCAGGGAGATGACGGGATATTAGAGATTGGAGTTCTTTATAAAAGATTGTATCGTGAATAAAAGGAAGACTGGAATAGAAAGGTAATTTAGGAACGTGAGGAGTAGGATGACGTGGAACAAAAATATTATTTAAAAATTTGGAGACGTCTTTAAAGAATAAGTGGGTGGGAAAGCAGTTGCTGTCAAAGTATTTTTCTAGGAACGTGATTTCATTGTGGAAAGCTTGCCAACTAGAGGATAAAGCAAGGCTTGGTGAAGCATGGTTAATACAGACTTAATCTTAAAATCAAGAGAACAAAAACTACAAAAATTTGTACCAAGACCAGAAGTAGCGAACTCTTGAGAGGATCGTGTTATTAAAATATCTAAACAATTTAACTGGTTGTTAGTCTCGTGTTCAATCGTGAATTTAATATTTGGGTGAAATGAATTGATGAAAGCTAAAAACCTCTCGGCGTTAAACTGACTTCTAAAAAGTGCAAATGTGTCGTCCATATACCGCTTATAAAATAGTGAATGGTAACTAAGGGGACTAGTATCAAGCATGTGCTCTTCCAGCGAGCACATGAAGATACCGGCGAAGATGGGTCCAAGTGAAGAGCCCATAGCCATACCATCAGTTTGTGAGTAAGAACAACCATTAAAAACAAAAACGGTGTCCCGCACCGCTACATCTAAAAGTTTCTTGTAATTGTTTTTACAGAACCCATTAAAACGAGACTCATCCATAGGGAAAAACTTATGTAAAATAATATCAATGGGCTGTTGTGCTGGTACATTCATAAATAAAGACTCGACATCGTAGCTTACCATAACAAGATCCGAGTCCTGAGCAAGAATAGTATTTTTGAACTCATATGAATTCTTAAGGCTGTAAGAATTTTCGGCCAAGGGGGCAAGCATGGGAAATAGACATTTTGCTAGTTTGTAATTAGCGTTATTGTAAAATGCTAAGATAAGGCGGATAGGAACATTATCTTTGTGGGCCTTTGGTAGGCCGCACATTGAACCATAGGATGATCCTGAGCTGTATAGGGACTTTTAGGCTTTTCAGAAATCGGTTAATACGGTCTTCTATTTTAAACAATGTTGAAAATTCAGGCGTTCCTAACTTCTGGAGCTTAGTATTATCATTTAAAACCGTTTCCACTTTAGTAATATAATCATCCTTATTTAGAATAACAAATCCTTTACCTTTATCTGGACTTACGAATGTACCAGTACAACAGACCATTGATATTATTTTACATAAGCTTCTTCCTATGGATGTAAAATAATAATTATCAATGGTCTGTTGTACTGGTACATTCGTAAGTCCAGATAAAGATAAAGGAGTTGTTATTATTTTAAGATTAATTCCGTATTAACCTTGCTTCACCGAGCCTTTGTTTTATCCTCTAGTTGGCAAGCTCTCCGCAATGAAATCACGTTCCTGCAAAAATACTTTAACAGCAACCGCTTCCCCACCCACTTATTCTTTAAACACGTCTCCAAATTTTAAAATAATATTTATGTGCCACGTCATCCTACTCCTCAAGTTCCTAAATTACCTTTCTATTCCAGTCTTCCTTTTATTCACGATACTATCTTTTATAAAGAACTCCAATCTCTAATATCCCGTCATCTCCCTGCCGTGAAAATCAAAATTATACTCACAAACCCGCTGAATATCGGTAGCCTTTTCAGCTTCAACGTCCGTTTGGATCCTTGAATGACCTCTTGTGTTATTTACAAGTTTACTTGTCCTCGATGTCTACACCTCTTTATCTTTTGTGAACTGTTAACGTTTTTGGTCAGTCCTTCCTCTGCCTCCACACTCAACGGTTGGTCCTTATTCATATTTTTAACTGTGTTTGTTTTAATGTAACTTATATGGTGTATTTTAATATTTGTCACTTAATTTTATTGTACTAACTAGGTGTTATTACTTGTAGCTTGAAAATGATGCCTGCTGGTTGGCTTCGAAACGTTGCAACTGAATAAATATGACTTTCTTGACTTGTTGGAAGTTTCAGGTCACACAGATGGCATGATTAGATAAAGTCTTGAAGGCAAGAAGTGCAAGAAATTTTAATATATGAAACGTTATATTTCACTGTCATTTGTGTGTTTCGGTATAAGATTTTCTATTTTTTACTTTGATAAATGATATTTATTATCATCATTTAAATAGCAGTACTGATGTTATATATTTTCAGTATTTTAAATAGTGGTAATATTATTGCAGTTTTAATGCTGTGTAAATGCTACTTTGACGTTCATTGACGGTTTTTTCATATACTCGAATTCTGGCACTCATATATGTAACTGAGACACTTTGTAGAGCAACGTATTTAGTATGAAGCCTTCGACTATACAGGCGAAAATCCCTTTTTAGTGATAAAACATAATTGTCAAAAAGCAATTCTGTATTAAATTTGTTTTCCGACGAAATGTATTTTTCTGCGTCAAGTGACACTGCGGATAAACAAGGAACTTATTTATCGGATGTTTACTGATAACTTCCCCCTTTGTTCGGAACCATTAGCAGTTTAGAAATTGGAAAATTGTTTTTTTCACGGTTAGGTAAATTAACGGATATAATTTACATAGTTTTGATATTGGATGTTTGTTGTTCGTAATCATAAATATATATTGATTATACAGGCATGATTCATCTGTAGCCAGTTACTTCCAACTTGTCCAAAGTTATTCATGGACCTACAGAATAAATCTATCCTTGGGGTAAGAAGGGTGTTAGCAGTTAAGATTCAAATGATTCATTTCATGAGTTTTATTATACTCCCAAAACAACCATGACGTTAGAAAGATTGATTTTCCTCTTAATTTTTCTCATTTTTATTTTTGCAGGTGCGCGTTGTATTAGTGCTTCTTAGTGCGTTTTTGTTGTCTTGGAACCGTTTCCCAAGATAACGCCTCGCCATCGGATTCTTCGCTGTGCAGAGTGTGGTGAGTGTTACATTGCATGTTTTATTGTTTTTTTAATTATTTTTCATTGCTAGCCTGTTGATTGCATGTAAAACGCATTTACTCTTTAAGTGCTTGGGGGTAGAGCCATGGTTGTTGTAATTATTGGTACAGCTGATATTACATTTCTTGCGATGAAATCCTTGGTGCAAAAATGTCTTTATTAGCACTATTCCTATGATGCAAAATCAAAAATGCTGGTCCCTATATTTGCTCTATTCTTTCTTGCTTATCTTCGTCTCCAGCGGCTGTAAACTTTTCTCAAGATCTTTAAATAGATCTTGGCTTCCACAAAGGTTTCTTAGTCATGGAAATGATAAAATTTAGGGTTGTTGATAATGGTCTTTGGTCAGCGTTTGCACTCCATCACATTCAAAAAGAAATAAATTCTACTGTGCTTAGAACAATGCTGAACATTTTAAATGCCGCATATTTTATCCTCATGTCAGCAAACGGACGATCAAATTCTTGCCAAAGCCCACGAGTCTTTATTAAGGCGAATATGTGGCTGCTCTAATACTGTAGAATGTAGATAAAGTTCTTTTAAATTCGTACGATTTTATCTCTAGGGTTATCGTTCCTAATAGAGAGGGTTTTAATGAAGCTGTTGTGTTTAAATTTATGTATGTTCAGTACGCGCTTAAATTCATGCACACACACGTACCTAAGTAGATGTAATCTGTTAGTGCAAAAGAGAGAGAGAGAGAGAGAGAGAGAGAGAGAGAGTTTGGGCTTCATATAATTGTGACCAAGTGATGTACATTGTACGAATTGTAAAATAGTATGTGCTTAATTAGGTGAAGCTTAGGTGAAACTAGATGAACATGAAGAATTATTATAGAGGGAAAAGAGATGTTGGTGGTGGGAAGAAATATCAGAATGTAAATAATCAAAATACGTAGCATACATGAGAATCTGTATAATACCTGAAATTAGAGCTGTATGCATATAAACGTTCTTTTTAATATTACGACGTATTCAAGTCATGTATTTAAAAGAAACACGTCCACGCCCGAGCCATTCATTCTCAACACACGCAACCAGATCTCGTTAAATAAAGAAAGCGCCTGAGGCTCTTAAGGTCTTTCCAGACGTCGCCACTTTCCTCCACGAGGATTATAACCCAAGTCTGAAAAAAGAAAAAAGGCGGATTTGGTAAACAGAGTTTCCCTTGCTGTGTCTTGCGTCTCCTGAAAGCACTGTAAATGCAAATGGCATCATCCTTACCCTCTGGAATCTTGTAGCATCTTGGCGTCGTAATTTTAAATTGCGTCTTCTCCTGGGATTGTCAGTTTTCCTTTCACCCATCACGCATATTCTTTTGCTAAGGACAAAGTGAAAGTCGAAGGAAATTCTGCTCTCTCTCTCTCTCTCTCTCTCTCTCTCTCTCTCTCTCTCTCTCTCTTTCATATATATGTAAGTATATGTATAGATATGATACATATATGTAATATATACAGTATATATATATTTATGTAAATATATATATATATATATATATATATATAAATTATATATATAAATAATATATATATATATATATATATATATATATATATATAAATAATATATATATATATATATATATATATATATATATATATATATATATATATTGTGAGCGTGTTTGAGGTAAAATTTTTGAAAGTAATTGGGTAGAGAAGAAAGAAGATGTGAATTTGATATTAACTTTCTGAAAAAGACTTTAAAAATTTGTAAGGTCATGATAAAGCAAAAGAATCGAAAAGCTTCTTGAGTGAGATGCATCAGTTTGTTGGCAGTAGTGGGCTACGTGGCTGATCTAGGATTCTCGTGTTTATGAGGTGTTTGATTAGATACAGAATTATTTTGTGATGAGCCATGAAATAATATTTGTTAATGGCTATATATATAACGTTTTCGGAAAAAAGGAGAAAGCTTCAAAAGGATTATGTGCAAGGAGTATTAGATATTGCTTTGTAAACCAGTACGGTTGTTGCATTTTGTCCGGTCATTACTATATATATATATATATATATATATATATATATATATATATATATATATATATATATATATATATATATATATGTATATGTATGTATGTATGTATGTATGTATGTATGTATGTATGTATGTATGTATGTATGTATGTATATATATATATGTATGTATATATATATATATATATATATATATATATATATATATATATATATATATATATATATATATATATATATATATATATATATATACATACATACATACATACATACAGTGTGTGTGTGTTTATGCAGTGTGTGGTCATGCTTTTAGTTGTACTTTACCAGATGAACTATGTTAGATATTGTGATGTCATATTCCTTGAGGTGATAAATGTCGTCACATTTTTTAATCGAAATAAGTAGCTGCCCAGAACTTTAATGGACAGCGTCGTTTATTATTGAGCTAAAGGAAGCGTTGATTAATCAACTAGGCTGGTGATGATGATAATGATATGGATGTAACGATATCTGTATTGATGTGAGTGCAGTATTTTCAGTAACTTCAGTGAATGATTTGCATTAAGGTTATTACGATCATACATGTCATACTTGATGTAATTTATTATTACCGTAGTTATCGGGAATAAATAAAATATAAAGAAAAGTTGAACAGACTACCATCATTATCTCATTGTTAATTCATATGATGATTATGGAATTAGAATTATTAGTCTTATAGACAGCCTGGCATAGCAAGTGCAATTGGGTTAATCCCCTGGAAATCCTAAAATCCAGTCTTTAAAATGTTTTAGCCTTTCACGTTTCGTAACAAAACTGCCATAAAGAAATATACGTTAATGTTCGCTTTCACGATTTTAGGGTTGTAACTTGTACTGTACAACCAAACTTATCCTTTTAAAATAGAAGGCCTCAGCTTAATCCTCAAGACAGCTGTCATCTACACTAGACTTGAGAGAGATATGTATAATAACATATAATATTAGATAAGGTTTTCTTTTACCAAAATGCATTTTAAACTAAAATGAAAAGTATTGCACAAAAATAAGAGATTTAAAACCGCTTGCATCCGTATTCATCCTGTGCAAGAAAAAGCTTTTTCCTTCGTGCTACATTGCACTTGTATATTGCTAGCGCCACTGGGTATTATAACCTCGTTCCTGCTTAAACATCCTAATTTTGCATCCATTTCACTGTTCAGTCCAGGCAAACATACCCTACTGCATTTTTCTCTTGTCACACACCCTTTTGCTAAATGTGTTAACTCTCTAACATTACAAGCAAATTGACGGGTAGTAATAGAAGGTACACGTAGTGTCAGATGCGTCTTCTGGCATGATGTCAGTATTTATTTTATCTCTTGTTATATTTTTGAAAAAATTATTTTTCGTTATTGAAATACTGCATTGAAATGTCTTAAATTTTGATGGGTTATTTGGCGTGGTAAAACATGATTTTACTAAAAAGTTTAAGTAATTTGGAGTTCCTCGTAGAGTTCGATTCTACGGCCGGCTAATGAGGAATTAGAGGAATTTATTTCTGGTGATAGAAATTCATTTCTCGCTATAATGTGGTTCGGATTCCACAATAAGCTGTAGGTCCCGTTACTAGGTAACCAATTGGTTCTTAGCTACGTAAAATAAGTCTGATCCTTCGGGCCAGCCCTCTAAGGAGACCTGTTAATCAGCTCAGTGGTCTGGTTAAACTAAGGTATATATATATATATATATATATATATATATATATATATATATATATATATATATATATATATATATATATATATATATATATATATATAATATATACATATATATTAAGCAAATTGGCCAAAAATTTTCATATGAATATTTTAATGTTTCTTTGAAAGATTTTTGAAGTTCATCAATTTTATTGAACTTGAACTTTTAGACGTAATTTTTGCTTAGTTTTGAGGAAAATTACATAATCTTACACTATGGATATTTGAAATTTAAAAGAATTTGTAGAAAATCTCAGTTTTTAAAATTTTTAAAGTTCAAAATTTTCAGCTTCTCAATTTGAAAATTCAACACTGGATGTAAGAGGACAGAGCAAAATGAACTAAAATACACAAAAAGTTTCTAAATATCCTTTTAACCTTTTTCAGGTATTTTAAAAATCTTTTATTCTATAAACATTTGAATATGGTTAACTTCATAAAATCTTGTTTTTGAGAAAAACCGAATTAAATTTTTCCTAACTTTCACACACACTACGCTTTTGGGAGATATTTTTTTTTATTTTTTTTTTATTTTTCACATATTCAGCATATTAAAAGCATTTTGAGCAGTCCAAAAACCTATGCCATGCCTAATATAAAATTTCCTTTTCTAGCTTACCTTTTTTCTCCAACCAAAGATTTTCCAAACCACCCTAGGTGTAACTTTGCGGGATGAATGAAGTTTCCCCCAATAGATCCAGTCTCCATTTGTCCAAGGACCCAGCGTTCGACTCTCCGAGCGGCCTATGAAGAATTAGAGGAATTTATTTCTGGTGATAGAAATTCATTTCTCGTCATAATGTGGTTTGGATTTCACAATAAGCTGTAGGTCCCGTTGCTAGGTAACCAGTTGGTTCTTAGCCACGTAAAATAAATCTAATCCTTCGGGCCATCCCTAGGAGAGCTGTTAACCAGCTCAGTGGTCAGGTTAAACTAAGCTATACTTAACTTTGTCCAAGGACTCAGCATTCTTTAATCCTCGATATTAGGCGGCAATGAGTGCCACTGATGAGTGCCAGCCTATAAAGGTCCCGCCTTATATGTTCCATCATCTTGTTGCTTTGCTCTCATCCTCCGTGTTTTGGATATCAGAGTTGACCTTGTTCTCTGTCTGTAGTTTTCCTGACTACTTGATTTAATATGAATGCCTCATATAACGTCATTCGTAATAGACACACGCCCAAGGTTGTGCTCTACAGCACTCATTTGCAGTGAACAGGTGGCTGTGGTAAATCCATGAAACGTTTCCTTGATGCACTTTTTCCACAACTATTAATTAAAAACTTCACTCCTATTTTGGTTTCTAGACAGTTTTAAAAGTTGATTTGTGTTTGTAAGATCTCCATACACTTTATACATAAGATGTAGCATCTCTTTTGGAACATGAATTGGGAACTGTATATTACGTACATGGGATGTTACAAGTTGATTGTATTGCACTTCACAATGTTCAGCCACTCTCATTCTCACAAGCATGTTAAGCAATAACACAGTAGACAATGGGTTACAACTCATTATACTATCACAACACGGCTCTTCACTAACCACACGTGGCTCTCTCTCTCTCTCTCTCTCTCTCTCTCTCTCTCTCTCTCTGGGCCGGAGTTCGATTCTCCGGCCGGCTGATGAAGAGTTAGAGGAATTTATTTCTGGTGATAGAAATTTATTTCTCGCTATAATGTGGTTCGGATTCCACAATAAGCTGTAGGTTCCGTTGCTAAGTAACCAATTGGTTCTTAGCCACGTAAAATAAGTCTAATCCTTCGGGCCAGCCCTAGGAGAGCTGTTAATCAGCTTAGTGGTCTGGTAAAACTAAGGTATATTTAACTTAATCTCTCTCTCTCTCTCTCTCTCTCTCTCTCTCTCTCTCTCTCTCTCTCTCTCTCTCTCTCTCTTCTTCCGCTTCCGCAAATTGAAGATACTTTTGGTCTTTATTTCGATTTTTATGAGAAAATATGCTTTTATTTTTACCAAGCCTTCGTCTAGATTCTTACAGGTATCTGTACCTCACCAACTGTCGGCATTATTGAAAAATGTTGGTTAATAACGAGTAATTCTTCACAAAATCACTCACAAACACATGCAAGTTCGGATAAACAGCGTTTTCAAAAGAACTAAGGCACGCCACCACGTGATGTTTACATCCAGCGCTGTGATAAATGAAGTATCGTAAATGACAAAAAAAAAAAAGGTTCTAAATAACCGCGTGAATAATTGAAATTATACACCGACGGTAAAGAGGCTGGGTCAGCGCCACAGTCCCTTTAAATACCCCATTTAAAGAGCCAAAGACGCTTCACATCGTCCGTCTGGAAAAGCTGACACGTGTTCCTACCGGAAAATTGGAAAAATATTTCCATATTTTGAACCCAAAACTCGATTTTTTTAAACCTATGACCGTTACCAAAATAGATTTTATGTCCTGATACTTAAGTTACGTTTCGACTTTGGGAATTTTTTCTTGTGAGTTGTGAAGTCATCTTTTGATTTAAATTTTTTTTAATTTTCATATCAGTGGTAATGAAAACTATAATTAGTCTTCAGTTAGACATTTGGAGGTCAATCACTTTTTATGAGAAATAGATTGGGATGACTAACATGTTCTTTATTATTTACATTTATGAACGATATACTGCTTTGTAATAATAATGTGCTTTAATTTATTTGGCTGCTTGCGATAAAAGATTATTTTTTCGTCCTTAAAACATTTGAAGTACGATGTAAATGACCCATGATTATATTCTTTATTTTTCTGTAAACATTTTGCTTTATGATTTAATATCTCTTTTCCAAACATTCCCCTTTATTTTGAGCAATCTCAAAACTGAGTTATTTCCAATTTCTTCAGAAACAATTATAATACATGAATAGTGTCAGAGGAAATTTTTCCAGTTCTTCAGTTTTGCATACACACACACACACACAGTCCCCCCTTCTCTCTCTCTCTCTCTCTCTCTCTCTCTCTCTCTCTCTCTCTCTCTCTCTCTCTCTCTCTCTATTAATTCGACCGTAGAATTTGTAATTTTGATAGTCATTTCAGCGCACTGAAAACGAATGCGTGTAATTGTTGCGTCTTTTAAATGGTGTACTTGGATTCATTGGCGGGTGAAACAAATGGGAAAATGAACAGACTAGTTTGTGTTTGAGTCGTTAATCAAGTGATCGAAGCGTCAGGAGATTTTCCAGTCCATGAGTCCCTTGTGAAACATAGCATATATGAAGGGAGTGTTAGCGGACCGGAATGTGCTTATTTTCATGGATAGCAGTTTTTTATAAATTCAATATTGGATCGGCAATTGATGTTCTTCCAGGCCGCGAATGTGTCATCAAACATGTGGTTCGGGGAGCGGGTTGTACAAAAATGCCAGAACTGGGCAGCATTTTACATTTCGGTGGTATTATCTAAATATTTTTTATATTTCATACGTCGCATATTTGCTCTCGAGGCAGTGTTATTTGGTAGGTTATCAGATAAGGCCTTTTAAGAGCCCATTAACTCTTACGAATGAGTCCTTGGTCAACTCTTGAGGAAATTTCAACATTCTAGCATCTTAAAACAATGGCTGATAAAATAAATGCATAATGCTTATTTACAAAGGAAAAATAATGGTCCACAGAATCTTACAAATGAATTTATGTCCAGCCTGCAACTTTGGGCCTTTGCTTGCTAATCATTTCTAAACCAGGTAAGCAATACATCCACTCATCCGCACACTTCTCAGATTTCTTTTCAGTTGCGTATAATGGATGAATTAGTAGATGAGTAATAGATCAAAATATCCATGGGCATCCTAGGACGTTTTTCTTAATGTGAGGGACCACGCATTCATTTTGTGGTAATTTTTGGATCAGGGTACCGATACCCATAGACTCATTTTCTGCAGTGGAAGGATATCCATTTTAATATGCAGATAATTTATGAGAGATTACTGATGGAAATAATGTGCTCATAAACCAAAGATGTTTCTTATAAAGATTTGTTGATGATCGAAACTAAGGTCTATAGGGACCTCTATCTTCCCTGACTGATGTTTGATCGATTTCTTTAGTGAAATCAGTGAGTGTTTTCATTGTCACTCTTGACATCTGAGGCATTCGTCAGTCTAATATAAGGCCTTGTTAACTTTCACTATCAGAAAAAAAAAGACTCTGCTCTGCGTATGGCTTTTCTCCACTTCTGTATAGATTTGCTTCGAGATTCTCATCCGACCTTTCAACATCACTTGGTTTAAAGCGTTGTGAATCTGTTTTCCTCTTCCCATCTTTTAATAACAGCATTTGCAGTCCGTCTCTTTTCCTTTTCATCCATTTTTCGAGGACTTAATCCGCCATATCTTTTCTCCCTCACTGCCAGATATCATCTGTCAATCACCAATATCGATTTGCTTTCTCTTTTCAACTTTGATCTTGAGAGCATAACTGATTGGGTTCTACGTCTAATCTCTGCCACCATTTATAAAACTGAAGTTACTTTAAACTTGTATTGCAGGGATCACATTTTCAAAATTGGCAATCATCTGTAAAATTGGCATTTTGTTTTGATGTCATTTGGTATTTCTCCATCCCAGGTACTAAATCTTACTCATTACTGTATCTAAACATTTTTCAATTATTTATCTTATTTGAAGGTGATATTCGTTTACCTTAGCGATTCCATGACTTCGCTTTCTTTACTGTGGTGTGTCTATGATTTATTAACACTGGAGTCAATCCTCCTTCTTTTAGTGTGGTGACACCTGCAGGACACTGCGTCTTATATCTGAGATTTTGGTATAAAGGCAAATTTGTTTCATTTACCGGGCTGGGACATTGCTACTTCATATAGAAAAAGAAATTAATTCTCTGCACTACCAAACGGTGCGATCCAGTTGCTTGTACCATTTTACTGGGTATGATAATCCTCATTTTGAAAGGAGGTGGCCATACTCTTTTCAGAGAGGTGAAGGGTTTGTTACCCAAGTTAGGATAGATTTTGGGTATTTTGTATATACATACATACATACATACATACATACATACATACATACATAAGCAGTTTTTAATTGGACATAAAATCCACGTAAGAAGGTGAATGAAAACCGAGAATTTATTTCTTTGAGCAAACCACTTTCATAGCTTATTCTACACTCTCAAGTTCACACGGAATACAGAGGTAGTTGACAGAGCTTTATACAAAAATGAGAAGGGGGTGTGGCTACAGTTTCTTAATCTGGGCGGCATGTTCTTTAAACAGGAAAAGACAAGGACAAAGTATCCAGGGATTATCCAGGGAGGAGATTAAAATTCCTAGTGCATGTGGCTTCAATAAACTCCTTTTCCAACAGATTCCTCTTCCGATGGTCTTTGACCTTGCAGATTACCGATTTCTTATCCCAGTTAATAGCATGGCCTGTCTTAAGCCAGTGATCCGAAATGCCATTGTTTGTTAGGCCCTCTAGAATGGGCATATTTGTGGTAGGAACATTTAAACTATTAGTCAATTTTGATGTTTGGCAACATTATTTGCATCTCATTACATTCTTTGCAAGGGATACTATATACAGTATTTTTGAATTGGGCAGACTACTCTTAACTAAATTATTTCTTAAAATATTATTATATTTGAATACTAAATTAATATCAGTAATTTTTTAAATGGGCATTGCAGGAATGAAATTAGGGTGAAATGGTAAACAAAGAATATTCTTAAGTTCTATGTTAACTGTGGTTGGATTGTAATATGTCTTTTTTGCTTTATTCTTACAAAGTTACAAAAAATATGTAGGATAACATAATTAGTCTTCTGTTTTATCAATAATTATAAATTCATCTTCAAAAATTTAGGACTACAAAGTCTAAGAGTTCTAAGATACATACCGGAAAATGTTCAGCATGGTTAGAATAATGAATATATAACAAATTATTCGTGGGTTTCCTATATACTTTAAATAAAAAATTGAGGTTATTTTTAATAACTAAGACGTCCAAAAATGGAATGCAATTATTTTCTTCATATTCTGTTGTGAATTTTATGGATGGTACAAGATTATTAATTGTATTCAAGAAATCAGGGATTTTTACATTGTCTTTTACAGTACAAAAGCAACCGTCTACATATCTAACCCAAAACACCTAAGAGAATAGTTTTCTTGGAATAAGTCTAGACTCGAAGAATTCCATGTAGATATTAAACAAAAGGGATGAGAGCGGGTTTCCCATAGCCATACCAAATATTTGTTCATAAAAATTACCATTGAAAGTGAAATTACAATTTTTTACACAAAGGAATATCATCAAATTAATAATGACATTGGTGGGCAATTCCAGATTATGCGAATCCAAATTTTGTGATAAATAGTTACTTTAGAAAAAAAATGTCACATCGAAACTGGTTAACTTATTAGTACTGGATAATTCAATACGAGAGGGTCTAGAAAAAAATCAACTGAGTTCTGTAAATGGGAATTTGAAATATTGCCCAGAACAGGTGATAGTTACTAATTTAACTAAACATTTAAGAAGTTTATAACTAATAAAACCTGTTGAACTGATAAATTAACGAGTTTTGATGTGACATCTTTTTTTTTCTAAAATACCTATTGATGACTTACTTCAATATTTATCACAAAATTTGGATTTGCATAATCTGGAATTACCCACCAATGTCATTATTAATTTGATATCCCTTTGTGTAAAAAATTGTAATTTCACTTTCAATGGTAATTTTTATGAACAAATATTTGTTATGGCTATGGGAAACCCGCTTTCACAGCTTTTGTCTAATATCTACATGGAATTCTTCGAGTCTAGACTTATTCCAAGAAATCTGTTCTCTAAAGTATTTTGGATTAGATATGTAGACGATTGCTTTTGTACTGTAAAAGACAATATAAATATCCCTGATTTCTTAAATATAATTAATAATCTTGTACCATTCATAAAATTCACAACAGAATATGAAGAAAATAATTACATTCCATTTTTGGACGTCGTAGTTATTAGAAATAACATCAATTTTTGTTTTAAAGTATATAGGAAACTCCACGAATAATTTGTCATATATTCATTTTTATTCTAACCATGCTAAACAAATTAAGGTTTCAACATGTTCCAGTATGCATCTTTGAGCTCTTAGAATTTGTAGTCCTGATTATTTTATCCTTTTTTGGAACTTTGTAAGAATAAAGGAAAAAAGACGTATTACAATCCAACCAGAGTTAACACAGAATTTAAGAATATTCTTTGTTTACCATTTCACCCTAATTTCATTCCTGCAATGGCCATTTTAAAAACTATTGATATTAATATAGTATTCAAATATAATAACATTTTGAGAAATAAGTTAATTAAGAATAGTCTGCCTAATTCAAAAATATTGTATGTAGTATCCCTTTCAAATAATGTAATAAGATTTATTTCTGCCAAAAAGGACTAAAATTGAGATGTTCGCACCACAAATATGCCCTTTCAAGAGGCCTAACAAACAATGGCATTTCGGATCATTGGCTGAAGACAAACCATGCTATTAACTGGAATAAGCCATCGATAATCTGCAAGGTCAAAAACTATTGGAAAAGGGATCTGTTGGAAACGGTGTTTATTGAAGCCACGTGCACCAGGAATTTTAATTTCCACCTTGGATTATCCCTGGATCCTTTGTCCTTGTCTTTTCTGTTTAAAGAACATGCCGCCCAGATTAAGAAACTGCAACCCTGCCACCTTCTCATTTTGAATATAAAGCTCTGTCAACTACCTACTGTATTCCGTGTGAACTTGAAAATGTAGAATAAACTGTGAAAGTACTTGTTCAAAGTCCCGGCTTTCACTCTTTCTGTGGATTTTATGATTTCTCAAGGATGCTTCATTCCTCCTACTTTATATATATATATATATATATATATATATATTTTATGATATATATATATATATATATATATATATATATATATATATATATATATATATATATATATATATATATAATATATATTGAACATAATATATATATAATATATATATATATATATATATATATATATATATATATATATATATATATATATATATATATATATATATATATAAATATATATATATATATATATATATATATATATATATATATATATATATATATAGTATATATATATATATATACTGTATATAAAGTGTGTGTGTGTGTTTGTGTGTTTGTTTTTGCCATACTCTTTTAAAGGGGTGAAGGATTTGTTTCCCAGGCTAGGGTTGATTATGGGTACTTTGTATACACATGCATATATATATATATATATATATATATATATATATATATATATATATATATATATATATATACATATATATATATATATATATATATATATATATATATATATATATATATATATGTGTGTGTGTATATATAGGTGTGTGTGTGTGTCTAAAAAATTACCAATTTTCATTCCTAGCTTGGGGAACAAGCCCAGTGCTTCTGGGTTAAATTTTAATGCTATATCATTCACACAGCTATATTCAGTTTCGGTTATTTCTTCTGATCTAACATCACTTCTTGTCTAAAGAGAGGTCGGCACAGCAGGTTTATGTTTTCCACATACTGAATTACATGAAATAACTACCAGTATCTTCTTTTATAAATGTTTTCCTGTATGTTACGGTGAATGTATGTCTTTGAAAGCAAAGTAAAGGCAATCATGATTCTGGGTAATTATATTTAGTTAATCCTCTAATTAGCTTGTTTTATAATATTTTGGATACATTTCTCCTCAGTTTTATCATCAGTCACCATATCCCTATAAATGTCGCATATTCATTAAAATCATAATTTACCCTGAGCCTAATTTACTAACAAATTGAATTAAGGTTAATACTATTATATTTTTTTCCCATATGCAATTTGGATGAAGAAAAGCGGTATATTTTTTTTATGAGGCCCTTCAACCTGTTTTCAAAATTACTTATTTATTTCTCAATGAGTAACTGGTTTCGAGTTTAGTGTTTTCCTCTCCTAATCTCATTTCCTTGACTCTGAATAAATGTTAAATATTTTACAAACCTATTTAAGGGTTATATGAAGAATTTCACATCTGGAGAGTGTGGATATTTTTTCTGCCTGATTAGAAACCCTTTATTAGACACCCTTTTCTAGCAGATGTGTCAGTCTTTTGGGGCTCATGGTTTTGCGGTTTGAAGAAAAGACCAAGAGACTAAGTAATGTTCAAAATCATTCCTAACAGATAATAAAAAATCATTGCTTATTTTTACAGGTATAAAAACTTCGTGTTGCGCTCGTTTTTATTCCAGTGCTGCTCTGAAAAATTGAAGTAAATACTATAGATTCATTAAAATTGCTTCCAACGCCGCATGACGCAAAAGACGTCTGTTAAATTCTATAACTTTCCTGTGCTTTATCTTCCACAAAGCTCCAGTCATCTCCACTTTCCATACGAGTAGGTCTGGGCCTTAAAGCTTTCATGGTGCCGTCAAGAGCTGACACTATCACGCTCGGTTATGCAAAGTGCATGTCCAAGCCATCTCCTTCTCCCTCCGCTTCGTCCATAATTTCTGTTATAGTTTCACTTTTAACTCCAAGCTGCAATCTGACTCCTAATATTCTCCTTACAGCATTATTTTTAAATCGATAAAACCTTTAGATATAGAGTACTTAACATAATGAGGTCGTTAACTACTTTACTAAAATTGTGCATGTGATGGGATTATCGTAACCTTGATATTATGAAATGTATTTAAATTGTCTTGTTAGAACTGATAGAAAAATGTGATAATCTGGATATTATTGAGAATGACTTACTGCAGAGTATATTATTCATTCATGACTCTTGAACCCCGTAGTGGGCCAGTCCCGTCAGTGCTCCTAATAAGGTGCACTGTCGGCATTAATAAGGGTGTTTGTTACAGCCTTCGGCCCCTAGCTACACCCACGTTTTAGCTTTTTGCTTTACTTCCAGTTCCTTTCTTCATTCTTGCCGTCTAACCTCCCCAACTCTTACTTACTATTGCAGCTGCGGTGTTTTCTCCCAGTTTTACAGTTGTGTACGTGTAGAATGCTTCATCTAATTTATTTTCTGAATTTCATTTATTTTGCACTCCAACGCCCTGTTTTCATCGCGTTAAGCGCTGAAAGCTCGAAAGTGACCCAGCGCTTGGCTTGCATAAATCTCGTTATTCATTCATATCTCTGAAATAACTCAGTTCTGTGAAAGAGTATTAGTTCATAAGGGTGTTTTTATAATTTAAATTTGTATTCTAGTATTATATTACTAAGTAAATTTAAAAACTTTCTGTACGCAAACCCAACTTTCTCGTTCTTCTTTTATTTATGTCATTCACTTTCAGATATGAAAAGGAAGAATCTCTCTCTCTCTCTCTCTCTCTCTCTCTCTCTCTCTCTCTCTCTTATTTTGATGACCGAACCAATTCAAGATTGTAAAAATGTATATCCTCCGTCGTTACGGATGAAATTCTTGATTGCTAGTATTTTTATTATTGTTGGAAAATGCAGTATTTTTCCTGGAGTCATTTTCATATATGAGAGATTATGCTGTCCAATTTGATTCTCCCACTGTTTTCTCATGAAGTAGACTTGCCAAAATATGTAGGTAGCATTGGTATGAATTAATGAACATATAGGTAGTTCTTTCAGTCAAGTGTGTTGCAGAATGCCTAACATTCCTTCTATAATGATGCCCTACATATGTTTTTCTTCTCTCCATCACCATCTATTACATCACCAGAAGTATTAGCCTTCCAGTTAAAAATCTGTGAATAGTTTTCGTTTTGTCAATGCACATCTCGAGTGTTCGGTCGTCGAATAAATTATTAATGCTTTTTACCTGCCTTTGTGAATATTCATTTTTTATTACAATGGCAATAACTGCGTAACAAGCTTTTTTGGTTTTATACATTTACACGAAACTTTTAATCTTTCAAACTTGATTTGTTGTCTTATACTATTTTTTCAAGTGAAAGTTAGGGATAGAAAAATATTTTGCTCGAAATTTTAACTTTGACTCATATTACAGGTTTTTTTTTATATGTAACCCAACATTGTTTTTAAACAGACCTCCTTCAGCATTTAAGAAGATCAGATCTCACGGATAAGTCAGTTACTCGTCAGTGAACTCCTGAATATCCATGAGTAACTTTTCACTTGATTTTTTGGGAGCCATATCTGAGAAATGGAATATAGTGAGCAATTACTCTTTTGAACATTAGGCCTGAACAAAAAGTAAATAAAGTGAAGTATTTTGAAATTAAAAAGCTTTGAAATCTTACTTCATTATGGATGTGATCTAGGTCAGCTTTTCATAAGTTTTTCATTTTGCTCTATGCAAGTTTTAAATCGAGTTCACAGATCAATTTCCTTACGCCTATGGACATGCTTACTCTGGATACTGAAATAGATCATAATTTGACGTCTGGTTTTAATAGGTTAGTTTTCGTCATTTTTATTACATGCTATTATTTGACTTGACTTCTGCGTTTGTCTGTCTGTCTGTCTCTGTTTGGGTCAAATCTTATAAATCAATTTTTCGACCTGTTCCCTTCGTCCGATGGACTTGAAATTTTGCATGGTTACTAAATTCCGGTCACAGTACAACCTCAAATGATCAGTAGGTCAGTAGTGACCTCTAATGACCTTACAGTGACCTCTCCCAGTGTCTCGTGGTTTGTAGTTTGTATGAAACTTCGGATTTTTCACTTCTGTGACTCGGTAGAAATATTAGTAACTCTACGGATTTAGGATAAGTTAATAACTCTGCGGATTTTTCAAACCATTGAATCTACAGGATATCAATTTCGTTAGCTACATTTATAAATCTGTTACAATGTGTCCAAACTAAAAAGTATATAAAAAATTAAAACAAACTTTTATTAAAATGCACTAAAAGGTGAAAAAATTATTTTGAGACACACAGGATTTTCATGAAATGAAAAAATCATTTCTTCGGGTAAAAATAAAAGCATGTTTGGCCCCAAACATTTTTGAAACGAAATACTGTAAGAAAATCCTGGTGTGTCTAAAAATGTAATTTTTTCGTAGCATTTCCTTCCATGTTTGTTTTAAACCTTTTATTTATTTTTAGAAATTGATAAATTGTAATGGTAAAATCATACTAATTGACACTTAAAAAAAAAATTTTTTTCGACATTTTATGAACTTTATTAAAAGCGATCAAATTTTATTTTTTTTTATACTTTTGTTTGATTTTCTCATTGTAAAGATTTATAATTAACTAACCAAATTGATATCTCTCCTAGAGCTGGCCCGAAAGGATTGAAAATTTTACGTTTTAAAACCTTTCTTAATATATTTTTTATAGATTGTATTGTAACAGGGACAATGGTATCATCATACGTAATTGACACTTGTAGCAAAACAAAAATTATATGCTTGAGACATGTTCATGAACTATTATTAAAAGGCGATCAAATAGAAATGCTTTGTAATGTTGCGATTTTCTCAGAAGACGAAGACTGCTGGTAGGAAATAATTGATGCCTTTAAATTTTAAGCCTCAATAAATCTCACCCCTTAAAGGGCACTGGTCTTCTGAGGTTGGCCTTCAGACGAATATTTGCATTTTCGTTTTGTAAGAATATAGACCCAGACTCACAACGCTGGTTGTATACATGTAAAAGATCTAATCTCTAAAATAATTAAAGGATATATGAAAGATTATCATAAGCTACTTCTTATGAGCAGGCTGTTTGTTGTTCAGATGATTATTGAGCATGTAGTTGTTTGTAGGTTTTAAATAGCATTATATGTCAGTGAAGCAGGTCACAGAATGTTCTTGATGGACTTTTGTTTTTTACATTTTTATTTTTTCGAAGGCGCTTCTAGTGGACACTATGAATTCTTCAAGTTGCTTGCCTAAGGTCTTAGGAAATGAAATTGAATAGAAATTGCCGAAGGGCGAAGTTATATAATTTATAATGGATAAAATGAGCGCTCTGTGAATATTAGCAAGGTTTTAATGGTTGTGGTGTGATGATTATGGTACGGCCAAAGTAGTCTTCAAAATGGAAGAGGTTGAATTGTATAGGTAATCAGAAGTAAAGTACTACACTCGGGAGAAGATTAACATTAACACTACAGAAAAACAAGAAAACAAGAAAAAACAATAAGAAATATGAAACGGGGACAAAACTAAGTCTAAGAAGGCCTTACACGGCTAAGCTTTCTTTATACCTGGAAGTAAGGCTTATGTGTGATTTATGAGGATTAAGAATTTAATAGTTAACGGTGCCTTGAGGGGTTTTAGTCATGTAAAGAAAGTGGCAGGTAATAGCTTAGTATAATGTAAATATGTATAGTGTGAATTTTATTTTTATTTTTTTTTTTTACAGTAAGAGAAAAGCAATTGGTGAGGCTGAAGAAATTGCAAGGTGTAACGGAAAATGAATTTTATAAACAGGAGTTCATGAGTGCATATGAGTACTGTGGTCCAGTGCGCTATTGACGAGTTTCCATGTCAGTATTTCGAGTTCTGAAAGTATTTTCTTAAAATAGATTCAGTCCTTGGTTTCGTTATGAGATATGGTATGGCACAGGGTTTGTGCGTTCTTGACACGGGAAATGTATAAAGATGTAAAACATATAAATGTATCTATATGTATATGCGCATGAAGGACTGTTGAAGTTACATGTGCACCAGTATCAGCGAGCGAAAGTATTAATGCTTCGAACCAAAATATTGCTGTAATTTAGAATGTATCTTCTCCCGACCCTATTCTTGAAAAATGCTTTTGTACTCACCACCTGATCCTGATGTAATCCCTCGACTGAGAAGACTGAGAACTGGTTCGCCTTTGTTGGAATGTATTGGTAGAACTGCGAATTGCCTTTGTACCACTTGAGGGAATAGAAGAGGCTGGCGTGTTTTTGTACTAAGTAGTCGCACTCCATCGTAGCGTTTTTGCCGAGGATTACCTACTCGTATCTCGGGACAACGGAGCGACGAACTTTAACCCAGTTAATTTGAGTACCATCGTCTGTGCTGCTGGCTTGATGCTGTCTTGATCTCCTTGCGCCCAGCAGGCTGGGGGAAAAAGAATGACGGACTTGATGTTAACGTTCGTTATTCTGGGTAGAAAATTTCAATTTTCTGGAATTGTATCATAGAGAGTTTGTTTAATCTTTTAGGTCATTGATTAACTTCGATTTAGTATAATTAAAATATATATACAAGTTTGGTTGGATATTATGTATTCATAAACGTGCACGTACACTTGAACATGATGCAGTACCTTGTCTATATTTCATGGCGTTGCCTTTTTACCAAAAGGCCGAACACAACTTTTGGTTTGTGCATCATAAACAAGTTATTTCATACATTCGAATATATATTTTATTCAAATGC
>NC_089748.1:21340271-21420271 GCF_040412425.1 Macrobrachium rosenbergii
ATATATATATATATATATATATATATATATATATATATATATATATATATACTGTATATATATATATATATATATATATATATATATATATATATATATAATATAGTATATGTATATGTATATGCATATATATGACTATTTATCATCACCGTGATTCATATACAATCAGAAAGCTAAAACGTCCTTTAATATCAATTCATCTATGGATAATATATTTACATATATATGTTACCGAGGGGAAAGGTGATAATAAGTCCACCGTCCCGTGGGATCGAACCAGCGACAGACGGGGAATCAGGACTACAGACACACACTAACCAGTCGGCCAAAAAAATGAATACCATCTCCCATCAGCCCACCCGTCGAACTCAGGTGTTTTGCGTTTGGAGATGATATCCACCCACCTCTGCCATGTTGGCGTGTAGTGCGTTTGTCGCACGTAGCCATATTATGGGAGATGGTATTCATTTTTACCTCTCTTGTGGCTGACTGGTTAGTGTGTCATATATTCCCCGTCTGTCGCTGGTTCGATCCCACGGACGGTGGACTTATTATCACCTAAAAATTAACATATATGAAAATATGTTACTTCGAGGTAGAGTGAATTGGATATTAAAGACGTTTGTAGCTTTCTGATTGTATATGAATCACGGTGATGTGATAAATAGTCATAATATGGCTACGCATGTCGACAAACGCACTACACGCCAACATGGCAGAGGTGGGTGGATATCGTCTCCAAACGCAAAACACCTATTCGACGCGGGTGGGCTGATGGGAGATGGTATTCATTTTACCTCTCTTGTGGCCGACTGGTTAGTGTGTCACTGTAGTCCTGATTCCCCGTCTGTCGCTGGTTTGATCCCATAGACTTATTATCACCTAAAATTCCCCTTCGGTAACATATATGAAAATATATTACTTCCGAGGTAGAGTGAATTGGATATTAAAGGACGTTTGTAGCTTTCTGATTGTATATGAATCACGGTGATGTGATAAATAGTCATAATATATACGTGCGACAAACGCACTACACGGCCAACATGGCAGAGGTGGGTGGATATCGTCTCCAAACGCAGAACACCTGAGTTCGACGGGTGGGCTGATGGGAGATGGTATTCATTTTTACCTCTTTGTGGCCGACTGGTTAGTGTGTCACTGTAGTCCTGATTCCCCGTCTGTCGCTGGTTCGATCCACGGGACGGTGGACTTATTATCACCTAAAAATCCTTCGGTATATATGAAAATATATTACTTCCGAGGTAGAGTGAATTGGATATTAAAGGACGTTTGTAGCTTTCTGAATGCATATATATATATATATATATATATATATATATATATATATATATATATATATATATATATATATATATATATATATATATATATATATATATATATATATATATATATATATATATATATATATATATATATATATATATATATATATATATATATATATATATATATATATATATATATATATATATATATATATATATATATATATATATATATATATATATATATATATATATATATATATATATATATATATATATATATATATATATATATATATATATATATATATATATATATATATATATAATTGTTTTGCATTTTTAAATTGTGTAAGTGTCCCACAAGCCTCAGTTGTCTTACCTTCCATTTTCCTCCTTTTCATCTAGAATAACGTGAAAGCGCTTTATTATCCATTCAGTAAACCTGTCTTTCCTCTGACAAATATTTGTAGAAGCTTCCTTTGGCAAACGTTTTTGGATCGTCCTTGAAGCAGATTGCTTTCCCCAGCGATTTAGTGGGCTAGTGTTTTCGGTTCCTATATGAGGAACAATTTTTTTTTTTTAGTTGGCTTTCCTTTGCCACCCAAGATGGAAAATTTTTATTTCTTGCGTCTTTGTTGACGCAGGATGTAGATCAAGTTGGAAAATTTGCATTTCTTGCGTCTTTGTTGATGAATGATGTAGATCCTTACTTGCATATATAAATTGTTTTACTTGCAGCTTGTAAATTATACTTCCACAGCTTATACATAATATACCATTAGAAGGATCTGTTTATATTCCTCTTTTTGAGCATGCAACTTTCATTACCGCGAAATGTCGAAAGCTGTGTGTTCAAAACCCTTCTTATTAGTTTGAAAATTTCAGAGAGAGAGAGAGAGAGAGAGAGAGAGAGAGAGAGAGAGAGAGAGAGAGAGAGAGAGAGAGAGAGAGAGACCCTCAAGGAATTGATTGAATAAAGTAAAATTCATTGTCTATGCATTATTGACCTTTTTATTCTTATTGGATGTGTGAAAACACAATAGGGATACAGCATTAATACGAATGGAACCCAGAATAAAGTGCGTGTTTATGATACAAAGGAAGGAATGAAACATAAAATACCGTAACGGTCACAGAATCGTAAAGAAAAACTTTATCAACCAGTTTTTAATTGTTTTGTTCCTAGTCTCTTTTAAAAATAACTACAGCCTAAGTACAATCAGCAGTGAAGTTAGGGTGATTTTTGTCAAAAAAAGGTGATCAGCTCTCTTGAATCGGTTCTGGTGGAATGATAGATTAAAATATTAATGGAATAAACTCAGTTGGTATTTTTATGACAGGTTAAGGCATTTGTTTATTAAATGTACTAGGCGGTTAGTGGCAGTTTGATGGAGGGTGTATTTATGGAATACTAGAATAAGCGACGTTGTTTACAAATGTAAAATTGTAAATTTACCATTTTAATCATATCAGGTTTTGTATAAGATTTTGAAGCTGTGTCGAAAGATTATAATAACTTTTAGTGTTGGACAAGGGGTTTTGTCCGGCTTACATTTGTCGATTCAGTTGTCATTTCATAAATGAAGTTCTTCGTGCAAAGAAAGCATTGCAGCTTCTGAGGTTATAACGCATGCTGGTGATATTGTTTCTTTTTAAAAAGTTCAGTTTACTTCGATTCTCCAGTTATTACTTCATAAAATACATCGAATAGCAGATGTTTCCGAGGTTTTCCATCAAAGAAAAGATGATTTTTGGTAATTAGTTTCAGCAAGGGAAAATATTTTTCAATTGTAAAGACCTCTCATATTTTGAAGATACTTTTTGAAATAATTTGAAAAACACTGAGAGAAATATTGTGTGAAGAGCAGTGTTTACTAAAATTGTAAATGCGCTTTTGTGAGAAATTCATAATTGCATATCCTTACACACTTTATAGTGATGTATTATTGATTTACAATCTTTAATGTGGTGACTCTTTAAGCTGTTTGTCATTAGTTATTTAAGGCTGTAACGAAGATCTTCAGTTTAAAGTTAGTTATTGAAGCCAGTTACGAAGACCTTAAGTTTCTTGTCATAAACCTAATCATATGTGTTAGGAAGCAAACCACGTGCTTTTGATCTTTAGATTAAATAATGTGGATTCCACTTATAACTTTCATTTTATCAACACCCCTTGGAATTCAGTGATGTGACTTACATATTTTCTTTTATGTGGTAAATCCGTAAATTACAGGTGTAATTCAGGCAGTTTAATAACTTTGAAATGTCTGTTATTTCTGGTTGTATGCATTAATGGATAAATTTTTATGCCTTATCTTAATATTTTACTAAAGATATAATTTTCTCATGTACTTGTTGATATGTATTTAACGGCTAATAAAACAAAATGAACCCGGGAAAGCCATATATTCCGGCTGTTACCATTGTTTTTATACAGTAGATGCGAGTGGGAAATAAACATTATTGGGGAATTATGGACTGACGTAACCCTTGCTCCAGGTATATACTTTTTTGGGCTATCCTATGGGAGGGCCCATTGAACTATCTACTTTAGGGTAGGTCTAGGTCGCATTATACCATCCGTTAAGTCTAACTTCCTATGCTTCCCTGCTAAGTGAGTTTTCGTGGTTTATATATTCATAGGAGATAGCTTTTATTTGCATTAACTTATGGAGCACTCGATTGATAATACCAGTCACCCACCCATTTGCTGGGTTTCTGTTAAGTAAGCATACTTTTGTTTTAGAAAAAAATGATAAACTCCTATAATCCGCATGGTAAAAACCCTATGCAGATTATCATTTTGCCTTCAGGTGTTGATCTATCGATAAGAACCTTTAGGTTTTTATGTTTAATTTTCATTTTACCTAACTGAATAATTTTTTATTTTTTGTGTTTTTTGGGCTCGCTTTTTCTTGTTTACTAATTTCGTATTGCTAATATTAGTAGTTATAGCCTGTTAAGCTTTATATGCCTTCAGATGTGTTTTGTTTAAGTTTCATACATGTAAATTTGAGTAATATGTGTCGCTTATACGAAATTAGTTTTCTGACTACTACTGCTACTGCTCTTTACAGCCCTTATAATACACAAACCTTCAATGTATATATACAGTATATATACAGTATAGATATTATATATATATATATATATATATATATATATATATATATATTATATTATATGTATGTATATATATATGTATATATATATATATATATATATATATATATATATATATTTATATATGTATATATATATATTTATATATGATGTATATATAAATATAAAAATAAAAGCTTTATAAATTTAGGAGAAATAAAAAGATAGGTTGCCATTATAAATCGACAAGTAAACAAGAATTAATGGTTGGGGTAGCACATCGATTTTACGAATCAGAGATATTGTGCGATACAGCCACCTTCTCTTCCCTACATGTCATTTGTCTAAGATGGCTCCATTGGTTCCAATGGTGTTTAGTAGAATGGTAGCTTTTGGAATGTGGTGGGTCGTAGTTTAGGTAAACGGCTACCCACCTAATATTAAAAGACGTGCTATGAACCGAAAAGGTGAAACTATATGTATAAATATATATATATATATATATATATATATATATATATATATATATATATATATATATATATATATATATATATATATATATATATATATATATATATATATATATATAAAGATATATATATATATATATATATATATATATATATATATATATATATATATATATATATATATATATATATATATATATATATATATATATATATATATATATATATACATATATATATATATATATATATATATATATATTATATATACAATGTACATTTATATATTATACATTTATATATTATAAATAATGATAACGCTAGGAAAGTGTTTTAGTTTAATGAGCTGACGAAGTTTAATCAATAGGCTGAAAGTCACGATAACTCGAAAAATTAATCTTCTTTATAAGTTGTAACCGAATATGCAATAAAAATGTTCTGTAAGTAATAATAACTAGATTTACAGAATAACCCAAGTAAGGTAAAAGATTATATATAGAAATCAAATGAAACTTGAGAGTAAAAAAATATTTATTGAATCATGAAGGAAACAGAACGGATAAGACTAAAGAAAAACTAAAACTTGATAGACCAGATTAGCAAACTGAGATT
This sequence comes from Macrobrachium rosenbergii, assembly GCF_040412425.1. Taxonomy (NCBI): domain Eukaryota; kingdom Metazoa; phylum Arthropoda; class Malacostraca; order Decapoda; family Palaemonidae; genus Macrobrachium; species Macrobrachium rosenbergii. The sequence continues at coordinate 21,345,751 of NC_089748.1, forward strand.
AACAGCAAGAGTCGTCCTTTTTATGCCTTTCATTAAAACAAAATTGGCAATGATGACGAGGGTGGGTCTATTCCAGCTCAAGTAAATGCATCTGAATTCGACAGTTATAAGTACAAGTGAGTGAAAACAAACTTGTTCCTTTCTTCGTGGCCAGGTATTTATGGTCCCGGACCCAAGATCGAATACTTGGCCGAGCTTCTGAAGAAAACTTCATTTCTTTCTTTCAAGAGGTTAATGGGTCATTGTGGTTAATAAATTCCACAGATTTATATATACATATATATAGTATATATACATATAAATTTATATATATATATTATATATATATATATATATATATATATATATATATATATATATATATATATATATATATGTATATATATATGAAATTTTTTTATCACACCATGATTTATGTACAATCATAAAGCTAGAAATGTTGCTTAATATCAAATCACGCTACCTCAGGAATATCCCCGATGAGGAATTATCACCGAAGGGGAATTTATATGTGATAAATGGATTGGTACTGCCGGTCTCAATCCCTCGACACAGTTATTTATCCAGCGACTCCAGTCGACGGTCTACCCACTGAGCCATCAGGAGAGGAGATATTCCCGAGGTAGCGTGAATTTGATATTAAGCGACATTTGTAGCTTCATGACTATATATATATATATATATATATATATATATATATATATATATATATATATATATATATATATATATATATATATATATATATATATATATATATATTAGATTTTGTAAAGTGGTAAAGCTTCTTGCAGAAATACAGATATTGCCAATTTGCCAATTTCAAATTCAATTAAAATCTTTTTAGGAGGAAACATGAGCGCACGAAATTTATGTTCAGAAATCTAAGAACCAGAGATACCTGGACAGAGAGCAGTGGGAAATTCGGCGTCATAAGGAGGACTGCGCAAAGGACTCGAAAATTAACAGATTTCGCTAAGAGGAAATCTTGAAAGGATTCAATGATTGGGGGTTGGGCTATTGTAGATTGGGGATATCGAGGTCGAAGTATTGCCGGGGAAAAGCTGAGGTGCTCTAATTACAAAAATGAAAGTCCGATTATTCTTTAACCATTAAACTTGGTTATTTTCTAAATTAGTGTACATGGGGTTATTTTTTAGTTTCCGTGCTTCATTTGGTAGATTGGTCGAATTGCTTTGTTTCTTGGAAAAAAAAGGGAGATCTGTTTAATCATCTTGTACCGTGAATTGTTTGTTTGCATTGCACGCAGTTAGGAGATGAAGCCCACGCTGTCATTATTTTACAGAGATTCCCAGGTGTAGAAAGTTAAAGCGCCTCTCCGCTCTGCAGTTGCAATTTCCGTATCCTTAACGATAACTATCATGTCATTTCTTCTGAGTCTTCCTTTCTCTTTTGTTCAGTTAAATTCGGAGAAATCAAGGTCCACGAGAAAAAGTATTTGCCACAATCATATATGAGATTTTTGGAAGTGCTTTCACAATTTTCTGTGATTTCATGACTACCGATAGAAAGGTGTCGATGAGAAATAGAAGGGACTGCGTGTACGGCATTTCACTTGGTAGCGTGATTGCGAGTTGACAGTACAGCGGTACAGAATGTGATATTTCTCAGCTTCAGTTCAAGGTAGCGGTTAAAATTCCTATAGCATTCATTATGAAACATCATTAAATACTGTAGAACGTATCCTTGCACACATTGTATGCAAATAATTACAGTGCACTCATTTTAACATAGGGAGTCGATTAAAGCAATTTCACTTCACCGTGTTTGCAAATTTCGTTGCTTGAGGGGGGAAAACTATCGGAAAAATTTCTGCGTTCATTTTTCTCTCAAGACACTTAAAATCAGCATTTACCAATTTCTTTCCTCGGGTCTTTTTCTTCTGCAGCAATTGTCAGCATGTTTAGGTTTTGATTTACGATATATGTATATAAAATGTAATTCTTTAGGATATAGCCAAGCTGCAGAGAAAGGACTGTTTTTTTTGTGAGGTTTAGATTGTTCCTCCTTGCACGAGCACTAGTTTACACTAGTATTCCTAGTTTATAGCTAGACAGATATAGGCGAGAGACATTGAAAACTAAACGATAAGTTTGCTTTCTTAGGCCTCGGAGGAGATAAGGGCAGATCTGCCGTTAGGCTCAGCTTCGACCCCCTTTTTGGTAGAACTGCTTGTCCAGGGTCGCTGTTTAACAAGTGTCATCTGTATTTGAGAAGGAAGAAGAGACATTAGAGAAAGGAATCGCCAAGTACGCTTTGAAGGAGCTACGTGGTCGCACTCAGGGTCTAGAGAATTCTTCAGTAGGCACCAAAAGGCCAATGCTATCCCGAGGGATTTAACTTGGATTTCGGCTCTGGCCAATATTAAAAAGTGACCTGTGGAATGTTGAAAACTAAAGGTAATTCTCACTAAAAGGGGACAAAGTGCGAAACGAAGAAAATGGGTTGAAATGGAAGGTTGAAAAGTGATGAGAAAGAATTTTTCATATCTTTTAAGAGCGAGTTCTTGCACAAGGAACAATCCAAAGTGGCTTTTGACAGGTTTTATTTTTTCCTTACAGCTGTAATGGTATGCATGCACTTGTAGGTAGAAAAATTGACAAATTGCCTTACATTATTTGATGGAGGAATTCTGTCCCCTTGTTGTAATAATGGCATGTCCAGTGACCAAATACAAAGATACTTTGCAGTGACGGCCTAAGTTTACGCTCTGGTATCGATACCAGTTTTTGTTAGGAAGTGACATTAAGCTAAATGCTACGATATTATGTAGCGACGTTTATTCGTATTTTTGTATCGATAGTCATTCTTTCCTCATGCGAATGACATATATTTCCTCTGGAGAAATAAGGGCTGAAAATTCAAATGTTTGGTCTCCTAAAAATAAAAATGTATATCAGTCAACTGAATCCGGCAGCGTTTGCCTCCTCACTCCAGCATTGGGTCATTGATGTATTTTCATTCTCTTGGTTCCCTCTGGTACAACAGACCCTAATTACACGTCTTTTGGTAAAATTTCAACAGAGTCTTCCCTTTAATGTATTTATTTATTCATAGAATTAGTATCGTTAAAGGATAAAAATAAAACTAGTCATGATATTTCTCTGTGAAGCTGTAATGATCTGATTAGCAAATACTATTTTAATTAGGATTATTTGGCACTTTAGCCATAATACAAAATATTCAGAACATAATTATGATATAGTGAATTCACTTCATGAGGATGGGAAATTTTGTCAGTCTGCGTGTTCCTACATTTTTTCATTTCTTTAAATATTTTTGCTGAAATGCAGGATTAAGGAACAATGAAAACATGTAGGAAATGCGAATTATATACAGACATTGATTATAGGACGACAGTTGAGAATGAACAACAAAACGAACAAGTGATTTTTATTCGGAAAAAAATGGAAGGAAATGAACCCATATTGAACAGACTCACAATTAAAAGGGAAAAAATGACAGTATTAAACTTAATCAGTTGATGTATTTTAATATCCTCAGTTAGAGACAATTAGAAAACTTCATTTGCAGATAAACCTGCGGAAAAATGTTTAAACGTTTTTGATGGGTGTGCTGATTAGGAGGCAAACATTCCAATTAGACCAAAATCACCTTTTAATTAGGTCCCCGACTAAAACAGGAGGTAAATGAGGTCATACCCTGACTAAAACGAAATATGTATATATATATATATATATATATATATTATAATATATATATATATTATATATATATATATATATATATATATATATATATATATATATATATATATATATATATATATATATATATATATATTATTGAGACATATAAGGAAGAATAAATTTATACAGATCAACAATTAAAAGGAAAGAAAAAATTTAAATATATTCATGCATTAAACAGAGTGCATCGTAGATACTTTATGTACGTAACTACACCTTTACACAAACCTCTAATCACTCCCACAGTTTGTGTGTATGTGTGTGTGTGTGTGTGTGTGTGTGTGTGTGTGAGAGAGAGAGAGAGAGAGAGAGAGAGAGAGAGAGAGAGAGAGAGAGAGAGAGAGAGAGAGAGATATTTATTACCCTGCCCGTCAAATGTTGTACACTATACGATTTGCATTCTGAATTGAAAGGTATGATGTTGCCTTTGCTTTTATAAGTGGATATGTATAGTTAATATTTATAATGATGTGATCTAAAAGTTTTCTAATCCATTTTCAAGAGTTTAGAACTACGGCATAAAATTCACCACCAACTTTAAATATCTAAACTGGCAGTTCAATCCGGAGCGAGGCCTGCTGCTTTCGGGCAATTTCCCCCGAATCTCGATTCTGACGGAATCCAGAAGAAAGATTTAAATAATTTTTAATTATTGCTGGGCATTGTTAGGATTTCAGCCATTATGGGCCACTGAGTATTCTTCTGCTAAGGAAGACTGGCTGGTTTGAATTGGAAATACAAAATTCAGTTTTAACCATTTTCATTCAGTTCATGTGGAGAAATTATAACACTATTATTCATCAGGAACGATGTATCTCAACTGTATTCTGATCTGATCGAGATTATAAGAGCATGGTGACACTACTTTAATTTACCTTCATGAATTAAATATTTATATTAATATTTTGTTCGAAGAAATGGTTTATTTGAAGGAAGATAACAGATTCAGCTGAATGTTCGAGACCGGTGATATGTCGGAATGTTCGAAACACCAATTACAATTTCAGCATGTCATCGTTATTCACATCAATTCTCGAGTTATTTTTGTTATTGGCTCTCCGTTCTGCTGTCGCTCGTGATATTTTCTTCTTGTACTTGGGACAGGTGCAACTATTATTATTATTATTATTATTATTATTATTATTATTATTATTATTATTATTATTATTATTATTATTATTATTATTATATCAGACATCCACGCCGCACTAGTTGTAATGACCAGCAGTGTATTAATTTATCTCCCTATTATTATTATTATTATTATTATTATTATTATTATTATTATTATTATTATTATTATTATTATTATTTAGCAATTCCTCGAGGGGTTTTTCTCATAATTTTATTAATGTAAGAGAAATAGGCTATAAAATGATGAACTGTGGTACTTACAGCCAGCCATTCAGTCCTTAAGACTGAAAAGATGGAGTTGGACAGTAAAATGGAAAAAAGAAAGCAGGAATGGAGGCAAAAGCTAGAAAGTGGGTGCAGCTAGGGGCTGAACGAACCCTGAAGACAACCTTCAGTAATGCCTGCAGTGCACCATGTGAGGTGCAGTGACGGCACTACCTCACAACGGGGAGGGCAGTTTGTCGTTAGTTTCTTATTATGAACTTTACCTAGGAGTGTTTCGTCAGGCATGTCTTCATGTGAAGGTGGAAATTTGTTACATTTTTTTTGGTAACATTCTTTTATACTGGTTCATAGCTTTTTATCTGTTTGTAAATTTCGTCTGAATTTCCTCTGGATAATGGAATCTGCTTTTATGAATTAATTTTCAGTTGGCTTCTCGTCTCTTTCTTTTTTTTTTTTTGTTTATTTCCTTCGGACCCGAGTTTTTTGTTTCATTCTTTATTTTATTTTGTCTGATGGTTTGTTTTTTCAGTGCAGAAACCTTGTTTAGAGATGTTTTGGTGAAACACGTCTGAAATTTCACGTATAGTGTTTTGAAGCGTTAAAAATCATCAGAAATCTAAGTTATATTTTGATTCATGTCCAGAACTTAATTTTTAGCACGAAATGCGAAAAATATAACGTTTTGTAGAGCTGTGAAAGTATATTTACGTGAATTCTAAATATGAATTCATGAGTTGTGGTATCTTACTTTGTACGGTCTAAATAAAACGCATTAATTGATATTGAACAAGGAAACAGTTATAAGCGTGGATATTGAAGTAGTGATCCACTGTTTATTGGAATTGAGTGAGTTTACTAGAATGTCTGTGTGGTGATATTTCTTAATTTAGGAGTGTTAGATTTGTTTTTACTTAACGAGGAAAAATGGAGACAGGGGAACCTAATGCGATTTAATCAAAATCTATACCTCTTCCTAGAAAATAAATTTATAAATGGTATTGTGAATTAGATTAATAAGACATATTTACTGGTCTGTATTTTCAATGGTAGATAATAAAAAAAACAGTGGATTCGATTAAGTCATTAAGAGAAAGTTACTTTACAAAACATGAAATATTGTTAAACAGGTGATTGTGGTTTACTTATTCAATCACCTTTTAATCTGAACACAACATATAAACCACATCTTGTCGACAGCTTTCCCTTCCATGTCTGTGGCCAGATGGCATGAAAAACTATATGAACCCGTTCAGCACGGAAATGCATATAACTGGTTTCAAAGTATTCGGAACTATCTGAATTTAATTTATTTGGTCACTTTCTAATAATTTAGTAGTCAGGATTAGACTGGGAGGATTTGCATTATGTCTCTTACAATTGTTTAATAATGATGGAAGATCTAAAATTGATAAATGACTGATGTATCTTTCAGTTCGACAGTCCAGGATTGCGTTGCCATCCTCCCATTCAAAAAGACGTATACCCAAACACAGTGATTAACGGCTCTCCTAGTGCTGATCAAAGGATTAGATTTATTTTACTGTTTTGAAGATGACATATAAAGAAGACTGCTAAGTCTGGAATCCGAACCACGTTAGACGAGAATATGAATGAATCACCAGAAATAAATTAGGTGTCTAATTCTTCATTGGCCGGTCGGAGAGGAGTTTAGGGCGTTGTACCGACAGCTTACCCACCCCCCATAAGAATGTTTGTTCAAGCAAAGTATGATGCTGGTCCATTCATGATGCTGAATTTAATGTACTCGTTGGAAGTTTCGGTCTTTCATCTTTGTAGTAGGTCGACAAGAATAATAATGGAAGATCTTTGAAAATGATCTGATTTCTTATATCCCGTCCAGGAATGTTGCCATCCTCTAGTGTAACCCAAAGGTCAGTGTTATTGTGATCAGTTTTATTTATTAGGACTGTTTTGAAGATCATATGAAGAAGCTACTAAGTCTGGTTTTGAAGAGGACTTTAGTGATATCGGAATGAGCCAAATAGAGACAGAAATGAAACAGTTGTGGGTTGCACGATTTACGATAAGAATGTTTGTTAGCGTCTGATGTTAATGTAATTTGAGGACACCTTGGAATTTTCGTTTCATCTTTGTATACTAGACAAAACTATTTAAATAATCTTATTTCTTATATCCCGTCGAAGTTACTGTCGGTGTAACTTAATAGGGGATTCTTATAGTTTTATTTTACCGCAGTTCAGTCATGCTTTACCCGGTTTTGAAGAGGATTTTAGTGATATCGATAGCCAAAGGAGACAGAAATGAAACAGTGTCCACACACACGAACTAATGCACACACACACAATTTGAGGACATCACACCCAATATATACACAAGACATTGTTATCACACTAAAGGCAGGCAACAGAGGATTTAAGGCAGTCATCAGTGCTGGAGCCCCTAACACCAGCTCTTGTCTAAACGGTAAGAGTGAATGCTCTCTACTCAAAACCTACGGTAGGGAATCCTCGGAAGGTTCAACAAATCCCACCAAATAAATTCTCCAAGGAGCCTAGAAAAGACTTGAAAGTAATAATGCCAATGAAACCGTATTCATGACGTCCGTTATCATCTAAATTGGCCCTAGAAAATGAAAATAAAATGGCAACTTGGACCTGGTGATCTGCAAACCTCTAAAGATCACTAGAGGTCAGAGTTTAATACTTATGACATTCAAGAATTGGTACAAGACAAAAAAAAAAAAAAACTGGATACAACGAAAATTATCTTTTGGAAAGGGACTCTGATTTCCGGCAGTACATCTTTTGGATATGCGAAATAACAGAAATTAAACCCCAGCCCAAACTATCAGCATACATGACTATTGCTGTTTGAATGAGATGAAGAAAAGCCCTGAAGTGCAACCATTGAAGGTTGTAGCAGTTGACGCTCTCAGTTGTGTATAAAATTTTAGGCTGAATAAGAGTGGAAGATGTCCACTAATACATAAAAGGAAATGGATATGACTGAATTAGAATATTAAAAGTTTTTGTCTTCTTATTAGTTTACTTCCTGTATTGTATTTGCAATAAAATTTCAAGTGTTTTGAAAAAAAAATTCACTGTTCCTTTCCAGTCTACCTTATTAAGTGTCGAGTCTAGCATGTGTTGTATAAAAGCTTTTGCTAGGAATTATAAGGTAAGTATACCTTACGATAAAACTAAATCTGAGCTTTAATTATAAATGTTTTATTTCTATAAAAAAGACCTATAGCGTGTAAATATAAAAAACATAGTTTTGGTTTGAAAAACAATCATTTCTCTGAGTAGAGAATGCATAGAAATCTGAATATTCCCTTCACTGTGTCTTGAGCTCTGAGTAGAGAGAGAAAAACGCATTATTAAATATCCGCTGTTTTTTTTTAGCTCCCAGAACGTAATTTTTATAATTAAATTTCTATTTTAGAATTAATCTTTTTCCCAATCGCCCCGTCTCGCTCTAAGGTCTCAAAGACTCGTATTTCAAATGTGCCGATGAAGTTTTGTGAGAGGAAAAGAGGAGAACCCATATGACAAAAGCTGTCGTGTTTGTCAAGTTGAGGACTCCCTCTTGCGGCGTGGGGAATAGATGGCACCATTCACACAAGGGGGAGAAAGACCGCTACGGACAGAAAACATAGAACGGCTCTCCCTTCAAAGGGATGATAAGTACAGGGATGGACAAAGGAACACTTCATTTTTGAAAGAATTGGCCCCTTTATTTTATTTCATCTCTGCGGATCGCTGGGAGGATCTTTTCTTTTACTTTCCTTAAGTTGTAAGGGTGGGGAAGTGTTTTCTTTTGCTTATGTTTATACCTTTATGTTTTTAGTATTTACTGGAAGTGTATGCATTGGAATTTTTATAATAGTCCTTAGTTCTCAAGTCATTTTTCAGCTTATAATAGTTCTCAAGTTGAAATTGAAGAAACGGGTGATTTTAGAGTATTTGTTTTTTCTTTTTAATTTGTCTGATTACAAAAATTAATGTACGTCTGTAAATTGAGTAAAACTTTGCATAGTCATTAATTCTGTTGTGTTCTTATTTAAGGTTTGTGTGTGCAACTTCTGTCTTAAACCATTTAGTCTCAAACTTAACACTTAGCTTTACACACACACACACACATACACTCACACTCAGTTTTAATTATTGAAGTCCACACTTTACTTCCACTATCAATCTTGGTGATATCTTTCGTACATCTGCCCTTGTGTACTGAGCAATGACATGTATTTTTAGTCCTCTTTATCTTCTTTATTCATTCTCAACCATTCCTTTGTAAATTTTCCACACTCGGATGCATTTCAGCCACTCTCTCACTTTCATCACTGTACATACCGGGTCTTTATTCTTGAGCTACTTAATCTCATTTTTTTCATCCTCAGCAGTTGTTTACTCAAGCATTCTCAGACTTGAGGCAACCCTTCCATTCACATCACTCAGCAGTACCGATTTCCTGTCTTTCACATTTAACAAATCTTCAGAATATTAATTTCTTCAACCTAGACCAGCGTCCTTCCATTTGCATATCATTTCTTCAACCTAGACCAGCATCTTTCCATTTGCATATCATTTCTTCAACCTAGACCAGCATCTTTCCATTTGTATATCATTTCTTCAACCTAGACCAGCATCTTTCCATTTGCATGTCATTTCTTCAACCTAGACCAGCATCTTTCCATTTGCATATCATTTCTTCAACCTAGACCAGCATCTTTCCATTTGCATATCATTTCTTCAACCTAGACCAGCATCTTTCCATTTGCATATCATTTCTTCAACCTGGACCAGCATCTTTTCATTTGCATATCATGTCTTCAACCTAGACCAGCATCTTTTCATTTGCATATCATTTCTTCAATCTAGACCAGCATCTTTCCATTTGCATATCATTTCTTCAACCTAGACCAGCATCTTTCCATTTGCATATAATTTCTTCAATCTAGACCAGCATCTTTCCATTTGCATATCATTTCTTCAACCTAGACCAGCATCTTTCCATTTGCATATCATTTCTTCAATCTAGACCAGCATCTTTCCATTTGCATATAATTTCTTCAACCTAGACCAGCATCTTTCCATTTGCATATCATTTCTTCAATCTAGACCAGCATCTGCATATAATTTCTTCAACCTAGACCAGCATCTTTCCATTTGTATATCATTTCTTCAACCTAGACCAGCATCTTTCCATTTGCATATAATTTCTTCAACCTAGACCACCATCTTTCCATTTGCATATCATTTCTTCAATCTAGACCAGCATCTTTCCATTTGTATATCATTTCTTCAACCTAGACCAGCATCTTTCCATATGCATATAATTTCTTCAACCTAGACCAGCATCTTTCCATTTGCATATAATTTCTTCAACCTAGAACAGCATCTTTCCATTTGCATATTTTGTTCTGTATGGTCATTAAACACTATCTGAGTATTTACATCTCTGTAGAACCACTTCTTTGGCGCTCTAAAATATTTTTTTTACATTTCACATTTAGTTTTATTAGTTGCCTTCTTTTGCTCTCTAGGTTCGCTGTTTTCTATCTCCCGCATGGCTGTGCATATTCATAAATATATACATATACATTCATGCATTTATCTGCAACCGGTTTATCTTGTGTCTAGTTAACAAGATGAAATGAAACCCAGCACTTGTACTCATTCGGATGATCAGCAAGTGCCATGCACTGGCATTCATGAACAAATAGAAACCAAAGACCATCATAGATACTTACACTTTTTTCTATTTTTTCCATGGAGTTGGCTGCAGCACAGTCTTTACAATTTACAAGTCAGACCTTAGTAACAACAGGAGATCAACAGAGCTAGTTGTTTTTTGAGTTCCTGTACTTTGTGCAGGTATTTATTTTTGTTTAGTTTTATTTCTACGCTGTATGTAACAGGTTTTATAATCTTTGACGGAACTTTTAATATAACTTTATATATATAATATATATATATATATATATATATATATATATATATATATGTGTGTGTGTGTGTGTGTGTGTGTGTGTGTGTGTGTGTGTGTGTGTGTGTGTGTGTGTGTGTGTGTATGTTTTCAAGACCAAAATACAATCATGAAATAAAGAATATCCTTTCCTGTACAAGACTCTTTCCACTTCTCCTGCAGAATAAAAGGTTTCTTGGATCCTGTGACGGAAAAATAAAGGAAATTCAGAGAGAGAAGGGATTTGAGTGTGGATTCCCCAGCATAAAAAAACTAAAATATGGTTTTATGGTAACCGACATGTTTGTTATGTTTATGCCTCCTTAGAAAGTCCTACAACAGACAGGAACGCGGATATCTTGTAAGCGAATTCGGATCAAGTGACCAAATCCATTTTGAGTGATTGTGCGAATGTGTCTCTCCCTGCTTTATATGTCCTCGGCTAGAACCGATCGGAGACAGCGTACATTTGATGGCATTGCCTCCAGATTGAAAGATCCCCGAAATGGATCGGGAGAGAGAAAGACTGAGCCAGCTGATGTTTGTGCGCATACAAACAGACGGATTTCGGTCCTTACCTTTCTGCGATGGTTGCTGCAAGAAATCCGATAAAAGTTCTGGCGGGGGGGTTCATGGATTTTATATCCTTTGCCGATCTGTCAACCTACATACCATGAATATGATGCACCTGATATTTCATAATCTCTGTCAGGATTATCCAGTAAATTCATTTACGACACAACGGGCTATTTCCTTTTCATCCGATTATCTTCAGGTTTCCCTTAATGTGACTTGTTTCCACATTTGGCTTTCAATAGTTGAATCAGGGTAATGCCCGGTGTAGAAAACCAGTATAAATTGAGCAGCTTCCTGTACCTAACGAAGGTTCATTTCTAACTTATCGGCCCCTCCCACACCGTAATCTTATTTCAAGAACTTTCCTTTCTGGCACTTCTTCACCACTTCTGCATCTGCCTCCCTCTCTTCCTTTTCCGCCACTCTATCTCTCTCTTAGTGAGTAACCAGGCAACCTCAAACCTCTCTATAGAGTCTTTTCATAAATGACATTTTCGATGAATCTCGACACTGCTCGCCCTTTTCACTCAGTCTTACTCCACTCACGCAGCTTCCCCATTCATATACCTTTGCATTCAACATTTACAGTCTTAAATTCTGCTGCATCTTGTACTTTTCTTCAACTGTTAATCCTTTTTCAGAAACCCCTCTTTCTTCCTTTCTCTTCCTATTCCGTGACCTACGGTGCATCTACTCGATCCATTACAGTTGCCCCCTAAATACTTCCAAACAACCGACCACTGACATTTTTCCCTTGCACCAAACTCTACTGATTCCCTTCCTTTTCACCAGTTAAACTGTATTACGTAAAAACATCAACCACTACGCACTGGATTTTCGATCCGTTTTCTTATTTCTTAACTTTGAACTTAAATGTTCTGTCCTTTCTGTACTTCTCGCATGGCTGTCCACGAAATGATAAACAACATTGGTGAAATAACACTTCTCTGGGAGAGACCCGGTTCTACACCAAACCAGTTAATCTGACGTCCACGTATTTGGCAGAAGCTTTACTTTCATCATCTAAACTTGGAATTGCCTCAAACAAATATATCTTCTACACTTTTCATGTTTTACCGTTATCATTGTTAACTTAGGTTATTAGAGGCACATTCACGCCTCTATAAGCTCTCTCTCTCTCTCTCTCTCTCTCTCTCTCTCTCTCTCTCTCTCTCTCTCTCTCTCTCTTTGGGTTGCTGCCTTGGAAAAAGCAGGAAAACAGTCTCCGCCCCATTTATTATGTACTGCTGATACCTGCATGAACCTTGTGCAGAAAACTCCTATAACTTTAGTATCTTCATACATGTACTGTACACAGGCGGCTTCTCAGCAGCTCTCCGAACCCCTTGCACATATTGCATTATTCACATATGTCTTGCATGCACTGTTTTTCTTTCTAGATATCATGGATCTTCGTTTCAAATACTTCTTACGCTTAAGGGATGAAGCACTCTCTTAAGTGCTTCCTTTTTCGTAAAACAGTTTTTTACTATTTTCATGATAATGATATTTAGAATTTTCATGATGATATTTAGACATCTTATTTGGATTGTTCTGCGCCCCGTATTAAAACGAATATTAAGTTTTTGCCCGCAATTAGTTACTAGATGCGCCTGTCATGTATTTTCTCCTGAATTTGGTGAGTAGTGTCTTGATGCTCAGCAGTTTCGCCAAAATATTTTGCCCGTCCTCTATTTAAAGTAGAATGGGTTTTGCCGTTGTTGTCTATCTGCCAACGTTTAATTGTTTGTCGGCTACTTGCTCAATCTGTGTGTATGTATGTGTATGTATGTATTTATATATTTATATATATATATATATATATATATATATATATATATATATATATATATATATATATATATATATATATATATCTTTTCTTAATTTTGTTTGGTAGTGCTTCTCTTTCTGAGACTTCCATTCATTATTATCTCTTTACTGTGTACTTCAGTTTAGTGTTCAGGTCCTCTGTGAGAGTCCTGGTAGGTTTAAAGAAAAGTTTTTGTATCTAGAGGGAAGTTTTGTAACATTTCTGGGTGGTGTGTCTGTGATATAAGTCTGTGAGTTTAAGACAATTTTACTGCTATCACAGTAGTTATTAATTTTTAGTATATTTACTTTGTTTTCCTATTATCAATTGTGAAAGTTATAGTAGTATTAGTTATAACAACACAAATTTGATTTCGGGTTATTCATTATATTATTTCTTTTTTTCTCAAACATTCGACTCTAGATACTAGATTTTCAAGTATTGCAAACATTGTAGGACTATGATGGAAAATATAAAGTTCGGAAATATATTATATCATTGTACTTTATCTTCTTCCCATTAGAAAATGGAATAAAGAATAATGATAGAGTATTTACTCTGATTCAACAAAAAATTCACTCCCACTACACCTCAGTTGGGTTTAGTGTCACTTCGTTGTTAGAGATTAGCATTTGCCCAGCAACTGAATTTTATATACTGTATACCTTAATTATGTAAAACTGCAATTCAGTCGAATTTTGATCTACATTAATATGTCCCTGTTTAAGTTTCCTTAAATTACGAGCCAAGTTATTCTTTATGTTTAAGCAGTTCAGAAATGCTGTCGAGTTTATTTTTTTTTTTTTTTTACATTTGTTTTAATAGTACGTCTACCCGAGACATCATTCCATCATCATCGCAATATTAATCAACTTTTTTTCATTTTTATTACAACTCCTCCCTCATGCGAGTTCTGTTTTAATCGCTCTTGGTATTAATATTATTGTTAGTCTTATTCGTATTCTTATTGTTGCTCTTATTTATATTGTTTCACGAAGTTTGACTTAGATTAACTTCCCCACATTAATTCAGAACAAAGTTCTGAGGATATTCTTACACCCCTAAAGTCCCAAACTCCACGCCCCCGTCCAGAAAATTCCCCCATTCTAACAAAATCAGTTAATAGATCCCACAATCTTCATATAATATAAGTTTGTATTGAAAAGATGACGTGTTTCCCAGGATGATGTAGCTGGTTTTGATATTTAAAGATAAAATTCAGTTTTGCTGGAAAATGGCCCAACCATGGAATACGACAATGCGGTTCTAGAATAAGAGAAAAATGAATAGAGAAGTCCTGTCATAACTCATCTCTGCCAAACGATTATAAAAATAAAACATCCGTTTCAAAGGATACAAATAGCTCGCTCTTTTGCCAAGTTCATAATTTATTTTAGCCGGAATCTTTGAGGCGGAAAGTTATAGCTCCTGAAAGGATTTAAAAAAATATTATGGTGCCAAAGATGGGGGAAGGTGAGTAACTCTATCGAGCTGAGGTTTTTTTTATGAATGAGAAAAAGAGATTCTGGAGGGGAGTCCTATCGAAAAGTGTGTATAGAATTGATGAACAGGAACAGAAAAATACGTATTGGGGTTTTTAGACGGTTAAAGATTTTCTTATCTCCACTTTTCATATAAAATATCTGGTGACTTAATTTTCAGTGAGATGGTTGGAGCTCAAGGAAGATAGTAGTTCACGAATTCATTTAAGTTTTGAGTCATTATGTTCGTGGGACCTTAGCATTACTGCAAGAGAAAATAACATACTTGACAGTCCAACCTTTACTGAAATATCATAACGCATTAAATGTTGTATAATAACAAGGAGGGTTCTGTAAATATTGAAGCTCATATATACATATACACATACATACATATACAATAAATATACAGTATACAGTATATATGTATATATATATATATATATATATATATATATATATATGTATATATAGTATATATATATATATATATATATATATATATATATATATATATATATATATATATATATATATATATATATATATATATATATATATATATATATATATATATATATATATATATATATATATATATATATATATATATAATCTTATTACCATGGGGAAAAGTAGACTGGTTTCGGCTTTATTTTTAAGCCTTTACCGAAGGACTGATTCTTAGTGGTAGAAATTCTCACTGTATATGCTCTGGGGACAGTGCAGACAATGATGTAGACCGTTGGCTGCCACACCTGGTAGGTGCCAGTGGAATGGAGCCATATACTCATTTGTGGCTGAGGTCAGGTACTCTGAGCACAAATGTTATTATAATTTTTCTCGTCCAGGTCTACTATCTTTCATAAAATTTGAACTATTTACATGTTTGTTTTGAAGTAAGTGGATTTAGTTTATACATGCCTTGACTTATATTCTTAGTCTTATAAGAGCTTTCTTTTATGAAAGTAGACTCAGTGATGTTTCTTCCCAGTGCATTAAAATGAATGATCTTTATTGCCCATACCCAGTTGATTTGTATGATTATTTTTAATATCATGTATAAAAATTCCACGATTCTCCTCTCCATATCTTACCCAATTTTTATGGCGTCTTTTATCTTTCCCAATGTTTTTCCAGTTTAACCAATATGAAAGGTATCACATGAATTACATGAAACTGGAAATACACATCCTTCAGTGTTTTATTGCCTTTGTACTGTACGCATTTTGAAGCCTTATTTTAAGAATGCTTTTTTATTTGGTGCCACTTTGGAAATACGTCGTGTATATGGAGCTCTGCGTTTGTGAGAAACCTGTGCGTGTGAGAAGAAAAGAGCCGTGATGAACCTTCTGGCAGAAGCCAAATCTTGATGGGTGCCAACGTGGAAAGGCTTCCGGTTCCCAAAAGGAAACAAATTTCACAAGATTCACGTAATATATTTTTCAACAGGCAAGGCATGCAAGTCCTAGACTTGAGTTAGTGGAACTTTTTCCCGTTATGTAGAGTGGAGATCATGTATGCATATATACTGTATATATATATATATATATATATATATATATATATATATATATATATATATATATATATATATATATATATATATATATATATATATATATATATATATATATATATATATATATATATATATATATGTGTGTGTGTGTGTGTGTGTGTGTGTGTGTGTGTGTGTGTATTTTTATGTATTTCCCTGGATTTCTAGATTTATAGAATACTTTTATTTATTTGGCCTTGGAAATCTGACTTTACAAGGGAAATCATAAAAAGAAAAGAAAAAGGGGATGATTCGCATGAGCTTAGGGCTCTGCTTCATGAGGGAATGTTACCTAAACACTTTGGTTAAAGTAAGTAATTATATTTACAAGAAAAGAATCAAAAGAAAATGGTTAAATGAATTATTAGGAGGCTTGCAAAGCCTGAAGATCTTCCTACTGGAGTCTGGAATGGTGGCAAGGCACAGTCCAAGACGAGTCCAAAGCAAATTGGTCCCTCTGCAAGAGAGAGTTAAACATTACACGCCAGCAAAGGAAAATATAACACATACAATGACTCGAGGTTGCACTGATGGTGCCAAGGACTCGAGGAATGAATGAACACACAAAACACTGGAAACGGCGCTGGATAAAATGGCCCAAACGATAAAGAGTAATACTGGCACTCAATAAACACTTCTAATGGCAAACTGTCGTGACTGAAAGGTCTTTACTCGTACTTTACCTTAGGGAAAGCGGGTCTCTGGCGAAGAATGACAAGGGGCAATCACATGCGTGGCACAGTTCACTAATCACGTGGACAGTCCATTTGAGGATGACTGTAAAACTGGATTCAAGTCTGGAGTCTGGTGTGGACAGTGGGGTAGGGGTGGGAGGGGGCCCTCTCAGCAACTCATAGCATCCTTCCGTGTGTGTACAGTTAACTGCAAAGATCTTTCTGTCCAAGCTCCTTTTAAGGCAACCACCAATGGTTAGGGGCCCCAGTGTCGGGCCCATTAGGAGACCGGGCTGAAGATGTGTCAATTTCCAGGTGTTCCAACCATCTGCTTGTAACTCCCCAGGTATCCTGTGGAAAGACAATTTAGCCAGCTCAATCTGCCTTTAGAATGGTTGTTTTAAGCAGCTTAGCTGGGCTAAGCTGCTTAAGGTAGTGACACTCAGCCTCTTATCCTTGCCCCTTTTGACCGTGCCATCTAAATGTCTGTCCCAGGTAAAGGAAGGGGACAGATCAGAATGTTGATATCTTTTATGTGTTGGTATCTAGGTCAACTGGGGTCGGCTACGCAGCAACTATTCTACTCTCGATAAACTAAGGGCAAACTAAGGGTCGACTCTGTGCGACTTCTTCTTGTTAGTTATAATAGTATATATATATATATATATATATATATATATATATATATATATATATATATATATATATATATATATATATATATATATACACTGTATATTTATTTATTCACACATATATGTATGTATGTATATATGTATGTATGTGTATGTGTGTGTGGATGTGTGTGTTTGTATATTTTGTCTAAATTTTGGTATTAATTTTTGGATTATGTTTCTGTACTAACTTTGGTGGAAGGTTGTTTGGTGATTAAATTAATGGTCGTTCATTTCTTATGACTTTTATTTAACGTCTGAAGAAATTTATTGTTTAATTGTATTTGATTCTAGACTGCCCTTCTTGTCATTGTATTAAATATCCTTTTACAACGAACAAAATTTCGCTCTTCTGTGTGTCTTTTCAAAAGGATTCGAATGTGTATCAAAAATTTAAGATAAAGAAAAATACAACTCAAAAATGAAGAACTGAGTTGGTATATGATATTTGCTCGAGGCTGATTTGAGGTCGTCTTAGTAACAGAATATTTGAAAATAAGATTTAGTCTGCTTTTGAAGGAGCTGTTTTCCCCCAAAATTCCGCGCGCGGACAATTGCCACAGCGACGACTGCCCCTGGGAAAGTTGCCATTGGGAAAATGGGAAAATTCCCACTGGGAAAATTACCATTGGTAAAATTTCCGCTTGTAAAATTGCTCACCTAGGATTATTGCTACGAGGAAAATGAATTTCCTCATGTTCTTAACTTTTACCATTTTTGTATTGCTCCAAATTTTCTCATGCTAATGACTGTTATAATATATGTTTATCTTTACAAATTGATAAAGCATTTTTTAAACTACTGTTATTAACGAAATGGCTAATTTCCCATTTAGTGAGTGTTATAACAACTCTTTACCTCTACAAACTGGTGTTCTATCACATGTCATTTAATTGAGTTAATAACAACTTTAAATATTTAAAAGAATTTTATATTTCTGCTAACTTCACCCATAATGGTTTCCATAATCAAGAGTGAACGGGGCAACGATATGCTCGTTGACGAATTACAGTATATGTGTCATAAACACGGTACAAATAAGGAAGGTAGACTTATATATTGGATGTGTAGCCAACGGAAAAAATAAACTGCAAGGCGGGACTTCATACAAAAACGTCAACGGATCACTTGGAAGTTCTGAAACATGTGAACGAACTTACCCATTCATCAACGGAAGATCGGGTAGATGCAAAAGTTGCCCAGGAATCTTTAAAATCCAAAGTGAAAAGCTCTCAACAATCAAGTTGTATCCTAGCAATAGCATTTCAAGTTACTGCATCTCTCGATGAAGCTGCTCTCTCTCAAATGCCTAGTACAAGTAACATAAGCTGGAATTATTGGGAAGGGGAGACAAAAGATTCCAGGTTTTCCATCCGTGCCATCTGGAAGGACGGGATATGCAATACCGCCAGAATTTACGGCCGCAGATTCTGGGAAAACTTTTCTTCAACATGATTCGGGTATTAACGATGAGGATCGCATTGATGCTGGTATACAAGATTTGAAACGGTTCAAAAATTGATGGTACTTTTAAAGTGGCTCTAGAAATTTGTTGTCATCAGATTCTTACCATTCATGTGCAAAAAGATAAACAGGGCATCCCCTGTGTCTTTGCTCTTTTACCACATAAGACTGAATTAACACATAGAAGATTTTAGGACAAAATTAGTGAACCTGTAAGTGAAGAAGGACCTGAAAATATAACAACTGATTTTGAAAATGCTTCTATCAGTGGTATAATGGCTGTTTTCCCCAGTCTTTCTCTTATTGGGTGTTTCTTTCATTTTTCACGATCATTATATAGGAAAATGGTTGACCTTGTGCCAAGCCAGGATGATATTGAGGTTTTTGAAGAACTCTCAGATGACGATATGATACCGCACGAATTTTTAGCTTATTTCGCATCTACATATACCGGAATTGAGAGATGAAGGCGGAATAACAGACGAAGAGCTGCGCCCACGTTTCCAATCAGATTTGGAACGTCTATAGCCGCGTTGTAAATTCTTTAGCCCGCACTAACAACAGCATGGAAGCATTTCGTAATGTCTTGAATAAATCTATAAGTAACTTCCACCCCAACATCTGGAGATTAATTGACGCACTCAGAGATGTGGAACACCTAGCACCAGTTAAGCGAATTCAATTTGAAAGAGGTGATCCACTTCCAGAAAAAGAAAAAAGTACGAAGACTTGAATGCCAGACTAGAAAATATAGTCCTAAACTATAGTATTTATGATGATAAAATGAAATATTTAAGTTCTTTTGCTTATAATATGCATATTTTTTAATGAACAAGTCCAGTTCTATTTTTTTTTGTATTGCATGTTGTTGTCAACTGTGTTCTTTACAGTGTCATTTTTAACATGTTTATTTTGAAATAAACTATTGTCTTTTTTTTTTATTTTGTCACCCATATTTTTGTTAACTGTTATTAATTAAATGCAATCACATTTTATGTGTTGAAGTATGTCAATGGATGGCAATATTCCCGGTGGCAATATTCCTAGATAGGCAATTTTCCCAGTGGCAATTTTCCCAATGGCAGTTTTCCTAATGGCAGTTTTCACAGTGGCAGTTTTCCCCAGTGGCAATAATCCTAGCGCCCAGAATTCTGTTGTGAGCTCTCATTTACCATTCACTAAGAGGTTCGTCATCTTTCATGAAAGCGAAGGAAATGAGGTCGTTACGTCTATTCACTATAGTTTCCTGTCTAATCACATTCGTTTCTATCCGTAATCACCTATTTTTTCGCGTTAGTGTCCGGGATTGGGGAGGGGAACGTCTGTTTGTCGAGTCGAAGTGTTATTCGGTTTTTTCACAGTTTCTTGTATTTATAAAATTTATTTACAGATGATTGCAGATAAAATTGCTCCCAGGAAAGGTACTAAGAAATAATCTGTTTCTCTATAATCTCATAGTTTGCTTTTCGCAGAGAGATAGTCAAACGGATAGACGCTCCATTGGCATCAAGCTTAAAATGTTATTCGTACTGAGTAGGCCAGTTACAGTGCTATCATTATTATATTGCAATTACGTACATTCATATCGAAAAAGAGGACCGTAGAACCGAGAATGGATAATTGTTGTGCACTAAATTACAAATAAAGGTAAAAATTTCGACAAAAAATACATACAGAACAAAACTGAAGCTGAGAAATGTCAATATAGATAAATATTACGTAGTACTACAGGTTCTTTTAAATTTCCTGGCAGTGCCAGAGAAGTTTACATTTTTGCAGTAAAGGGTGTTGAAAACCCCTGGGGATTGCAGATGTTGATGCTCTGCATATTTACTCTGTAGTACGTCTAGTGAAGATAACAGTAAAGGATCCGTAGTGAAACAGCGCGCCAGTAATGATATAGTCTGATGAAGGCATACTGTATATATGTCATAAATAATATCAAATGAAAACTGCTTGGAACACCTGTAGGAAAACAGATGTAAACAACTGCTCCGTAAAGTTTTATGTAGTTGATCATCTTTCATCCCATTGCACATCCAAGCTGGAGGACATTATCCTGGTAGGTGGTAGGTGTAGAACGAAATCCTTGAAACATATAACATTAATACCATCATTACATTAAATGAGGAACATTATGAATCTTGATTAGTTGTCTGGAGCCGTAAAATGATGAACTTTGCTCGGTATGCAAAAGAAAGTGTACAGTAGGGTTGACAATAAAACAATGTATTATAAAATCTTAATTGCGGAGCTACGCATGCATATCGGCGCCAAGTATAAATTCGTCAAAACAGTGAAATTTTTGTTTCGTTGGACAGCACGATTTACCGGTGTGTTATAACGTTGTTCAAGGTTAGCATTACTTTATCTGTATTGTTAAAGAAAAAAAGGGGATGGTGGCCGGGTTGAGAATGGAACATAATTGAAGCAACAATTACGGTATCTGCATTCCCCTGAACAATGTTTGCAAGACAAAATATCTTACCGTTAGTTAAGACAAAACAAACAAAAATTCATAGCACTGCCTAAATGAACTCTTAACATGACGGGTTCAGGATCACTAAAATCTTGTTCACTAAAAGCTTGTGAAGGGAAACAAGTGCTTAGCTGCAGCACCTATGATACAAACTCGATCATTTAGAGCTCTGTGGTCGTCGTTAACGAAGCAACTTGACCTCACTGATCTGCAAATCTTTTTTTGTCGAAGTCAGATCTTTGTTCACCCTGTTACTGCTTGGTGAGCTTGGCCGAATTGTAGTCAGAAACCATTCGATTCATCTTTAAAAAGCTGATCGGAATTTTGGACTTTATTCATTATTTTTATTTACCTGTTACTTGAGTATTGCATTCAAGTTTTCCTTTTGTCTGGTCTGCAAACATAAGCGGTCCATCTTGAAACTATTCAACATCCCATACAACGGACAAAAGACGTTGTTAGCTCTGACAGACCTGTAGTATATTTGTAAGTAAATCTGGCAGCAAGGTATTAGACTGGACTTGACACAAACTTGAGATTTTTGTTAGTAAGCGTATCTTGTATTGAACGCCACTACGTATTTCCTTCAGGATTAAGGTTATAAGTATATTTTTTCAGAACTTACATGACCTAAATTTATAATCAGTTTCCCTGATTTCAACAGAGATGATACCTTTAATTAGCTACATTAATTGACATCAACCTGGTTTTTCCTTATAGAGAACTGTAAATATTTATCTCATTGTAATATTTCTCATTTTGTCAGCTTAGTGACAATTCCTTATACGTTAGTGCCTGATAATCGTGTCAGCGAACATCAGTATCCATATTCTGTAAAGGCTTCACGATGTCAGATTAGAAGTTCCGATAGTTAGAACCAGGATTAGTAATAAGGTCGCTGGGTGTTACCTTTTGGAATTAGGTCTGTTTTAAATAAGTCAGAGCAAGTTATAAAAATGCACTCAAGTGTTTTAAGGCTTACTTATGTGTGATTAATGTAATAAAAAGAAGCAAATAACATTCGAAATGTTGTCACAGGGATAGAAATTCTTACAGATTGTGGAACACATTAAAATATCCTGATGTATAGAAACACTTGCATCATACAAGTACTATGCGGGTAATGATAATCATGAGGGAATTAAGGACTAAATCTGAATGACAAAAGCAGTAATGCTTGTGAGTGAGGGAGAGATATAACAAGACAGGAAGTGAACTTATAGTAAACGTTTGTCTCGTAAAATCCTCCATTTGGAAGGTCATAGCAACTAATTTTGTTTATTGGCTGAAATGGTTATTTCATTCATATATTTCAAATTATTATCAGTTGTAATTCAGTAACGATGTACACTTGATTTATCCGTCCCCATCACGTAACAGACAGACCTCTCTCGACTGCAATAATGGAGGAAAGCAGGAACAGGATTTTGTCGTTTAGAGTTGTTCCTTTCCTTGGCCAGAATGTAAATGTCGCTTCTTCTTTGTTTCCTAAGTTCTGGGATTGCCTCGCCGTCTGGAGACAGCTCAATCGGTGTCTGAGAGAACTATTTGTTGATTCAGTCCTATTTTGAACAGAAATTTTAGAATTTCTCTCTCTCTCTCTCTCTCTCTCTCTCTCTCTCTCTCTCTCTCTCTCTCTCTCTCTCTCTCTCTCTCTGATTACCAATTTCTAGTATGTATGTTTATTTTTAAGGTTTTTCATCAATTGTATCGTGGGTAAAATATACTTTTTTAATTTAAAAATAATTAGAATCCATCTATATGTGCGGTTATTTATGAAATGAAGATTTTTATCAGATTATTCTTTGTAGAAGAAACTTCTTCCTCAGAAGAATAAGACAAATTATAAAATTTTTAGCCATGTTAATCATATTCATCGACTACCTAATGCCATAAGCACGATTAACATTTCAGCCGATACACACTGAAGGCGAACAATTCCGCATCATTAATTTGAGTAT
The DNA here is from genome assembly GCF_040412425.1 of Macrobrachium rosenbergii. Classification (NCBI taxonomy): domain Eukaryota; kingdom Metazoa; phylum Arthropoda; class Malacostraca; order Decapoda; family Palaemonidae; genus Macrobrachium; species Macrobrachium rosenbergii. Next base: position 21,369,476 of record NC_089748.1, read on the forward strand.
TTTACCTCATGTAGTGAGAGACCATAAGACTTGTTCTTATAGAAACTGATTTTGAAAGAAGATTAATTGCCACCTCGAAAGACTAATTCACTACAGAGGTGAAGAGAGGCACATTGAGATCTAATGGAGCGTCCAGATATATTAAAATACACATATGTATATATAAAATATGTATAAGTAATATAATTATATATTTATATATATATATATATATATATATATATATTATATAATATATATATATATATTATATATATATATATATATATATATATATATATATATATATATATATATATATATATATATATATATATAAATATATATAACATACATACATACATATATATATAATATATATATATATATATATATATATATATATATATATATATATATATATATACATACATATAACATACATACATACATATATATATATATATATATGTATATATATATATATGTGTATACATATAATGTATACATATATATAATATATATGTAGCCTATATATACATATATACATACATAGTACATACATACATACATAGTATATATATATATATATATATATATATATATATATATATATATATATATATATATATATATATATATATATATATATCTTGTAATTTCTACAATGGTCCCGTATATAATAAGTATATAATAAGTCCTCACGTGAAAATAAAAGGAAGTGGTACCAAGACTTTCAACTTTTATTCCAAAGTCATCTTCAGGTACTAAAAAGTGTTAAGAAAATAGCATTTACAAGAAAGCAATAAGGGGTCACAGATAACAATAAAATATGTCAGCAAGCTATGTAAGCATATAAACAACATTCCTCAAAACAAAAACACACTTAATGGAAATATGTAATTACTACAAATACCAGTACAAAATTATCTGTTTGTAAAAAAGCTAACAGCTTGTTTTACTCTTGCATCCTTAAGAATAAAGCCTTTTTAACAGTTCGTCCATCTTAAAAAGACCATCGCTGAAATTCATGTTACTAAAAGAACTAATGAGGCACCCTTCGACCATGCAATGAAGCACTCTTAAAAACAACTCTAGCTGAATTCCAATCTATTGGGTGTCCAAAGTCTCTTACGTGACAAAAAATGGTGCTTGAGCTGGGACACTTGGGTGGAATTGCCAAACTGTAAACGATTCAGTTAGCAATTATCAGAAGGGAACTTGAGCAATCAACTTTGTTGACTGGGTCGATGAAGATAATTCAGTTGCTATTGTTGGGGATTTTTGTAGTTTTTCAGAAGCAGATTTACAGGCTTGGAGTCAGGTTTTTAGGGATCATTTAGCCAATGCTGATTATAAAGAATATGTTCGGGGTGTGGCTGATTTTGTGGACATAGTCACACTGAAAGGGGATAAGTTAGGGTTAACAAATGTGTTAGAACGCAAGACTCAGTTGGAGGACAAGACTAAGCCTAGTTTTGTTCCTTCTTATAGGACTCATTTTAAGATTAGAGAATAGGTAGAGCAAGAGGTTCATAAGTCAGAGGGGGAGGGCATTGTTAGGCCCAGTTCCTCGCCTTTTAATTTCCCGTTGTTGGCAGTGCCCAAGAAGGATGGTTCAGTCCGAGTTTGTGTGGACTTTAGGAAGCTGAACGAGAAAACCATTCCTGATCGCTAGCCTGTGGCGTGTGTGCCAGATTTATTTGTTGAGATTGGGGACAAGAATATTTATTCTTCAATTGATCTGATGCAAGTGTACTTGCAAGTACTGCTTAGCGAGGAGAGTTGAGAGTGCATGTCTTTCTCTTTGCTGAAGGGACATTATGAGTTCACGTGGATGCCGTTTGGTTTATGAGGTAGTCCTATGACACTTACTAGGCTAATGAATACAGTTTTGCATGGCTTGTTAGGGAAATGTATATTCCTCTAAAAATGGACGATATATTAGTTGTTACTGATTCGGTAGAAGAGCATGTAGAGGTTCTTAGGAGGTTTCTAGGAGGCTTAGGTTAGCAGGTTTGAAGATAAAGTCAGCTAAGTGTAATTTTCTGAAGAGGCAGATAGTATATTTGGGTCATGTCATTTATAAGGAGTGTGTCAAAGTGAATGATGATAAAGTTAGGGCAATTGTGGATTTTGCTACTCCCAAGAATAAGAAACAGATTCGGTCATTCTTAGGTATGGCTGGATTTTTTCGTAGGTCTGTGAAGGGTTTTTCTATTCTAGCATCTCCCTTGACAGATATCCTGAGGGAAGTTTGTATGGGGGGATGGGCAGCAATTAGCTTTTCAGAAGATTAAGGATGCCTTAGTGAATCCCCCAGTGTTGAAGTTTCCTGATTTGGAACGTCCTTTCATGTTGGTAACGGATACGAGTTATGATGACATAGGGGCATGCCTGATGCAGAAGTTCGATGGAAGACTCCATCCGATTGCATTTTACAGTAGAAAGTTTAAGACACGGGGTAGTAATGAACTTTTATGGTTGGTAGTGGACAAAAAGGCCTTTGCTATAGTGTCTAGTTAGTTCATTTTAAAATGTTATTGATGGACAATCAAGTAGAGGTTCTTATGGATCATAAGCCATTGTTGGATCTTTTCAATAAGCCGGATCTTTCCTCTAAAAGGGCTAGGTGGTATCTGACAATCAGGGATTTTGATGCCAAGATTAGGTATATAGATGGTTGACATAATGTTGTAGTGGACACCCTTAGAAGTTTTTCTGATGCAGATGGTACTCATGTATTTTATGTATCTGGAGATTGCATAGATTGGGATATTAGTTTAGTAGAAGCTAAACAGGGTGAGGATGAGATTTTGGCAGATGCAAAAGCATTTCTTAGTGAGGAAGATGCAAATAGTTGTTCCTAGGAGTTTAGTGCTTATGGTTCTGGATATTGTTCACTGTAGGTCTGGCAGTCCGCATTTGGTTATTGGGAAGACGTATCAGAATATACGGGGACAATTTTTTTTGGAAGAATATGCTCACGTCAGTGGAAGACTTTGTGAGAGGTTGTTCAGTTTGTAATGCGTGTAAGCCATCAAGGGTTGTTTCTTGTCAATTGGCGTCATTTCCTATTCCCAGCGGGTTGTAGGCTATGGTCCATATGGACCTGTTATCCAAAATCTGTGAATCTAATTATGGCCATAGGTACCTGTTGAAGCATAAAACAGCGGAAGGTGTGGCAGTCGCATTCTTTAGTGGATGTATTTGTCGTTATGGGGCTCCTGAGATGCTGATTACTGATATTGGGAGAGAATTTGTGAATGACGTTAGAGTGTCTTGCGGATATAATGGGCATTTGGAAAGTCATTATTATCCCCTATAGACCAGAAGCTAATGGGCTGTGTGAATGGGCAAATAGGAAAGTTATTGAAGCTCTGAGAATGATTATAGGGGGGAATGATGTAAATTGGGATTGGGTTAGTGATACCATTGGAATGTCTCCCAATGTAGTGGTGTTTGGTTACCCAACACGGGGTGCGTTCAATTTGTTACCTATTCCATCGGGGATGATACTGTAAGGGTGCTTGTTTCCACAGCAAAAGAGAGATATGTGCGTCTTTCTAGGAATCTTAAAATGAAAATGCGGGATATGGTAGATAAGAGTAATGCAAAGCCGGATAGAGTTAAAGTTGCCGTGGGAGTTAGGATTTTTGTTAAAATAAATGTCAGGAATCAATTGAACTATAAGCTAGGTCCTAAATTTGAAGGTCCTTTTCATGTTATATAAGTAAAAAGCGGGATTTGTTGTTCTAGATGGGAATACAGGTGTGTCTCGGTTGACACATATACCAAAAATTAAAAGGACAGGTTAAAGGGAATCTTACAGGTTAATTCCTGTGTTGTACTGTATTTCTGATCATTTTCTTTCCTCTCCTCATTTTCTTCATTTTTTTATGTTTTAAAGGGGCGTGACTTGTAGTTTTTTTTTTTTTTAACTGGGGAGGACATTGGTCCGTAGAGTTATACAAATCTTTAATTGTCCGAGTTCAGTTTTTTGCTCTTTTGTGTTGCAATACTTAGTTAAAATTAGATGTAGAACACCAGAGGGGTTTGTAGATATATGGTTTTTTTTTTCTTTCCCATTTCGAGATCGGGTATCTTATAGGTTCTTTCTTTTGTTTTTGTTTTTTTTGATATGCAGAAGTTTCGAATTCTCATGACTTTGGGAGTCGTGGCATGGGCTAATTCTGTAGTGAGGTTAGGTCCGGGTGTTATTTATACAAGAATATTATGATGTATAGTTGTCGTCTGATGCAATATCTTTGAGTATAGAGTTTCAGAATAAAGTTCTGGTCTGTTATGGGGTTGGCTAACCGAACTTAATGCTACAGCAGTTAGGGTTCAGGATAGGATTAGGAAGACTTTAACGAGTCTTCCAAATTTAGGTGTTTCGATTTTTCAGTTCTCTTCTAGAAGGAGTTAGAAGCCTGTACCATTGGTAATTGGAGTCTTTATGATAATAGGAGCGATTGCTAGTATGTCAATTGCTAATTTGCTGAGAATTGAGCAGGTATCGACAGTATTTGCTAACCAGGGTAAAACTTTGATGACTTTACAAGATAGTTATGAGAAATTATGGTAAGGTTTTGAGACTTTGAGGACTTCTTTAAATGGGTTATTGGTCACAGTCGATAGGATGGGGGGAGATTTAGTTGTTACAGTAGCTTTGTCTTTCTGTCAAACTACCTTGTTGAATATTGAGAAGGAAACGGAATATGTCATCAGAAATTCAAACTCAGATTAAGGCAGTGGTTACCACTTCTAAGGGGGAGCTTTGGGAGATATTTTACCTCTCGGTTGTTTAGAATCTCCTTTAATGAATTCAGTATAACTGTAAGGTTCTCAGACACTTCTTTATTGGGAAGAATTTGTATGGGTAGGATCTTAAAGTTAGTTTACCTGATAGGGGGTTGATTGTGGAAATTCCAGTTAGTGACTTGGAATTGTTTCATAGTTTTATCATACGACCTTTCTTTAGTAGTTTTAATGGTTCAATAATAGTGTGGGATAGTGAGGAGGCTATGTACCTTTTGGGTTGACTGTCGACATGACTGACTTTCGTTATACACCACTTCCTCGCAGCAGCGCCTTATAAAATGACTTCTGTGAGCCTCAGCTGATACAAGTTAGATATGGGGGCCATCTACTGTATGTTATGTCTGCAGGTTTCTAAGCCTGCACCTTCATGAGAGGGTCCATGGTTTTTTGGAGAGATGTCGGGCGGGATGTCTACAAGTTGCTGTCGTTGCTGGGAGACATCTGTTTGGTGCAAAGGATCTGTGGGCGCCGCATTCAACCTGGGCTTGTGCAGTCGCAAGCCCTTCAGGATAGTTGGAATATCAAGAATTCAAGATGTGAAGAGAAACCTTGGCTTGTGCAGTTGCAAGCCATCCAGAATATTTGGATCATCTAGAACGCAAGATGTGAAGTGATGCTGTATACAATGAACTGTTTATTGGAATAACAGTTGTGCATACGAGACAAGTAACTTTCCCATCTAGTGCACATTGTTTGCTATGATTTTTGGAGCTGGCCCTTACTGAACTTTCATTATGGATATTTGTCATACCTATTAAGACTTCTAGCAGTCTATGTGCTGGCCTGTGAAAAGGGTGTATCCGGTGCAGGTGGCATTTATGTTGGCGTTGCTGGTTTCTGCAGTTAGATACAGCAGGTATCTGACACGTTCATTTGTGCCTTCTGATCATGGCCAAAATGCATGGAGACAACATGACACATTGATGGAAGCATTGTGATATCTGTGGGGTCTGAAGGTGGAATCCTTCGAACATTGACCCCAACAGTGTTGTCACGCTTCCGGGGAGGGGTTATAAAGTGAGTGCCATGTGCATATGTACACTTTCTAATGGTGTATTATGAGAGGAACCATACAATGGCTATTCACTTCGATTTGTGGCTGGTGTGATTCACTCTTTGAGCTGTGTTAGTGTATAGGAACTGCCACTGTGATATAGAATGTGAGCAAGATAATTCATTAACACTATACCTTTTCAGACATTATGTGGAATACCCATTTGTGTTGCAGTGAAACTCCTCTGTTCTCCATTAAGCATTTTTCAGTTTTAAATGTTTGTTTCTTTATACACCATTTCAGGTTTTAATATATGCTATGTTTCTTTTAACAGGAATTCTGGGTTCGTCCTGTGAGGATGAATATTTTGGAAGTGGTGTTCTTTTAATATACTATAAGACATTTATTTTGGTCTAAAGTAATTATGACCTTTTTATTTTGTTTGGTGACCAGGGTGTTAGTCACTAGTGTTGGTTGTTTATAAGGATGGTAAAGAATAAAAATGGCAGATTTGTATAACTAAGTATATGTAAATAAAAATGGCAGATTTGTATAAGTAAGTATATGTAATGGATAGTGGTAGGAGGGGAGAAAAGGTAATTTACAGAATAGTTTAGAATGTAGGAAGTAATTGTTTACTTAATACTCCATAATGGAAGTAAAGTGCGGAGGAAAAATTTTTGAAGCTGTTGAGATGAACCATTTGTGTAATGTACTGTATGTAGCATAAGAAGAACCGGCAGATTGAGAAATGTAGATATACACAGAAGTGGTAAAAGTTAGCATGTTTAAGGAGGGCTCTGAGTATTTTGACATGTTTCTCTCATATGGAATGCACTAACGAAGGATAACATGGTGAAAAGAGTGAAGGAGTCAGAAGTGTGAGGGGAAGGAGGAGGAGAGGACCTACTAAGGGGTGCACACACTGCATGAAAGAGGTGTATATAGGTTACGAAGGGACTCGATATCCAGAAAGTGCAGGAGTGTGTAGAGTATAGGGCTGAGTGTCACGGTGCTTGTTTGACAACCTGCTGTTAAATAAATATATCTTAGTTTAACCAGACCACTGAGCTGATTAACAGCTCTCCTAGGGCTGGCCCGAAGGATTAGACTTATTTTACGTAGCTAAGAACCAACTGGTTACCTAGCAACGGGTCCTACAACTTGCTGTGTAATCCGAACCACATTATGACGAGAAATGAATTTCTATCACCAGAAATAAATTCCTCTAATTCTTCATTGGCCGGTCGGAGAGTCGAACGCTGGGCCAACAGCGTGCTAGCTGAGAGCTCTATCCACCCCTCAATGAAGAACTACCCTGCTGTTAACCCTTATGAAGCTGTTTATGTTGTAAAATTTTTACTGCCCAACGGGTTTCATCCACGACACACACACACACACACACACACACACACACACACACACACACACACACACACACACACATATATATATATATATATATATATATATATATATATATATACACTGTATATATATACTGTATATATATATATGTATATATATATATGTATATATATATGTATATATATATATATATATATATATATATATATATATATATATATATATATATATATATATATATGTACTATATATATACACATACATATATATATACATTATATATATATATATGTGTGTATATATATATATATATATATATATATATATATATATATATATATATATATATATATATATATATATATATATATATATATATATATGATGGATAATATTTGAGTTCTCAAATATGTTCCCAAGTGAACGTGCCCTGTACACTATTGAATTGTACACAAAATTAATTGCCCACAGCAAATTTACATACTCGAAATACAGTTGAAAAGCTATATACATGAAACCAACAATTACAGTCGTACCATAGTTTTGTTACTTCCAATAGTTACGAATGAGCAAAAAATTTCAATTTGTTAACATGAGGTATTTAAGAGATTGGAACTACTAAAATACACGTGTTAGGGGCCATGCATTTTAATGGGAGAAATATTCCATCGGGAATACATAAACAATGGTTTGATAATAGTCGTTGAAATAGGGTGATTCCTGCTGTCGATTTGCTCTCCTTGGAGGATATTTATCAATGGTTTTATGAGTTTGAGATTTTCAATCAGCACTTACTGTATGGAAGTGCTTTCGACTTCGTTTATAAGTATGCATCGTCACTTAAATTTCGCTGCTTAATGCCCACATACGCATATATTTTATCACATTATTTTTGGCTACCTCTCTGAGACTGGTTGAAATTTCCCTCATTGCTCTGGTGGAATTGTGGTTGCGCCAGTAGGCAGACCAGCTGGTGAACGGTACGATTTATTATTATTATTATTATTATTATCATCAGCGTTCCATATTATCGAGGTTTCTAATGGGCTCTGGTTCCCCATTGTTCTTACTAATAGGTACTGAATGACCAAATTGTTACAGGGTCAGGCCATTATACAAATGTTTCATAAATCCGCTAAACGGGTAGAAATTTAGCAGACATGTTGATTGGTCGTGATCTTCAAAAACTATTTGGCATTTCAGTTGGTATGCAGATCATGTCACACCTAACCAATAAAATTTCACTTAAGTCTGAAAATCTTGGGAACTTGCAATTACCTACGATTTAACGCAGAAAACAAAGCACGAAAGAGAAGGGGAATCGGGCAAAGCCACATGCACGACGTTCAGCATTGCCATGTTGAACTTTTGTTCCAAATCTTTAGTATATAAAAAGAAAAGACCCGATAACTTGACTCGCCGTTACCGAACATCTACATTTGCAATTGTTATTGTGTGCTTTTTGCTTCACAGTTTGTACACGCATTTTGGCTCGACAGGACAGGTAAAAGCCTGACCTTATATTATCACGTTACGTGATATGAACTAACTTGATCTAATCTTTATTGTGTTACAGACTTGTAGGGAATAGTCGTATGTTCATATGATCCAACAACCTAATGGTTCTTGTTTGTCTGTTTTTGTAATAAGAAAATAATTCATCTTTACGTAAAAAAAAATTGTATGGATCTTTGAGTCATTTTTGCGTAGTAATTAAAACTTTTTGATGGAATGAGACTTTAGATATGGAATTAAGAATTCCATTTTGAGCTGTGAAACTTGTGAATGTTTTTAAATACAGATTTTTACTGATCATACATAGTGAAAGTTTGTAAAATCTCTTAAAATTTCCATTTCTCCCCAGTAACGAGTCTACGCTAGCATATGCAACTTTTGGGACTGGAATCTTTTCTGCAAACCTCAGATATGCTGTACACCACCCATAAATGTTTGACCTTCTAACATTCTAGACCAGGAACTTTAACGTTTGCCATGGTCTACAATGGCAAATTTGTATTTAGAAGGTGAGCGAAATGGCTAAAAACGAGATATTAGGAATATTCCTCCAGAAATCCTAAATTCATTTTATAACGTGATTTTGTAAACTACCCCAAAGACAAAATAAAATTACAATCAGACCGGATTTTAGTCCTACTGGGTGCTTTCCAACAACCAACTTTGACTAATTAACATAACACTAATGTCATGACTAAATATCATGTAGATACTAGTTAATATAACGGTATTGCAACAGCTTTAATTATCTTTTATTATTATTATTATTATTATTATTATTATTATTATTATTATTATTATTATTCCAGTATGCTTTAAACTTCAAGTAGAATTCCGATAAGTTCTGTTTTTGTGTGTATTATGTACAATGGGTGCTGGGTACCAGCACCAGTTCACTACCCTACTGTTATCATCACCATTGTAGTGCTGTAACAATAAGGCCATCGGCTAACTATCTCCTCTCCCGGAAGAACCTTAATTAAGTGTCTGTGAGGAGTTCCTCATTGGCTGTTTGGAGACTTTCTATGCATACTAAGCAATGCCTAGACGATAATTATATCTCCATAATGATGCCTGCCAAGAGGACTGGATTACAAGGGAATTGAGAAGTGTTCGGAGGCTGCTTACAACCAAATCTTCACTTGACAGTTTTATTAAAAGTAATTTGTCGATGTTTTTCTCTCCTATGAAGTCTTGATGAGTATTTACTATATGTAAATGCTGACCAGAGAGAGAGAGAGAGAGAGAGAGAGAGAGAGAGAGAGAGAGAGAGAGAGAGAGAGAGAGAGAGAGAGAGATGAAAACACTATGAAGTTTTATGTTTAATGCTTTATGCTTTGACTTTTCTTGATAAGAACTCTGTTAAAATGGATGAAATTAACTATGACAGCAAAATAGCCTTGTAATAATGATAACGGTAATAATCATAAATAAATGGAGGCTATTGTCTGGCAACATGTTTCCACTTAATTATTATTGACGATTAGATTATAGTTATAAACGATTGAATCACTCAGATTCTATCGGTAATTTAAAAACTAATTAGACCATAGGAGAGATCCCTAGAACATTCCAGTGAACTGGAAAATACGAATTGTGATATCATTAAGGCATATTTTCACATAGAGACGATTTTTTTTTTTTTTTTTTTACGGCCCAACTTCTGTTTGTACCTTTTTTAACGACATAAAAATGTAAAGTGATCTGGAAAATGAGAGGCAGAGAAAGGAAATAAGATTTTTCCCGGTAATTAGAGCTGAAGAGGCAGACGTGTGAGGTTTTAAATGTCCCTCAGAGGTTCTGTGGGGATTCAGTGGCTTACTGTACATCAGTAATTTTAAATTATCACCACATAATACTGGAATACGCTCATTATCTGTTCACAAAGTAATGAGATCGTGTAGGTAAACTTCGATATTAAGTATTGTGATCTTACATCAGATGTATTTTTAAAACGAAGTTTACTTCAAAGGTGCCGAGGAAAACTGGAAAGGCCATAGTTAGGATAGGAATCCACGTCAGATGTGTCCTTGTCTCTGAGAATATTTATAATATATTTTCGTCTAATTGGTTATCCTTCAGAACCCAATATTCATGAACGTAGTATTAGTTTGAATAGTTGCAATGTTGAGATATTGTGATTAAAAGGCAGACAGAATGCTTTCATAGGCAAAATCAAGATAGTGGTGTTGTTGCAATAACATATACATTAATTCAATAAGAATTTCTTGCGATTTATTCGCGTAATGAAATCCTTTGTTGGCAAATCAGAGTTGATGTTAATTTTAGTCCACTCGTCGATAGTAATAAATGTTTCATTTTTCATATTATCAGACCGGAGGTGAACAGAAAGTCAGAAATGGAATTAAAAAAGGAAATTAACAGTTCTGCAATAAGTCTGAATGCGGCATGAAATACTTTACCTGCCCTTAACGGTGTTGAATATAGATGGTGCTGCAAAACCTGATCAGTTTAGGTTTAGCAGTATTCATATTATTCGAAATCGAATCATGAAATTGAAATTTCTGTGATGGAAGTAAAATAATAAAGGATGCTGATTCTGGGGTAATCATACTTTCCCCTAGTTTTCATTGCCCTTGATTAAGGCTACTAAAGGGTGAAAGTTCCCTAACTTTGATTTTTGGTTCGACCATAAATGCTGTAATCAAAGGAAGAGGAGCGCATGTAAATGCTCAATTTAATATCACTTGGAAATGAGAAACCTTCATCGAATTATTTTACTGTTTCCCGTTTTTATTTCGCTTTTCTGACTTTTCCCTCTTTTTGATGGATTGATAAAAGTATATTTCGGGTATGAATTTCAAAACGTCGAAATGTTCGAAATTCAGTCATTGGTTTATTCCGTAAAAAAAAAAAAAAAAAAAAAATATATATATATATATATATATATATATATATATATATATATATATATATATATATGTATATATGTATATATGTATGTATATATATATATATATATATATATATATATATATATATATATATACTATATATATATATGTGTGTATGTGTGTGTGTATATATACACACACACACACATATATATATATATATATATATATATATATATATAATATATATATATATATATATATATATATATATATATATATATATATATATATATATACACATATATACATGGGAGTATGTTTTTCAATTGAGCATCCATGTGTGAGGCTTTAGAAATGGACAGAATCCCATGAGGTTATTACGCGCAGTTACGCTTATATACTTCAGTTCATTATGTATGCATTAGTTCTGCTACTAAGCATTTCAAGGCCGTTGTCGCATAGGTTTTCTTGGATACGTTTTTATATATCACATGTATCTTCTTGATATTTTGGCACAGCATGTTTTAACCCTCCGGTAATTTTGGGCAATAAAATGAGGTACCAGAATTTATTGATTAAGGCAATTTACAATAATTGAACTTTTTCAATTTCCCTAACATTCGATGTAGATATCCGACCACCTGTCCTTGGCTTCGCTGAAGAGTTTCTCTCTCTCTGCCTCAAATTTATGAAGGAAGAATGTTCTACGATATGGCTTTTTACGTTTTGAATTACCGACAACAACTATTTCCTATTTAGTATCTTTCATGTTGACATTTGTATGGTTTTATATATAATGTATGTTTTTATTTATTACTATGAGAATGGGGTGGTAGTGGGCTAGTTTTGATTATAAGATATTGCAGATGTGGAAATGAAAAGGAGAAAAAATGGACGAAATAACAGTTATTTTTTTAACAACACCACTATATACATTATGATATATAGCCAAAAAAAGTACGTGTAATATATACTGAAATTTTACAGATTGTTGCATAATGCAATGTTTAAACTAACCATGAAAATAGCATAGACATACGTTTAACAGTGGTAAAGAAATATACAAAAACTAATGAATTATATATATATATATATATATATATATATATATATATATATATATATATATATATATATATATATATATATATATATAAACAAAATACGCAGGGTATTTCAATTCTCTCCCCTTCACTATCTAAAAATAGATCGTCCTCGTCATCGCTAGCGATGTTGATAACGATGGGATTTGTGCGATCATGGATGTTGTCTGTCAGCCAACATTCGTACTGGAAAGCTTGAGACCGTCAGACCGCTCGCTCCTTCCTACACCTTTTCAGTAACAGCAGCCTTGTTCCCTCCAATCTGGCCTGCAGGTCTGCCCTGGTGAAACGTCGCAGCGAGGAGCCTACGTATCGTTTCATATGGCCCCATACCTGCTCGATGGCTTTGAGTTCAGGATGAGCGGGTGGAAGGCGGACGACATCATGCCCCCACAAGCGGATGGTGTTATCCACCATGTTTTGTGGTTCTGGCCTGTGTTACTTGCAAATCTTCAGCAGTTCAGGGCGTATGGCATGTGGTAGATAGGATATGCCGCGACGTTCCAGCCATTTTATTATATCCTGGTTTTTAATGGCAGATGTGGGCAGTGACTATCCTCTGTTAGCATGGTATGGTATTGCGCGTTGTCTATTCCCAGGACCGATGGCTCAGGAAGTGATGGTAAAAGTAGTGATGTCAGCCATCGGAGGAACAAGTGGCCATTCATCTCCCCCATGGTAGTCACCATTGGTGTTTTTTATGACGAAACAAAGAAAAGAATTCTCAACAAATCCTTCCGTTGAGCCAGCGGCAGCCACTACGAAGCGCTCCCCTTCAACCGGGGCCGCTTGACGGCTCCCTGCATCGCTAGTGGTTGGCTGGGTGCTGTCTACTAGAGATGTATTGGATATCCGTATCCGGATCCGCATTTTTTATAAACCCGCATCCTCATCCGCATTAACAACTTCTTAACATCCGCATCCTCATTAGCATTGCAAGCATCATCCGCATCCCCAGTTTGAGAATGCGGATATGCGGATATCACTCCCTGCTCAGTGTTCAACAGTTCGTACTCATACATTGTGGTTAAAAGTAGAGTTTTTTTTCGCTAAATTTGGCTTTTTCGTTCTATTATACAGAATACATGATACACAATTACACATTTCGTACGGTATATACTGTACAAGTAGCTCTGTTATAGCATATTTGTTATAGAGCATATTTGTTTTAAAGCATATTTGTTTTAGCAGTTTGATATCACTTACAGCAGTTGTAATCATAAAGGCAGGGTATTGCGTTTTTTTAATAAACTCTCTCTCTCTCTCTCTCTCTCTCTCTCTCTCTCTCAGTTCCTCGTTGGACGAGTCGGTAGAGTTGGCGGCTAGCACTCTGCTAGGCCCGAGTTCGAGTCTCCGACCGGCCAATGAAGAATTAGAGGAATTTGTTTCTGGTGATAGAAATTCATTTCTCGGTATAATGTGGTTCGGATTCCACAATAAGCTGTAGGTCCCATTGCTAGGTAACCAATTGGTTCTTAGCCACGTAAAATAAGTCCAATCCTTTGGGCCAGCCCTCTCTAGGAGAGCTCTTAATCAGCTCAGTGGTCTGGGTCAACTTTAACTTTAACTATTACATATGTAAAAAAAAAAAATAAAGGTAAAAAATGGCATGAAAGGCGTACGATGTGAAAGACAGTTTAAATTTGGATAAAAATAAGGTAAGAAAGAAAGGTGGAGTTGACACAAATTTTCGTAATGACAAAACGACCGTTGCCAAGTAGGTCTTTCATCATGAGTTCTCAGCTTCAGCGGTGAGGCAGAGATTTAGGAAATGTTTGAAAGGGGGAAGGGAAGAGAATCTGAGACTCGGAGAGAGGACTGTCACTTTGAAGAGATGTCCATAAAAAGTATATCTTAGTTTTACCGGACCACTGAGCTGATTAACAGCTCTCCTAGGGCTGGCCCGAAGGATTAGACTTATTTTACGTGGCTAAGAACCAATTGATTATTTAGCAACGGGACCTACAGCTTATTGTGGAATCCGAACCACATTGTAGCGAGAAATGAATTTCTGTCACCAGAAATAAATTCCTCTAATTCTTCATTAGCCGGCCGGAGACTCGAAATCTGGCCTAGCGAGTGCTACCCCACAACTCTACCTACTCACCCAACGAGGAACTAGAGATGTCCATAGCATGGGATGTTGATGGTAATTATGAGAGACCAAAGCAATGAACAATTTAGGGAGTATATATAATAAAAAAACTGGATGAGAGAGAGAGAGAGAGAGAGAGAGAGAGAGAGAGAGAATAGTTGGATGAAACCACCCGAAAATGATGAAGCCATTGTCGCATGTCCAAACAGCAATCAGACTCATGAATATCGAAAGATGGTCTTATCGCGGACGTCCTCTCCATGAGCTAGCGGAGGCCAGATAGATCGGGCCACCTTGATGAATGAGACTACATTTCAAAATCTGCCGGTTTATTGATCACTTGACAAACTGACCACAATGGAGGTTCATCGGGAGGCAGAAGTAATGGTCAACGATTCCGTGTGTCTGGTTCATTAGCGAAATGAGAAACACAGTACTTCAGAAGTTAAAGCGAAAATGCAGTGCATTACTACCCTAATACTATTCTTCTTGCATTTTAATAATTTTTTATATATATTTATCTATTATTATATTTTTCTTTTTTTGATGAGTGGGATCTCTTCTTTCTGTATTTCATTTTACGTCCTCTTAATTCTTCCTAATGAACACCATAATCTTTGGAAGTTTGAATTTCAAGTCAATGGCCAGAGGGCTTGTTCTATATGAATAGGTTTCATCTACTGATTATATATCAATAATAATGAGGAGAATCTGGTGCTTAAGCGTCTCTGATCTATGCAGTCTTGTGATTCTTTTTAAGAATGGCCAGTTTAAATAATCGTTATTTAAAATGAAGCATAATTGATAACTCGTTACCCATGATATGATGACAGTATTGTTAGAAACAAAGTAGCATTAGACTCAACATGAAAAGCAGTACTGGCAGACAGGGGAGGTTTACTCCTTAGCCGACAAATTACATTCTTTACATTTGGTTATATTAAACAAAAGTTTAAAATATAATTGTATATATTAACGGGTGTTAAAACAAATGACGACTAAAAGAAATAAATTGATTCTCTTTCCGTACTCTAAAATTTCCAAATGCTTTCAAAAAAAGAAACCAAAGAAAAAGCAAGCAATTTCTCCGCCGACGACGAAAGGATATTATTGGAAAGGTGTTACCAAAAGTTAACGCTGCTTTCCCAGTGGAATGGATTGTTTTTTTTTTTATTAGAATGTACGAAATAGAGTTATCGTACGGTTTTTGGAAACGTCTTTGTTCTTGGCAATGTAATTCGGAAATTAAATGAATGAAATGTTGCCCGTGATCTGAGGTACGAAAAGCTGCGTGTTATGTTGCAGTGGAGCCATTTTTTACTGTAAAAACAATACGATTAAAGGTGTCAGATGTACCTTGAAAACATTGTGAAATGCACGTCACTCAAGATAGGAATGAGCACAGCAGACGTGAAATATTCATTCGGGGAGAAGGAAGAAATATAACGGAAGGTCCTTTTCACACGTTCCATTAGAACGGTAAAAATGGCCATGTTTGCCTCTCGTAAACAGACGGAGGAGAGAAGGCCACGGTTTGCAGCGTCGTTTTTCGTCTTGTCTTATCTCCGAAAGGAGACGCGATTGCATTTCCACGCCAGATGATTCAGAAGACCGGCTCACGAATGTGAGCTGATATATGAAGGCGATAAATTTATGAAATAGCAAAAGGAAGCCTTTCTTCTCGCCGCCTAAACCGTCGCTGTATTTCACCTCTATATTTATGTTGCAGACATTGATTGCAGTGGAAGATTTATGGCCCTCCTTGTCGGTTACATGATTATGGTACTTTATTGGATTACTTATTTTTCCTCGAATTCTGCCGTGTTTATCGTTTTTGATGTGTGTCAGGCCTCTGGAGAAACACTCGCTATATACATTTTTTATTTAGACAGATTTTCATTGTTTTTCCGTTCGTCACTTCCTATCTAATTTTGAATATAATGGTTGTGCTGTGTTGACGCAATAAATGCTGCTGCATCATATAGCAGATTCTTAGACTGATGTTCCTTGTTAGGAGAAAAGAAACGGTCCGTACGTTTTCGATTATATTCTGACGGTATGACCAGTTTCATGCTCTCTTTTGGCAGTTTTTTATAACGTTCGCTGGACTGCTTGTAACCGGGAGCCATTTGTTCTTTTGGGCAAAACTTCCCTGTCTTTTAAGTGAATTCTTCGTTTTCTGTTACATAAAATTCCCATTTTCGTCTTGCCCCAGCTTTTGGACACATTTCTTTCCCAGTCCAAAAAGCCTTTTGCTTTCACTCTAAATACTTTTTCTTTGTTATCAAATATCACCATTATGTTCGTAAGGAAGTTGATATCATGTCGTTCGCGAAATAGATTTTGTATTCGCTCAAGATGTGTTTATTTTAGGTTTGGATAAGATTATTATTATAAGACAAACCTTTGTTGAATCACTGATACATTTAGGGCCTAAGACTGATTGCGCTAGCTCGTTGTCGAAAAAGCACCCTCCATTTTCTCTGCCTGACTGAACCGCCTCAAAACAAACTTATCTATGTTCTCACCACTGCTAATCTGTTTACCTTATGTTTGTCTTTAGCTGCAACTTTCAAAGTGACGGAACTTCAACCCAACACCTTCCGTCTTTCTTATACGTCTTCCATTCAACAACATAATTTCACTTCCATAATATGTGGGATCAGCAACCTCTCCAGTAGCTTTCTTGCTTTTATTTTGGTGTTCCTCTATTTCCACGTATTGCCACCCTCCTCAGTGTTTACTCTCAACTTCTTAGACAGGTCAGTGACTTTCATTCATATGTTTTCCACATAAAAGTTTATTGTTCCAACTACCTCATGATTTAGTTGCCTCCGTATTTTTTGTAAGCAGCCTATCACCTCTGAAGACTGTCCCCTGCAAACAGCAGGTACTCCACAGATCAATCACAACCAATTCGATTACCGTATGTAAGCGCATACCCACCTTTTCTATTTATCTATGAAATACTAAGCAGCCAAAGCAACCTGGCTACATACCCTTCCTGGCTTTGACTTCGTTTTATACCCCGGACTGGCTGCTTCGTTCTGCAGACTAATTTATACAATTTGCTTGCATCATGAAAGTTATGAGGTGTTTTCAAAATTACATTCTGTTCTATTATTCTTAACAGCCTCCACAAAGCATTTTTATCACTTGTATTATAAGCCCTCTCTGGTTCTTGTCCACTACATGTAGCTCTATTCCTTCACTTTTAAGCATCTTACAACACGCCTGTTCCAGGCAAATGCCGCTTTTGTTCCAGTCAGGCTTCTTTCCCGACAGCAATAGTTCACTCTCATACCTCATACATTCTCCCCTGGACTCTCTCTTCTTTTAGTAAGAGGGTATTATTCTCCTCACTCACTCATCCCAAAAAAATGTTCTGCCATCCAAATACTTTTTTTTTTTTTTAAATTGGTAACTATCGTAATGAGATTCTACATTCTGCTTGCCATCAGAATAACCCTACTCCATCGATCAAAACTGAATTATATCGGGACAGCATCTACTTTTGTCTATTTTTGTCATGGATGTGCATGCAAAATAACTTTTCTTCCACAAACATCTCAATTTACTTCCTCACTTTGCATGGCGTTTTAATCCTTCTGTCTATAAGCATAAATCCATAAGCATTGTGTTTGTATGATCGTTTGCATGCACAAGTGAGTTTAACAACGTTGAGGAAGTTACCTAACTCTTGAGCGGATTCGGGTTAGAGCGCAAGAGAAGGTTGAGGCAATATAGGCATGTCATCCCAATGCCGAGATTTCCTCCGTGTCTGTCTGACTACGGACGCGTTTGTATGATTGAAGTTATCGAGGGACTTAATCCGGATGATTGTGGTAGACAGTAGTTCCTCATTGGATGGGTCGATATCGTACCCGGCTAGCACTCTCCTAGGCCCGCGTTCGATTCTCCGGCCGACCAATGAAGAATTAGAGGAATTTATTACTGGCGATAGAAATTCATTTCTCGGTATAATGTTCGGATTCCACAATAAGCTGTAGGTCTCGTTGCTAGGTAACCAGTTGGTTCTTAGCCACGTAAAATAAGTCTAATCCTTCGGGCCAGCCCTCTCTAGGAGAGCTGTTAATCAGCTCTGTGGTCTGGTTAAACTAAGGTATACTTAACTTTGTAGCAGACAGTGATGAGGATTTGGAGATTTGTCTTTGCAAACCAGATCTCGCCTTTAGTTAGCCCAACTTTTTATAAAATAATAAATGACAATTCTGCACTTTATTTATTTACCAGATTTAATAATCGTTACTTATACCAGGGTAGTCACACGGAGATTGCTTTCGCTCTCTACTGATTGCTCTTATATGTTTAAAATACTTTTGTCTGGGATTTCTGCCACAAATCAATGAAAATTCAAGGCACTTCGATTTCGTCTTTACCCATTCCTTTCACCCTCTTGTCGCGCTTATGCATAAATAATGTGTTAATGATAATGGTAGAGGAAGAAAAGATATAAAATGACCGAGAGATAAAGCGAGTAAACTCCTTCCTGGATTTCAAATGCATTTTTCTTGGTCAGAAATAGGATTAATCAAAATTAAAAAACAAAATCTGAATAACTATCTTTAAGATGTTTTCCTAAGTGACCTTTTCTGAAACCAGAAAATGTAAACGATTTTTCCTTAGTTCATGCAGTGGCTGTATCTCCTCCAGGAATAGTGTAGCGGAAAATCAAAAGTAGATATGTTAGTGCTCCAGAGGGTCGCCTATATACTCCATCAGTAAGAACGGTCTCTGTAATTTCATGGCATCAGTAAAATTGCTAGATTTTTTTTTCGAAACCTCTGAGTCCCTAATAGACTTTTATACCCGAAAGTTAATTGCCACTAAGAGACTGAATTAGCCATTCTGAGCAATGCTGCTACTCTTAGGAATAATGTCTATACGAAATTTCGTGTATCTCTAGCGAAAGTATGAGATGTTTTTGAACCGAAATTGATGTATGTACAGTTATCGTTCTTGCATTATGCTATTGTTAATAGAATTTACTTTCCTTCTGAATGCTTATGTCCACTGATACCTCTCACCACACAAAAATTATATGTGTATAATATCCATCTGTCTGTCTATGTAGCTTATCTGTGTGACTATATATATATATATATATATATATATATATATATATAATATTTATAATATATATAATATATATAATATATATATATATATAATATATGTAATATATATATATATATATATATATATATATATATATATATATATATATATATATATATATATATATATATATATATATATATATATATATATATATATATATATATATATATATATATATATATATATATAAATGAAGACAGGAGCAGACACTCAAACAACAGGCAAATTGGAGTAACAGAAAGGCGTTCTTTCTTCTTTATCCATTTATTGTTACGCCGACGTTTCGTATCTCTTGATACATCTTCCAGGCTGAAAAAGCGATGAACTTAAACAGTACTTGTGTATAAACACTAAAAGGTATACACATTATATACTTAACACCATGTTAAAGGACAATTAAAAAAAAAAAAAGGACAACCTTAAAAACACTTAAAAGATATTTAAAAAAGTATTTAAAAAATATATAAAAAGGAACAGAACAGCAGAAGGAGGCCTACCCACACCGGTAGTGTAAAGCAAACTGACACAGACAACCAATGCAAGGAGGGGAGAGAGGAGGGGGGGGCGGGTATAAACAAAGAGGTTACAGCAGGTAGTTAAGCGATGAACAGCTGGATGGAAGTTGATTGGTGATTAAGGGCAGGGACATTTAATTTAATCATAATGGATTTAAGTGTGGTTAATTCTTCCACGTATCGGGTTCTCCCCACAATACTAAAATCCTTAGCATCTACATGTGTCTTACAAATTTTGCTGTGATTCCTTATATTGGACTGCTCGGGATTGGATAATCGACAGCCTGTTCTAAAACTAACTCCTGGATGAGAGGAGATTCGGACTTTTAGCAGCCACCTAGTACAACCGATGTAAGTGCCGAGATCACATCTAGGACAATTACATTTATAAATCACACCGGAAGTAAACAAGGGGCTAATCTTGTCCTTGACATGGAAAAGAGATGCAATGGTTCGTGGGGAGAACCCGATACGTGGAAGAATTAACCACACTTAAATCCATTATGATTAAAATTAAATGTCCCTGCCCTTAATCACCAAACAACTTCCATCCAGCTGTTCATCTTGCTTAACTACCTGCTGGACAACCTCTTTAATTATTCTTAAAATAATCACCACCGCCCCCTCCTCTCTCCCCATCCTTGCATTGCTTGTCTGTGTCAGTTTGCTTTACACTACCGATGTGTGGGTAGGCCTCCTTCTGCTGTTCTGTTCCTTTTTATATATTTTTTTTTTATTTTTTAAATATCTTTTAAGTGTTTTTAAGGTTGTCCTTTTTATCTTTTAATTGTCCTTTAACTTGGTATTAAGTATATAACTGTTTGTACATAATTACCTTTTAGTGTTTATACACAAGTACTGTTTAAAATGTATAAAGAAAAAGAACGCTTTTTCAGCCTGGAAGATGTATCTAGAGATACATACATACATACATATACATATAACAATAAATGGATAACGAAGAAATAACGCCTTTCTGTCACTCCATATTTATACTGTATATATATATATATATATATATATATATATATATATATATATATATATATATATATATATATATATATATATATATATATATATATTCAAGATTTGTTTCAGGTACCTGGTTATTAGACAACTAATCACAGAATTCAAAATTTTACCTCAATTCAGCCAGATACCTGAACTCTCATAACAATAAAGATTAACGACTGAATACTCTAACGGTAACACTGATCCCTTAAAAGCTTATAAAGCATGTGAAAAAATCAAACTAAGTTTGCCAACACAAGTGTGAGGTATCAACAATTAAACAAGAAATATGCTAGAGTGAAAGGGCATCACTCCATCAAACAACTTTAACTGTTTCCCCTGGTCTTAATAAACTTCAGCAAAGCTAAAGGAACAAAGCATGTTTATCACTTTGCCTTATACACACCTTTAATCCTATTCACTGGTGGTCAATAAATGAAACACTGTTTTTAAAAACTTTAAAAAAAAATTTAATTAAAAAAATTATTTTTAGAAAAATTTACTATTCAAAACAACACAAAATTTAATTAATTCTTGAGTTAAATTACAGAGGTTAATTTATCAAGAAATTAAATCAATCAGGCAAAATTTAAACTATAAAGAATTACTGAAGATTTGAAAAGAAGATCTTAGTTATGAAAATTAAATCAAGTATGCAATGTTAAATTATCAAGAAATATTTAAAATGCTAAGTAAATAAATTTTAAATTACCAATATATAATATGTGAAAAATTAAGAGATTGCAAACATAATAACACACAAAAATACACAAAAGATTTACCAACAATAACTTCAATATGGCAAAATTTCTGTAATATACCATATTATACCATGATAATAATAAGTAAAATTCACTTTACCTTACACAAGCTTGTGAAAAATTTTGCAAAATCACCTGAAATGCAACTGCTTGAGATTCACAAAACACAGTTCTGATAGGCGCTGTTACACACTTTTCCTACATTCAGATCTCAAAAGCTAAAATTAATACCAGTGACCATACAAATATTTTAAGTTAATAATTTCTCTCTTTTGAAGAGAGAGAGAGAGAGAGAGAGAGAGAGAGAGAGAGAGAGAGAGAGAGCTGGGGGGAACCACACAAACCGTCTCTGAAAGCAGAATCAGCAAATTTTCGGATTCCAGTTGGAAACAAAACAATCAGATGACATCATTACCAGAACAAAACATTTTGGGTCCAACTAGCGCATTACAAGAATACGTGATCAGAGCAACGTACTCTTACAAGACATGACATAATCGACTGAGGCGTGCATTTACTCTCAAAAAGGTATACATGACTTGAGCAGAGAATTGTACGGAACGAAGCTCTTAACAAAATCTCAACACAATCAAAACAGACGGCACCTGGCTAGTCACAAATGGCACACTTTCAAAACAAGATGAAGAACCAAAGTTGGTTTTCAGAACGGTACATGAAACATTGCGAAATCATTTGCCTTTTTCTTGTATCAGACAAAATCTTAAACTACTCGACTGCCATTCCCTCACTTGTTAATGTGTTATCTTTTGTGGTGACAGCTGAATCAAAACACGACATATGAAATCACAAGTACAGAACACATTGCTGGGAAACAAAATGCACAGTCACATACTACATTATTATTAAAATGTATTATTAATTCTAAATTATGCTGTTATCTAAATCACTAACTCTTTTGAGATCTGACATTACACTACATACAATGTTTCAACAATTATTATTATTACACAGAACACATTATAACTAGAATAGTAAATATATCAAAATCATGGAATGCTATACATATTACAAGGCAATATCATGAAAAATATATCTATATATATATATATATATATATATATATATATATATGTATATATACATATATATGTATACAGTATATATGTTTATATATATATATATATATATATATATATATATATATATATATATATATATATATATATATATATTTGTGTGTGTGTATTTTTATATATATATATATATATATATATATATATATATATATATATATATATATATATATATATATATATATATATATATATATATATATATAATGGAAATGGGAAGTAGCATAATTTGTGATATCATGAAATCATGATATTACCGAAATTTGTAGTAATTACTGCCTCATTCCGAGCTTAACGTATTTCCTCAAGATTACTACAGATTTCACGAAATGCTCAAGTTGTTAGTGCTGTGTTTACGCTAATTTACTGACACCAGTAAAACATTTACGGTCAATGAACCAGGGTGTAAGTTGTGCACTTTAGTGGGGTGAGGAGCCGTTTGACGGGGCAGCAGTTAATTCAGTGTTAGATGGCTTCGTGCCAAGACGTCAGTCACTTGTGCAGAGTGAAAACTAAGGAGCTGTTCTGACGGCATGAAGTCAATCAGAACTATTGGGCTTTTTTACTAATTTCCTGCTGCTGATTTAATAACTACAATCTACTGCCGTAGCAGTGTGCCTTTTGAATATGATACTTCTGAATCAAGTCAGTCAAAAAGCCCAAGATTCCCAACGAACCCCCTCTGTACTTAGTGATCATTGAAGATATGTTATGTGTCATTAAGCGAGTGCATTTCAACCGACATGGTGTAAAAGACCTTATGCTGGAAGAGATCTAGGAAAAGTAAGCATAAGTTACCATAGCTGCCCTCAAGCGTTTCAAATCCCTGTGCGAAGAAAGCCAAAAATTGGGAAAGATGACTTAGCTCTGAAAGGTCAAGTCGACTTAATTTATGGAGGGACCACTACTAATTATTCTATTCTTAGGCTTCTGACAAGGAAACAAAGAACAGAAGTTGCGATGAAACTCTTCGAGCTATTTGTCATTTTTGGTACCCTGGCCATACTTAAAAGGGACAGTGGTTCCGATTTTACGTCATACGTGATCACTAAACTGAAGGACATTCAACCACATCGCACCATTGTTCATGGTAAACCATGTAATCCTCAGAGTCAAACCTTTGTGGAGACCACTGACGGTGACTAAAGGTAAATCTACACGGTCAATATATTGACGTCAGTAAAACTGGTTCAGTATTTTATAGTTTGCCACACACAGCTTAATACTATTGATCAGTACCTTCAGTTCTCGCCTGATAGTTACAGGGAAAACATGCTCTTGACTCAGATTTGGCCTGCGTGCCAGCGGCATTGTGATTTTGTGATGTCCCAAAGAAAAAGCGCCGTTGGATGAAAAAAATGTATAAACAAAGGAACTTATCCAGCGAAGAAAATTTACTCAACAAACAGTTAGCCTTGATGAATTACTGGACGTGGTGAGTGTGACACCGTTAATAAAGAAACTCAACACAATTATGAGAGATGCCATCCCAGTTAGTCAGCGTTTATCTGTGACCTTACGTTATCTTATCACTGGAGATTCTTTTGAAAACCTGAAATTTGAGTATGCTATATCTTCACAGTCCATCGGCCTAATCGTTATAGATACTTGCAAAGCTTTAATCAGGTGTCTAAAAGGATATATTATAAAGGTATATAAGAACAATGTTTTTGTCCATTAACATATTATTATATAATCCTAGGGTTGAAATGATGAAATATAAGATGAAATAACATTTGACTCAGATTGTGCTTGAACATTTGGAGCTACACTGATGACAGAGTTTGAAACATTGATAGCTCTACTGTTGATCTCAAGGGCCGCTCCATTAATAACAACTGAATGTCGATGCAGTGCACCCAATCGAGCCTCGAAAAGAATATCATTTATAGCTTTCTTTGCGTACACAGCCTACACAGGGTCAATATTCTTTAATTCCGAGGCCCAAGCCCATGCAACTTTTTCATGCTCATTAGCCCACTCTCGAAGGCGTTTGCAAGCAAGAGATACCAGCTCCTGTCTCTCATCCAATGTCTTTCTTTTTCTGCAGGAAGGACCAGGAGCAGAATCGACAGTCTGTAACAGAAAAAAAAATTATATAAAGTCGCTAATAAGATATATCTACAAACTATGTAATTCTTATGACTGCAAAACCCAAGATATGCTTAACCTCACATTTTGTCCAATGTAAGGGAGACCTTTTGAGCTAGTGCTTTTTGCATTCAGTTTCATATGTTTTGGTGATGAAAATTGGCGAATTTTTTCCCAAGAATTTTTCCAAATTTTTTTCCTTAGGTTTTTTTTTTGCCAAGAATTTTCCCAAGATTTTTTCTCTTCAGAATTGATTTTCTTGGTGAGAAAATAACATTTTTGGTCGAGATTTTTGCTAATTTATTCCCATATTTCTCAAGATTCGCCAAGAAAGTGCGGAGGCTCGGTTGTACCTCCAGGGTTTTTATGTTAACTTTTGTTTTTTTTTTCCTTTATTTTCTCTTATTTCCTCACGGGGTTGCCTTCCCTGCTCTTGTCCTCGGTTTTATAGCATTTTGCCTTACCAGTTGGGATTTCCAGTCTTGCTGATAATAATGATTATAACTAATGCCAACTGTGCATATTTACATACTTGCACACAATTTGCATTCATATAAACAAAATCAGTAGCAAAACTCAACGTGTATTATTGAGTTATATAGAGTAACAATTATATATTTCGCTTTGTTTCAGCTACCAAAATCGCCGGATGAGTGTGAAGTAGTAGCCAAGGAATTCTATCAAAGATGGAATTTTCCTGACTGCCTTGGAGTCATAGATGCGAAACCTGTGGAGATCAGGAAACCACAAACTCTGGTTCGTTTTACTTTAATTATAAGAAGACTTTAAGCATTGTGTTGATGGCAGCTGCTAATGCGAAGTATGAGTTGTTGATGGCGGACGTTGGTGCCAATGGAAGAGTATCTGACGGTGGTGTATTCGCTGAATCTCAGTTTGGAAGGGCGTATTGAAGGCCATCTACACCTCCCTAAACCTCGGTGCCTGCCAAACTGATAAAGAACTGCCGTTCGCATTTGTGGCAGGTAATGCTTATCCGATGTCAGAGAATTTAATGAAGCCCTATTCACAGTCTGAATTAGACGAGCAACAACAAGTTTTTAGCTATTGATTGAGTCGTGCAAGACGTGTAATAGAAAATGCATTTGGCATTTTGTCAGCACAATTTGAATTATTTCGGAAGCGTATTTGTGTAGCCCCAGAAAAAGCAAGAGTCATTGTGCTAGCCAGCTGTTATTTACATAATTATCTGGCATTAACGAAGAACATAGAACATTTTTGTGGTGAACACATATACGGAAGCGTCTACGTCAAGTGAAAATCCCGATGAAGATTTGCAAGGTGCACAAGATAGCTGCATAACCAATGTTTTATTGATGGCTAAAAGGAATAGAGATCAATACTGTGATTATTTCAATAATGAAGGTGCTAGTCCATGGCAAAGTCGCAACCAATAGTGTTAAATAATACATAGGTTAAATTATGGGAAAATTTTTCGTGTATTTTGTTTTTATTATAAAGTATTTTCATTAGTTTAACGCGAATGGCGAAACAAAACATTTAAATAATTTTTCTTTATATTTGTTGATTATTTGGCTATACTTTCATATTAATATCATGAAAAATAATTATATATGGAATTGCTACTCAGGTTCTCAGAGACAGTCATCTTCGCTATCCAAGGTATAAAAGGACTCTGCAGGGTATCTTGATCGTTGAGGAACAGCATTTCGTCAAAGTACCACACAATGGTGATTCATTAATTTCATCAGCTCCGGCTCCCAACTTTTTGGAGATGTTGGCCTTCCTCATCTCTTTGCGGAAATTGGTCCTTGATACATTGAATTTCTTTTTGACGTCATCCATTTCGGCGTCGTGGAACTTCTTCCTGTATTTCTTTAATAGAATTGCATAATCACTCTTCTTTTTATCCCTGTTGTTGTATTCATTGAACTTCACTTTCCTTAGAGATGGTAAAGTCTTGTATTCGAGTATAGAGGCTCGTTCTGTAAGAGACACATCCCATCAAGTCGGAACCATTTGAATGACCCAATACTATTGAACTGCCCAACATTCTTAAAAACTAGACGGTCAATATGATTGACAATCCCGGCATATTTGTCAGTTTTATTGATCGTATAGGTTCACCTTGGGAGACATTCTAATAGCGTGAATTGCTGAAAACAGTACTTATGACTGTACTTAAGGCATCAGATGAACTCTGCTCATCATTCAGGAATAAAGTGTTCTCCATACTCTGCTTTGAGGCTCATGTTGGTTTAACTTCTTCGCCCTTGCCACAAGAAGTAGTCTCCAGTCTATAGAGTGAAAATGATCATGCTGCCATTGAAACCACTTGGCCAGAGAGTGAGACAGTTACTACTCCTGATTCAGGAAAGTGCTGTGAATGTTTCTGAATTTGTTACATCATCTGAAGTCAGTGGTCTCCTAGAATGTATCCCTTCCAGTGACGCAGTTAACTAGGGTAAGACCAATTGATCCTGCGACGTTTAATAGCAATCTTGTCGTAGTCTTACTAGGTTTTGTTGAAGAATGTCTGTCTACCCACATAGCACAATTAAAGCGATGGCATATGCTAGATGAGTGTCACGAGCAAAAGAATGGCCCAACAGTCTTCTTCACCAGAAAGATGGTGGACTAGGAGACAATTTTGACGTGCCCATCCTGGTTGTGGATCTTAGCAAGGGCAATCCACGTAATATTCTTGGTGTTATTGCTGCAAGAGATCTGATATTTGGAATTATACAGGATTGTTGGCAAGGCTAGCATTTTACGTAGTCAGTACTCGAGAAATCTGTTCAGTTTGTGCCCTCAGTGACTTCTAACAGACCAAGATGTTAACTTGGAACAAAGGATGACGTTACTCAGTGTTATCGTTGCCCAGTTACCTTTGGGTGGACAAGGTTTCAAAAAGTGCAGTTGCAGTGGACCCAGGCCTTATCATACAAACTGGTGTAAATACCTTAAGGCCAGTCCAAAATGCAATTCATATTGCCTTTGTAATTGTACGTCTGTGATTAAATTAATAACGTTGGGTGGCTATTCTTTTATACTGTTATTTTACTTCTATTTCAGCTAAATATTATTTTAGTTATTTAACAGTATTATCTTAAAGTTTTGTTTTGATAAGTTTTAACTAAGTTCCAATTTGAGTACATGAATATTTTGATCCATGCCTTCATTCTCCCTGCATACCTACGGACAACTTCCTATTATCTTCACCTACTACTTGAAACAGTACTGTGGGGATTTTTGAGAAATCTGACAGCTCAAATGTAAAATTTTTTCCTTAAAAACAGGGTTATGTTGTTTATATGCTTTAAGCTGTTTTCAATATCTTGATTATTACATTTATTGCTGAACTTATTCGTTCCCGTTTGGAGCGTGTTTTCTCATTTGGCACATTTCCATCCTCAGTCTCCCTTCCCGAGAATCTGAATTGAAGGTAATCTGTTTGATTTACGGTACTGCTTTTACTTCCTTTCTGAGATCTCAACTCCGCAAGGTAACTTCTCTCTCACATTGCTCTGGTTACTCTTCTGGACATCGTTCCTTTGAATTTGAGGAAAGAGTCCTCTCGTGATCAAGTGGCGCCATAGCTCCCATCTGGCCACCTCATCCTCCCATTTAATGTGTAGATTGCACACTTCTGTTACTGCTTCTCTCCCTATACGTATTGGCTTTGGAATTCTCTTTGTATATCCGTTTTCCTGATTCTGATAACCCTTCATTGAAGTAGCAAGTCTGTCGCTTCATTCCTGGATAAACCCTATCCATCTTCTTTGTCCTTTTTTTTTTTTTTTGCTTTGCCTGGGCTACAAAAATGTATTGGTCTTCCACTCATCTATGCTCAGATTTCACTTTAGTATGTAAAATTCCCATTCATTACAAAGTGTTTGGCGCTTTCTAACCTGTGGTCATTAGCTTGTGCAGTGGTACCTCTGCAGTTCTTCTCTACTTCATCATTTATTAACAGTTTTGACATTTGCAGTAAATATAAATACAGAAAAAAAGTACCTTTACGATTTCATAGTCATTTATTTTGCAATCGTCCTGTTTTACCTTCTTAATTCATCAGCTATTTTATAATAATCTCATGTTATGTTAAACTCAGTCATAGTGTAGAAATAATTTAACAATTAATTTGATATTTGTTTTTGTACAATTCATGTATCTTATTCGCCGCGTCTGTTATTTAACAGACGAAATACAATTAAATGTCTGACTATAACTCCAGCGTATATGCACGCGCGCGCGCACACGCACACACACACACACACACACACACACACACACACACACACACACTTACCTGGGATCAAAATTAGTAATAAGCATGGTGGAGCCACTCCCTCCTGGAAAAGAAAAAATAAGATATATTAATGCAGTAGGCTATATGCCCTATTACGTAAGATATAGGACCCCTCTTATCCTAAAAGCGTGACAGCGTGACTGAAAGGTGGATATGACCTACTGAAAACTGTTAAAATGTTTATATTGAAATTTTGTGAATAAACGTTTACATATAGAAAGCGACAAAATTTTGCATGATAGGTTCCAAGATTTGAGAAGAACGAAAAGAAGAACATTTTCTCTCTCGTGTTATCATTCACTTAAATAAGCAAGAAAAGAAGCAGTAGCAATTAACACAAGCTGTGCTATATTAAGCTTAGCGACTTTAAATAAATGTAGGATAATCTTGCAGTTGCATTTTCATTTTGTTCCCAGTATCTGCACTAAAGGGGTTGGGATGTGGCAGTAACGGGCGAGGTTGCGGTAATAGAGCGGTTGATCTGGTAGACTGGAAGCACTTCCCGCTAAGAGCGAAATTGGCTACAGATTTAATGCAAACATGCCGTCATTTCGTCGGCAGTAGGAAGGAGTGTCTTCACGGCTCAAATATTAAGTTGCACGGTGAAACTCCATGTCTTTATTTCCTTTACTATAAAACTTGAACATTCCTTCGGGCGTGAGTATGAATGTTGATGAAGCAGGGTAAAGAAAGTTTATAAGCTTTTATTATGACATTTATAGACGTTGGATCTTTACGAAAAAAAGATCATGCAGATTTTTTTTATACTAGTTAGTTTATCATTTATTCCCTGTTAACATATTTTAAGTTCATATTCTTCACTTTTCACAAGCCAAAAAATTCAGAAGGTTCAATTCCTTCTAAAGCTCGCTTGCAAAGGTTTTTTGAACCCATTATAGCGTAGCGTTTCTCAACGTTGATTTTCCTTCTCCTCTTGCAGTTGAGATCAACCAACACATTTCAGGTCACTTTCCTAAATCCTTTTAGCCCTCCTGAAATGAAGGGAATACTGAAAACGGTATCCTTGTGTCAACCTTAAAGTCACAGTAGAGAGAGAGAGAGAGAGAGAGAGAGAGAGAGACGGACAGAAAGAAAAGCAAACGTATCTGAAAAGTTAAGGCAAATATTTGTGCATCCATTATGCAACATCCCCGGACATGGCGGGAGGGGGAATAGAAGAGAAGGGTAGAAAGACAAGGCGTGGGGGGAGGGGGAAGAGAAGGGTAGAAAGACGAGGCGTGGGGAGAGGAAGTAGAAAGACTAGGCATGGGGGAGGAGGAAGTAGGAAGACTAGGCATGGGGAGGGGGAAGTAGAAAGACTAGGCGTGGGGGAGGGGGAAGTAGAAAGACTAGGCATGGGGAGGGGAAGTAGAAAGACTAGGCGTGGGGGAGGGGGAAGTAGAAAGACTAGGCATGGGGAGGGGGAAGTAGAAAGACTAGGCGTGGGGGAGGGGGAAGTAGAAAGACTAGGCATGGGGGAGGGGGAAGTAGAAAGACTAGGCATGGGGGAGGGGAAGTAGAAAGACTAGGCGTGGGGAGGGGGGAAGTAGAAAGACGAGGCGTAGGAGGAGGGGGAAGTAGAAAGACGAGGCGTGGGGAGGGGGAAGAAGAAAGACGAGGCGTGGGGGAGGGGGAAGTAGAAAGACGAGGAGTGGAGGGAGGGGGAAGTAGAAAGACGAGACGTAGGTTGAGGGGGAAGTAGAAAGACGAGGCGTGGGGGAAGGGGAAGAGAAGGGTAGAAAGACGAGGCGTGGGGGGGGAAGAAGAAGGGTGAAAGACGGTGCGTGGGGGGAGGGGGAGTAGAAAGACGAGGCCTTGGTGAAGGGGGAAGCAGAAAGACGAGTCGTGGATGAGGGGGAAATAGAAAGACGAGTCTTGGGGGAAGGGGGAAATAGAAACACGAGGCGCGGGGGAAGGAGGAAATAGAAAGACGAGGAATGGGGAGGGGAAATAGAAAGACGAGGCGTGGGGAAGAGGGAAATAGAAAGACGAGGCGTGAGGGGAGGGGGAAGTAGAAAGACGAGGCATGGGGAGGGGGGAATAGAAAGACGTGGCATGGGGAGGGGGTAGAAAGACGAGGCGTTGGGGAAGGGGAAATAGAAAGACGAGGCGTGGGAGGAGGGGGAAGTAGAGAGGTGAGGAGCAGGGAAGGGAAACAGAAAGACCAGGCGTGGTGGGAGAGGGAGTAGAAAGACGAGGCGTGGGGGAGGGGGAAGTAGAAAGTCGAGGCGTTGTGGGTCGGAAATAGAAAGATGAGGCGTGGGGAGGGGGAAGTAGAAAGACGAGGCACGGAGGGAGGAGGGAGTAGTAAGACGAGGCGGGGGGGAGGGGAAATAGAAAGACGAGACGTGGCGTGGAAGTAGAAAGACGAGGCTTGGGGGACTGGGAAGTCGAAGGACGAGGCGTGGTGGGAGGGGGAAGTAGAAAGACGAGGCGTTGGGAGAGGGGGGAGTAGAAGGACGAGGCGTGGGGCGAGGGGGAAGAGAAGGGTAGAAAGACGAGGCGTGGGGGAGGGGGAGTAGAAAGACGAGGCGTTGGAGAAGGGGGAAGTAGAAAGACGAGGCGTGGGGGGAGGGGGAAATAGACGAGGCGTTGGGGAAGGGGGAAACACAAAGACGAGGCGTGGGGGAGGGGTAAATAGAAAGACGAGGCGTGGGGAGGGGAAATAGAAAGACGAGGCATGGGGAGGGGGAAATAGAAAGACGAGACGTGGGGGGGGGGAAATAGAAAGACGATGCGTGGGGAGGGGGAAATAGAAAGACGAGGTGGGGGAGAGGGGAAATAGAAAGACGAGACGTGGGGAGGGGGAGTAGAAAGACGAGGCGTTGGGGAAGGGGGGAATAGAAAGACGAGTCGTGTATGAGGGGGAAATAGAAAGACTAGTCATGGGGGAAGGGGAATAGAAAGACGAGGCGTGGGGGAAGAGGGAAGTAGAAAGACGAGGCGTGGGGGGGGGGGAAATAAAAAGACGAGGCGTGGGGGAACGGGGAAATAGAAAGACGAGGCGTGAGGGGAGAGGTAAGTAGAAAGATGGGGGGAAGGGGGAAGTAGAAAGACGAGGTGTGGGGAGGGGAAATATAAAGATGAGGCGTGGGAGAAGGGGAAATAGAAAGATGAGGCAATGGGGGAGAGGGAAGCAGAAAAACGAGGCGTGAGGGGAGGGGGAAGTAGAAAGACAAGGCATGGGGAGGGGGAAATAGAAAGACGAGGCATGGGGAGGGGGCAGTAGAAAGATGAGGCATTGGGGAAGGGGAAATAGAAAGACGAGGTGTGGTGGGGGAAGTAGAAAGACGAGACGTGGGGAGGGGGAAACAGAAAACCAGGCGTGGATGGAGACGGAGTAAAAGATGAGGCGCGGGGAGGGGCAGTAGAAAGATGAGGCTTGGGAGGAGGGGAAGCAGGAAGACGAGGCGTGGGGGAGGGGGGAAATAGAAACACCAGGCATGGGGGAGGGGAAGTAGAAAGACGAGGCGAGGGGTAGGGGGAAGTAGAAAGACGAGGTGTTGTGGAGGGGGAAATAGAAAGACGAGGCTTGTGGGGAGGGGGGAGTAGAAAGACGAGGCGTTGCGGGAGGGGGGAAATAGAAAGACGAGGCGTGGCGGGGAAGTAGAAAGAC
The DNA here is from genome assembly GCF_040412425.1 of Macrobrachium rosenbergii. Taxonomy (NCBI): domain Eukaryota; kingdom Metazoa; phylum Arthropoda; class Malacostraca; order Decapoda; family Palaemonidae; genus Macrobrachium; species Macrobrachium rosenbergii. The sequence goes on from NC_089748.1 coordinate 21,402,736, forward strand.
GAGGCGTTGGGGAGTGGGAAGTCGAAGGACTAGGTGTGGGGAGGGAGGAGTAGAAAGACGAGGCGTGGGGGAAGGGGGAAGTAGAAGGACGAGGCGTGGGCGATGGGGAAGAGAAGGGTAGAAAGACTAGGGGTGAGGGAGGGAGAAGTAGAAAGACGAGACGTGGGGGGAGGGGGAAGAGAAGGGTAGAAAGACGTGGCGTGGGGGAGGGGAGTAGAAAGATGAGGTGTTGGGGAAGGGGAAAGTAGAAAGATGGGGTGTGGGGGGAGGGGGAAGTAGAAAGACGAGGGGTGGGGGAAGGTGGAAATACAAAGACGAGGCGTGGGGGGAGGGGGAAATAGAAAGACGAGGCGTGGGGGAAGGGGAAAGTAGAAAGATGAGGCGTGGGGAAGGGAAAAATAGAAAGATGAGGCGTGGGGGAAGGGGGAAATAGAAAGACGAGGCATGGGGGGAGGGGGAAATAGAAAGACGAGGCATGGTGGGGGGAAGTAAAAGACGAGGCATGAGGGAAGGGGGAAATAGAAAGACGGGGAGTGGGGAGGGGGAAACAGAAAGACGAGGCGTGGTGCGGGAATTAGAAAGACGAGGCATGGGGAGGGGAAATAGAAAGACGAGGCATGGGGGGAGGGGGAAATAGAAGACGAGGCATGGGGGGAGGGGGAATAGAAAGACGAGGCATGGGGAGGGGGAAATAGAAAGACGAGGCATGGGGAGGGGGAATAGAAGACGAGGCATGGGGGAGGGGGAAATAGAAAGACGAGGCGTGGGGAAGGGGAAATAGAGAGACGAGGTGTGGGGGGAGGGGGAAATAGAAAGAAGAGGCGTGGTGGGAGGGGCAAGAGAGACAAGGCGTGGTGGGGAAGTAGAAAGACGAGGCATTGTGGGAGGCGGAAATAGAAAGACCAGGCCTGGGGTTAGGGGAAAATAGAAAGACGAGGCGTGGGGGAGGGGGAAGAGAAGAGTAGAAAGACGAGGCGTGGGGGAGAGGGGTGTAGAAAGACGAGGCGTGGGTGTAGGGGGAGTAGAAAGACGAGGCGTGGGGGAAGGGGAAGTAGAAAGACAAGGCGTTGGGGAGAGGGAAATAGAAAGACGAGGCATGGGGGAAGGGGGAAGTAGAATGACAAGGCGTTGGGGAGAGGGAAATAGAAAGACGAGGCGTGGGGGAGGGGGAAATAGAAAGACGAGGCGTGGGGGGAGGGGGAAATAGAAAGACGATGCGTGGGGGGAGGGGAAAACTGAAAGACGAGGCGTGGGGGACGGGGAAACTGAAAGACGAGGCGTGGGGGGAGGGGAAAATAGAGAGAGAGGCGAGGCGTGGGGGCGGGGAAATAAACTGAAAGACGAGGCGTGGGGAGGGGAAAATAGAAAGATGAGGCGTGGGGGAGGGGAAACTGAAAGACGAGGCGTGGGGAGGGGAAATAGAAAGACGATGCGTGGGGGAGAAAATAGGAAGACGAGGGCGTGGGTTGAGGGGGAAATAGAAAGACGAGGCGTGGTGGGAGGGGAAATAGAAAGACGAGGCGTGGGGAGGGGAAATAGAAAGACGAGGCGTGGGGGGGGAAACTGAAAGACGAGGCGTGGGGGGGGAAATAGAAAGACGAGGCGTGGGGGAAGGGGGAAATAGGAAGACGAGGCGTGGTGGGAGGGGGAAATAGAAAGACGAGGCGTGGTGGGAGGGGGAAATAGAAAGACGAGGCGTGGGGGGAGGGGAGCGCACAACGGATGCAATTCATTGAGGAAGAGATCTGTGTAATTGCTTGCTCTGTTGCGCCACCAAGTGTAAAATCGTCGGGCATTTAACCTCCAGCAACAGGTGAGATCGATTAAGGGCGTTAGAATAAAAGTCTCGCGTTACATAACCTCGAGATTCGGTTATTAGCCTTCATTTCAATTCAGCAACGTTTTGCAAAATTTATTGTTATTTACAACTTTCATAAATATTCTGTCTGTAAAAGATGCACTTGTGTAAGTAAAATTGTATATATCTACATGGGAATATACTTGTGCCATTTTTCATGTTACATTTTAAAGTAATTATTAATGTGTCGTAAAAGGATATTGAGTAGTTGCTTCGGTACTCTTTAATTAAATGCACAGGACCATCTGCGGAGTATGCGATTTTTTAGACAAAACTGAAGTCCAGTTTCCATCGGACTCAGCGGCTTGCCTTTTTATGATTGTATTCATAATCGTTAGATTCTGTTTAAATGCTACTTCCGAAGGCACAGTAAACTAGTAACTTTTGTCGAAAAAGGGAATGACTTTTTTTAAGTGTCTTAAATGTCGTTGCGTTTATGTGTCCCCAAACTGGAGCATTAATTGTAAAAATGGTGGTCATAAATTGTGAAAGGATTTTTTTTTTCCTACGCCGGGTGTACTTAAAGGAGATTTCAGGTTATTCCTCTTCTATTTGAGACTATCAGGTGTCCTTTATGGTTATGGCTTTCCTGTAGAGTTTGCAACCAAACTTTAAAACTTACTTTTTATAAGTAAGGATTAATATTTTTGGTTATTTAAATGAATAATCTTTTCAAGTACAGGGATTATTTTAAACAGATAACATTCATTGTACTTCACATGAATATCTAGTTACTACTAGAGAATTTAGCATTAGTTAGGAGATTTTTATTTGATATTCTGTTTGCATATTTAGTTTATTTTTGTTGGCTATTCCAGGACTTACTCTTTCTGTTTTAGTTTGACATTTCAGCCAGCACTAGAAATTGGCAGTTTCACACCAGTACTCCCAGATCTTTTCGATCTGCAAGAGTTTCCCGGATAAACACATAAATCATTTTTGTTATCCCCTATTCTTGGGTAAACAATTTAACCAAGTGATATTTGAATTTTCTTCACTCAAAAGGGGCTTTACTTAGTGCAGTGCAATGACGCGTGAAAGGTGTTTCTTGAAATGTGAGGTGCTGGATGCCGGTTATAGAAAGTGTAAATATTTAATTCTCTCTCTCTCTCTCTCTCTCTCTCTCTCTCTAGTTCCTCGTTGGACGGGTCGATATCGTTCTCAGCTAGCACTTTGCTGGGCCTGCGTTCGATTCTCCGGCCGGCCAATGAAGAATCGGAGGAATTTATTTCTGGTGATAGAAATTCATTTCTCGCTATAATGTGGTTCGGATTCTACAATAAGCTGTAGGTCCCTTTGCTAGGTAACCAGTTGGTTCTTAGCCACGTAAAATAAGTGTAATCCTTCGGGCCAGCCCTAGGAGAGCTGTTAATCAGCTCAGTGGTCTGGTTAAACTAAGATATACTTAACTCTCTCTCTCTCTCTCTCTCTCTCTCTCTCTCTCTCTCTCTCTCTCTCTCTTCGCATGCGACTCCGAACCAGAAAAATGAAACAACAAAGTTGTGTATTCTGAAGAAGCGAGAAAAGAGCAAGGCGCGAAAAAGTCCTTGGGAAAGGCTCGAGCGGAATCTGGAAGAAGGCAATTTCAACGGCTTCTTGGAAGCAGCACGAGACACAAAAGGTTCAGTGACCCTCCGTTGGGAGGTTTTTCTTTTTCTGTTGCATTCGTTGCATGTGATATGATATGATGTTTATTTTAGGTTTTTAGAAATACTTTGTGACCGTTTTATGTTACTTATGAATAGGTAGAGTAAAGGAATAGAAAAAAAAAAAAGTTTTGAGACCCGATTATCCATCTTTAGTGTTTTATATCGAGTGCTTTTTGTGTGGTAACTTGAGAGTGGCATGATTACTGAGTTTTTCGGTATTGTTTAAAAACAAATTCCTTTGGGCTTGGTTTATATGGCTTAACAATTTGAGGAAATATTATTGTAGCTAGTTTAATTGGTGGTAAATAAAACAAATTTACTAAAATCGGTGGTAAAAAAAAAAACTTTTAATATAATTGGTGGTAAATAAATAAAAGCTTTTACTAAAACTGATGATCAAGAGAGCTTAAATTGTTTGTAGAGGAAGCTGTTTATGCTTCTTTGTCCTCCTTGTGATGCTTTTTTTCAAGAGCAATGTTGGTATTGAATTTTGTTTTTTTTTTTTTTGTTCCGGCCTTTTTGTTTATTCTTCGGGGAGTCAGGAATATTTCTACAATGTTTTGAAATTTTGGTAAAACATTATTTTTTCCTCCGAAAGAAAGACTTCTGAGAGACACAGCTGCATCGAAAACATTTTTCATTCAATGTTCAAGTGTGCATAATTTCTATATGAATACATGAGTCCTAAAAAGGGGCTTGCAAAAGTGTATATTTAGATAGATTCAGATGAATATTTTTTCACATAAACATATACAGTGAACTGGAAAACAGAAAATCATAAGCACTGATAGGTAAGAACACCTTTATTACAAAGATACCGGTGGTAGCTGAAACAGACGTTCATGAAACAAGGCATTATGGTGTTCGTTTGCTCCCCCCTTCCTTAATCGGCAGTCACAGAAACATGCGGGAAAGACCACGAACAGTTTTTCTCTTTATAATCTAATTCCTTTGGAGTTTACGCAAGATTGTCATCTGTATAGTGTAGCGTAAATCAGTCTAACTAGAAATTGTTACTTTTTTTGTAAATTCTGGTGGCACATTCTGAAAATAATGAGCTATTAGCATTGCTGTAAGTGCAATAGCGATTTGATAAGCCTAAAGGTAAGATCTAGTTTTCATGAAGAATTTTATTTATATGCAGCAGAACAATAAGAGCAAAACCGTGATAGCATATTTCCATTTATTCATTTTCTGATTATTTACGAGATATACAAAACTCACCATATTTTTTCTTTATTGTCTCTTTTCCTACTAGCAGGAAATAGTCATCGACTTTCACTTGCGCGAAAAAGGGGGAAAAATAAAGAAGGTTCCAGCGGAATTTTCTTTGTCATCTGAAATTTTATTTTCCGGGCGCGATGAAAGAAATGGATTACAGGACACCTCCACTTCGCTTCAGGAAACAATGGCAAATCACAAAAGGCTCTTTACTATTTCGTAAACCCCCTCTTCTCTTTTATATTTTTTCAGTTCGTGTTCACCTGAATTATTTTCAACACGCTTGCCTTTCCGTGATTGTATTTGAGGTTTGGAAAACATTCAAACGAATACATTTTATTTAGTATACAAACAGAATATACAAGAATAATGTTTGTATTCATTGTGATTCTAGAAAAACGAAAGAACCTTTATGCCAGGGAGACTACGCATTACAGTTGAGCTAGTTGACAACAGAAACTTATTGTAATTTTATAATTGTTCTTCTTCGTTTTAACGTGCTTTTTCCCATTTTTATATGGGGTAAGCACGATGCCTTCTTATTAGGATAATATTAACCAGTCTCAGAAGTGCATTTCACCAGTGCCTCAAAGGGACATAAAATGCAAATGGGTCTTCCACTTTTCTGTTTTACTGTTCATATTTCCCCTTCTCGCCATTAGGTATACTGTAGTAGTCTCACAACCTCATCCAGACACCAGGGGCAGTGTAAAAGGAAAAAAGTCACACATTTGAAATCCGCAGTCATCTGATTTTTCGTGTTTTTGAACGGTTTTTCTCTTCGTCAGAAGCTCATTGATTGAACTTCTAGGATAGTAGTTCTTTGTTTGATGAAAGTTTCTCCAAATGGTTATGTCTAGAAGATCTGGACCACAGCGACCTCGTGCAGTTTTTAAAATAATTTTTTTTTTTTTTTTTTTTACTGATCATAAGTACCCTTTAACGGTGCTGAACGCATGAGGGTGCACGAAACGAAGCATTTTAAAGGAACTGTTCCAGCGGGCATGCTGAGCCAACCTCCCGGTACTTGTTTCATTCTTCTGTGGCATTCTTCTTGTGAAGAAACAATGGAAAGTATCAGGGCACTGGAATTTAATTAACTTTTATATAATTTGTTGTTATAAATCCAATATTCATAAAATAGCCTGACTCATCATTTACGAACAGGACGAATTAGAGGAGGTCAGAGAAGGAAGAAGAGTCTTAGATGGCAAATAGAATTCCAAAACAAGCACTTTCACGGGTAATGAGTTTGCAAAGGAAGAATCACTTGATTGATGGCCAGTTCCTCAAGCAGTGGCTTTGTAGTGGAAGAAGTAACCAAAGTAGGACACTCAGAGGAGGAATTTAGCTTTGCAGCTCGGATGAACGCATCTGCGGTCATACGTGAACATGATCTCTATAGTACTATTCTGGAATGTGTCTTTTTGGAAACATTTCTTATTAACGTCTCTTCCTGAAGCCGTCATCATTTCATTTCCATGATTTTTTATCAACGGATTTCTTAAAGGCAGATGAAAAGCGCCGTTCCATTAACCTAGAGATATATAAACACCCAACGTTGTACATAAAGTCTTCAAGTTTAGTAGTAGGTTGAGATCGATTTAGCTCAAGTCCCTTTCTAAAGAAAAGATTTTATACAATTTATTGTCTGTTAAGGGAGATCATGTTTAGAATAAGGTTTTGTGCCAGCTGTAAAGGTGACTGAATGGATGCTTCTCATTCCAGAATTATTGTTAGTAAATTTTGTATATAATATATACAGTATATATGTATACATATATATATATATATATATATACATATATATATATATATATATATATATATATATACTGTATATATACTTGTGTGTGTGTATATGTGTGTGTATATATATATATATATATATATATATATATATATATATATATATATATATATATATATATATATATATATATATATATATATATATATATATATATATATATATATATATATATTATATATATATAATATGAATATTTATAATCGTTATTCTTATTGTTTATATTTCATTTCTTTTATATCAGTACCAACACCAATAATAAGGTTATGTTATTTAAACATTGATAAAAGCAATTAGGATTGTATACGCATATGTATATAGAAATAAATGTTTATATATATAGTAATATAATATAATATATATACATATATATGTATATATATATATATATATATATATATATATATATATATATATATATATATATATATATATATATATATATATATATATATATATATATATATACACACACACACACACACACATGCATATTGGTACTGAATGAAAAAAAGGAATATAAACAATAAAAATTTACATTTTATATATATATATATATATATATATATATATATATATATATATATATATACTGTATATGTATATGTATGTATATCATGACAATGTAGCCACCCAACAAACATGTTATTGTTATAATTGTCGGTTTTTTTTATGTAAAATTGCGTTATTACTCACAACCGTCTACACCTTTCAGTGTTAACTTGCTGTGACATTTAAAGCTGCCAACTGAGTGTATCTCTCTTTGGGCAAGATTCAGTAATATTGACCACAAATTGAATTGCCGTCTAAACGTTAAAGAGGATATCTCCTTCAGCCACAGTACAGTAGGTGAGCTCGTCCGTCAGCCGCTTTTTTTTTTTCTAAAATAGTTCTTATATATAACGTGGCATTCGTTTTGTCATCAGCTGAAAATTATATTACGTTGCAATTACTAGGTAATTCTGCAAGCATCTTTATGGATAATTATATATATATATTACATACACACACACACACACACACACACACACACATATATATATATATATATATATATATATATATATATATATATATATATATATATATATACATCTATATATACATCTATATATATATTAACTTTATCACATACACAATTGTTGTGTGCATTAGTAGAATTACTAAAGGGACCTCATTGAAACTGGATGGTACTTGATAATGTGGACTGTTTGTCCAAGAAAGCTTGTAACTTTTTCTGAATAAATACTCCATTAGATACCATCCAGTTTGAATGAGGTCCTTTTAGTAATACACACACACACACACACACACACACACACACACACACACACATATATATATATATATATATATATATATATATATATATATATATATATATATATATATATATATATATATATATATATGTATATGTATGTATGTATGTATTTATTTATGTATATTTATTTACTTATCCGTGTATTGTGTACAGTTTTGCTTGTGAAAATATGTTTCTGCAATATAGAAATGAAAACAAATAGAAAAGAAATTGCATAAGTCAACTTTCATGATGAGCATCTCTCAAGGCCCAAACTTTCCCCGGTTGTGCAAAGTTTTTCTGAATGTAGACTAAACTTCCTCAAGTAATGATTTTATTTTATAATTAAAGCAGTTCTACGTATTTGTGTCCTTGTATTTTCACTCTGCTCCCAAGAAGGTAGTACAGTACACTGTTGAGATTTACGTACGTGTAAGTATATTCCATACAGTTTATAAAATTATACATACAAATTCTTTTGATATTCAAGTTACACCTGCAGTTAATGGAAAACAAAATCATTCATAAGAAAAAAAAAAAATCTGCTCACACTTGAAATCATTCGTCTCCGTCCTTTTTAATTAGAATTTTCTCTTTAAACATTCCCAATTTATACACCCGTTTGGTGAAGCAGTCATCTTCCATTCAGTGTCACTTTATATCCTGGCTGATGCATTCCAGTCTTGGAATCTTCATGAAATTTTAAATGTCTGCTCCTGAGGCATACCAAGAAGTATGTTTAATTCTTCAGTAAGACACATTCTCATACATATGTATGCTTCACAAATACCACTGATGGATTTTAGGTTGAGAATAGTACTAAAGGCAGTTAAATCCACACACACACAAATGCATATAATTTATATATATATATATATATATATATATATATATATATATATATATATATATATATATATATATATATATATATATATATATATATATATAAATCACTATATTGCATTTGTTAAAAAAATACAATAATATAATTGATAAATTGTATATTTTAAGACAAAAAATATACAAGAAAGGGGATAAAAACGAGAAAATTATTTTAGTTTTTCTTATTAAAAGACACGTTTAAAAGAATTTTGGTATAGTGAAAACATCAGTTCTCTTTCAGTGTGGACTAGGCAGTTATGTAATGGCAGTTTCCCCGTATCTGTGGGCCAGTCGTGATCTTCTTAATGGCTGAATCGAGCGTACGGTGCTCAAGACTAAAGAACGACTTTCAATCGGTGCCTGTTGTTTCTGCGACAAATGCCATTTCGATGTTTTCTTGGATCGAGTATCAAACTAGTATTTTGATTCAGTTGGCTGAAGAGGACCGTTGCGCAAACGGTCGAAAGCTCCTCGTTTTTATCCCCTTTCTTGTAGGCTTTTTATGTGTAGAATGAATGAATATATATATATATATATATATATATATATACATATATATATATATATACAAACATATATATATATATAGATATAGATATATATATATATATATATATATATATATATATATATATATATAGAGTGTTTCTTAATCTTAAGAGAAATTATTTTTGTAAATATAGTGAAGGAGAATCATAGAGAGAGAGAAGAAAATAACCTTGCCAAAGTATCCTTCAAACCAAGGCTTTGTAGATGAATGAAGACTGTACAGTAGAGAGAGAGAGAGAGGTGTCGTTATCCGCAGTACGCTAGGTATCGTAAAACCACAGGTGTCATTCAAGCGGAAATATTTTCAATCATAAAGTAGTTAGTTATTTAATTTAAAATGGTAGTAATGATATTCATTATTACAGAAAAATAAGTTTGTATTAAAAGAAGCGAAGCATTAATCTTTTAACGACTGTAAAAAACATAAAACTTATAATTGTTATATGTTCCGTAGAATATATTCCATGAATAATACAAAACAGGAATAATGTCCACCATGTATAATTAGTAAAGCTCATTCGTAAAAAAAAAAAAAAAAAAAGAGGATAACTATCAGAGATGAAACTGGTTCCGATTCCATATATTTTGTTACGGATGACAGTACTTTTTTGGTGGTAATGGTAAAATTTTTAAGATATTAGTCCTTATAAGTTCTGGGTTTTATCAGATATCTTAATCGAGTTGCAACACAAGTTGCAGGAGGCCTTTCCCAAAAGCGTGTTTTGAGTTTCACGTTGCACATTCCACAACCACAACATTTTTTCCGGTAATTAAGCCGTGAGGTTATAACGGAAGAGGAACAGACATAACAGACATTATAGTTGCTGAATATGGTTTTCATTCTTTTTAAATAAAAGGTTATCCCGTTACCTTCAATGTATTTCTACGTTGCAGGCTTTGGTTATGCTATATGCATTAAATGCGTAAATATGAAAACTCATCATTGTATTTTCTTCGAAGTTCATGTTGCCGTTACTGTAAACAACAGGTTGGGTCAAATATAAATTTAAGATAGACTGTATTCATTACCAACAGGAAATTTTCCACTGGGCTGTTAATAAATAAAAAGGTTTTTCTCTCATAATACATCACATGCGACAAAATTTTATTTTGGGAACGCTTCTCCGTCTGTAGTATGTCAAATGCACATGTTTGTTTGCACGGGCAAACACGTTCACCAAATAGGTACGTGTATGCCTTGCTGTCATTGCTTCCCTCTTACTTACGGTATAAAAATTCCATTACCCTAGTTTACGAATTTCTTAAAAATGGCCGAAGACTACTACTATTAACGCCTCTTCATCCCTGGCATGCAATCTTGCTTGACGAGACGGTCTTACAAATGTGTGTTTAATAAAGGGCCGCAACCTTCCCACTCCGTGTTGTATTGGCAACTAACTGTTCGAGCCTGGAGCCCTGGACGGCGGACGAAGGTGGTGCCAGTGGTATGGTAGAGGATGGCGTTCCTCTCATGCAGCGCCTGCGTTGATTTTTCAACCGCGCCTCTGAAACTTCTGTGATGGTTCGGTTCCCTGAAGTTTGCGCTTATTGACTGGAAGACAATTACAGGTGGGACCTGGGAGTTGCTCCAGGCACTCACGACAGATTCTGCAAGTTTTACAGTCGTTTTTGAAGCGAGTTGTCATAATTTTGTACATTGCACACTATGCATCCCACCCTCATTTTTATCAATGACGCATATTTTGGGAGCTTAGTTACAGTTGATTAACAAATACTTCAAGTGTGGCAAGGCAAGGAAGTTGCTAAATACTTCTTCTCTTCAAGAGAAACTTTTCAGAAATTTTAAAATTTCGGTGAATTTCTTATAGGCAGATTCTCTTAACAGAATAGAGAGGAGCTCTATTGGAGGATCATAATTATTTAGCAGCCCTTGCAGGATAAAAATTTATTATTATAGACTTCGAACATATGTTCCGAAGTTTTGTTCCTCAATTTACTATACTAAAAATAATAGGTATCAGATTACTTGATAATATCTTCGGCTCAGGGCTTTTGTTTTTACCTTAAATAAGAAATGTATGGTCTAATAATGGCCAAAACTCTAGGCAGTGCTCGGAAACCTTTTAGTGTTACAAAAGATTTGAAGTTAGCATCACATTCCTCCGTGTGCTAACTTCCTTTCTGGGCATTTTTCCATTACTAAATTTTGAAAGGAAAGTTACGTCGTCATCTATATTGTTTCTGCTTCCAGAATTAGTGTTTGCCGCTCCTTTTAAAGGGCATTAACATATGTTTGTGTGTATATATATGTATATATATATATATATATATATATATATATATATATATATATATATATATATATATATATATATATATATATATATATATATATATATATATATATATTTATATATATATATGCCCTATCATCAATGCTATAAATGTCAGGAATTTGGTCATAGCGAAACAAATTGTAGAAATGACCAAGCTTGCCTTAGATGTGGTGAAAATCACAAATCAAATGAATGTGCTAGCAGCATCTTCAGGTGTAAAAATCGTGTAAAGAAAGGCCATAGTGATACTGAACATAAAACATATGATGGCAATAAGTGCACAGTATATAAAGAATATGTGTCTAAGGTGAAAAATAATATGGGTCAAGGCTTTGATTAATAATCTTCTATGCAATTTAATAAACATACAGTCCGTAGGAAATAAAACTACCATACAAGAAGAAAGCAAATTTAAAAAAAGACTTTCCTATTCTGCAGGAGCTACGATACTGACGAGAAAACACTGGAAGATAATTATAAAATATAAGAAGCACCTTATTTTCAAAACGTACAAGGGCCCGCCAGAGAGGGAATTATCCCTGTGGAGGGCTGTACATAAAACCAAGCAAAGTAAACAAAATGGTTGCCTGTTCAGATCAAGCTGGCCTTATGCCAGCACGGGCCGTCATTATGGAATAGCAGTCTTAAAAACAAACGGACAACAAGAGCAAGACCTCAGTTCCTTCTGTTCCAACTTCGGTTATCGCTTTTCCGAAGCCTGTTAGAAACTTCCGTCCTTTGAAGACTGAAGAAGGGGCCTTCGGTCTTCAAGCAGGAGCCAGCCGCCTTTGAGTGCTCCTTCGAAGCAGTGCTGTTCGTTTTCCATTTCGGAAATTCCGCCGTTTTCTTCCTAAGGTCAACAAGGCCGGTACTGAACACTAAATAGTATATTTGGAGCCTGATTTGGAGTAATGATAAAGTCAAGGTTTTTAGTACATTTTTTATTCGTTTTTTAGACTAACTAATCTCAGTAGTTTAGTGCGAATCAAAATCCTTAATTGTATTGGTTTCTTTGTTGTTCAGTAATTTGATCATATTCAGAGGAAATAATAAACAAGTAATAGTATAAGTATGCCTTCAGTTTCATCATCGTCAGAAGAATTTTACATTTGTAAATGTTCATGGGAATCATTTCACAGCAGGATAAATTATCTTGTCATCAAATAACTGAAAGTCACCGGTATATACTCTTGGGAAGGATTGTACGTAATCTACCAATGTCTGGGTGATTATACGGGCGCTCTCTCTCACTTACTACATGATCAACGTCAAGAATAGAACATTTCCCTAGTAACAGGTTCATTTTTACTCAACGGGAACCTCTTCATGATTTCTTGACAAGCTACGGTGAGGAAGTTCCGGCAACGATTTCGAACATTGTCAACCATAATTTGGTCTTTATACTGGTCCTTTTGCACAAGATGAAAATATGACCCGGGGTATATATTCCTAAGAGGTATAAAATGTCTCCCGTCATCTGGATCAATAGTTGATATATCAGGAAGAGAAGTAACAAACTGCCTATCCATGTAGTTTTTCTGTAATTCTGAATACAATAGCACACTCTTGGTATGTAATGTATGGACAGTAGAATGCGTGCTTTGGAATATTAGACTAAATGCAGTGAACTTTGGAAGAACAAATTTAAGAAATTTAAAGTAGAGCAACACTGAAGGGTCACGTAAAGTGTACAGAACATCACTTGCCATTAATTAATCTTTCTTGAAGATGCTTCTCTGTAAAAAACAAAATCAGTGAATTCCATTGTTCCAGGACGCGTTCTGTAGCCAACTGGAAAGATAACCACCTAGTTTGTGAAACGTGTAATAATTTGTGAGGTTTTACCTCAAAAAAATTTGAAACTCTAAATTCTTATACTCTTTTAGAGCTGTGGAATGTGGACAAAAAAACAACTATTTCGGATTAAATCCTCACATTTACGGGGGAGTTCTTTGGCTGCCTGAGAAGCACAAATATGAGCTGAATGACAGATGCATTTAATTATTGTTATATCTGGTAATTCTTCCTTCAACCTACTGGCTACTGAGTTATGCTGGCCCATCATATTGCTGGCACCATCTGCACCGAAGCCTATCAAGTTTTCCATTGGAATACCATTTCAGTGAGACAGTGCTCTTCTTAACAACATGAAATAGATTCTCTCCAGTACTTCCCCCTGCATTACTACTCCCATCATACACATTGACTAGATCTAAAAGTCTACTTTCCATTGTGAAACTCGTTTTCTTGAAAAACCCAGCTAGTATAGCACAGCACTTAGAGTTTGTGATGTGGGTGGTTTCCTCGACTATCAGTGAAAATTTGGTCACCTTTAATAACTCAGCAAGCTCTGAATGTGAGAAATTCGCAGCATCTTTCACTATTCTAGTAGGTTTTGTTCTTTTTATTCTTAATGACTGAATTATTTTTGAATCTGGAGATATATCTTTTAAGAGGTCCACTAAATAGTTAACAGTCAGAAATGGTATGTTACGATCAGCACAAAATAGACCTATCTTGACTTCAGCTTCCTTGACACTCATGTTAAAGTTCTCCTGCTCATTATCTGGTCCACTTTCTTAAAGTAACATATTTCAGGTGTGGTTCTGGCTATCCCTGTGCCTTTCCAGGGAAGAGGTTTCAGCAGAGAATGAGAGCTTACATACGAGGCAACTTGCTAGTATGGATCATCTCTACAGCCACTCCTCAGACGTAGTCTCATGCAGTCAGGCATCACGAAATTTCCGTTTGGTAGTCATTGAAAACCTGAAGAAATACAGAAAACACCAAGGCGTAATTTACACGCTCATACAATAGTTATATATATATATATATATATATATATATATATATATATATATATATACTATATATATATATATATATATACATATATACACATATATATATATAAATGTGTATTAGGTATGCATGCTTACCTACTGCATATATTTAATGATCATCGCTTTACAATTATGATTATTATCTATGACACCATGGCTTCAGGATAGCTAGACAGATTTAAATGTTTTAATAGCATTGTAAAAGTAAAATGTTCTAAAGCGCTGCTGCAAGCTATTCCCCTCCTAAGAGTGGTTGTATTTCGTTTGGTTTTCTGCCTAACATTCTGTAGTAGGTAAACCAGCAAATACCTTGAACATTTATGGCGAGATGTTTTAGGGGCTTTAAACCACAACACTCACTCACTTAAAGAAAACAGTTATGCTGAACGAAACTGTTAACTTTATTAATGATAATGATACACAGGCAGTTTTCTAACATAGGCCTACACTTACATTAGTGAATTTTGGGGCCGCTGTAAACCACCGAGAAAATAGCACAAAAGTCTCCATCACCTTCCTTCCATGATCGTGTTATTTTGGTATATTTCCTTCAAAGCACGCTCATCTCATTTTGTAAATTATATAACGCTTTGTAACATATGACTATTTTCAGTCATGGTATTCATCATGTCTTTATTTCAAAACTTGGAATTCTTCATATATGTCGATTAGGCCTAATGCTATTAGTATATGTTCACTGAAAAGATAATCTGAATGTCAAACACAGGCGTAATCATTAATCTTATCATTTTCAGATTTACTAACGTTTTTTGGAATTAGATGTTACAAACTTCTTACAAGTGATTTCGGCGCCAAAACACAAGACTGTTCAAGTGGTTCTTTTTCAAAACACTGAAAATATTTAAGGTGTGTTAAGAAAAACAAATGTTCTTTGCAAGAATTTTATTCTGTTAAAAAAAATAAAATGTTGGAAAACTAGACTCTGAAAAATGCCATTTCCTCTCCGGTCCAGACAGGTCGACCCAACTGTTTATCCTCAGGTCCTGGTCATTTACTCCTGGGTGAACAGCTGAAGAGTTAGACGCATATGAAGTTTCCACAAAATGCTTTCTAATTTTACCCGTGTATTTTTTATTATCATTAAAGTGGTACCATTGGAAAGCTGAAAGTTTATTCTAGCGTATATTAAAAGTTTTCAGAAATAAGATAACAACTACCACCACTTTAGATGTGATGAAATAGGACCAAGAATAATTTTTAGCGTTTTTTATTCTCTTCCTCTGTCTAAGGTCAAAAATATATTTTCTGGTTAATCAAATGTAATAAATTTTACGTAAGTAGATAGAACATTCCTTACTTACAGTGATGATAAATATTTCGGTTGACATAGATTAATATTTTATGAATGACAAGGCAATTAACAGAAGCGATCATCAAGCCCATTACGGGTGTTTAGTTTATAGCCGGCGTTGGCAGCACTGATGGCTAGGTTCTTCATCGTCCCACGTGGAATGAATGAAATTAAATGTGGAATCGTTGAGTTTCTTTTTTAAACAAACACAACTATAGAATTGGGACTCAACAATACATTTGTTTTTATTTCACTTATTCCACGTGGGACGATGTGTGTGTGTGCATATATATATATATATATATATATATATATATATATATATATATATATATATATATATATATATATATATATATATATATATATATATATATATATATATATATATATATATATATGTGTGTGTGTGTGTGTGTGTGTCAGTGTATATATATATATATATATATATATATATATATATATATATATATATATATATATATGTGTGTGTGTGTGTATAAAAAAAAGAAATTGTAATGAAGCTGGATAAAATAAAAATGAAAATTACTGTGAACCATCACAACTATAATTCGTTTCACTTAAAATAAAAATTCATGTACAGGTTCTGGAAACAAGCACAGGCACGTTTGTTTCCTACTTGAGCAGTTATCGTCACTTCCTCATCCTGTACTGATTGAACTGAAATGAAAACCCGCAAATTCAAATTCTTATCACCACCTTTTGTATAATGTGAGTGAGCTTTGAATTACAGCAATTTGCTGTTTCCCAAGCTGAAGCTGTTGTTAGTTCATTGTTTATGTCCGAACTTTTACAATGGTAATTTGCACGTGGGGTAACTATCATTGCTTCAGTAACAAATGATGTTCTACCACAGCACAGTTAGAAAAGATAAATTGCTGTTTATCACAGACACGGCAGTAAACAAAGGTGGCGAACAGGCAGTCATGCAAATTTTGTGTAGTTCAGTTCAGTATAACTAAGTGAACGGGAAAATATAAAAAATTTCGTACAAGTGAATACAGAAGGACATATAAAAGTGCGTATAAGTGAATTTACAGAAAGACCTTCTAGTATACGAGTATAAACATATTACATATTACAAAGGTAGGAAAATGTATTATATACAGTATATTTGTGTGTGTATGCGTATGATGGGAATGTAATTGGGAAGGGATCTGGGGTTATTATTTATAGTTGCAATGCTTAGTTACTTAAGGGGTGGTTAATTATGTACCTTATATTTACATAATGCAATTACATTGTGAAACTACATTATTACGTTAGTTTTGCTTTCCGTTTCTTGTTCTTATGGGTCTAATAAATTTATTGATTTCTTCTGAAGTTTTGGTTGGGGATTGTCATGGGAGTGACCTTGACCCTGTGTTCTTTCCCTCAGGCTGTTGGTGGGAGGCCTTGCCCTAACTCCTTTCGTCTGGACGCTCAGCGTCGGCTTGCTTGTTGTATACACAGCCTTTGTTATTGTTAGATTCCGACGTGTGATGCATTTGTATTTTGTTCTGGTGTCGTCTATCAGTTCTTGTATTGCTGGTTTCTTGTCGTGTTTGTCTGACTTTTTCATATTTTCTCACTTCTACATTCAGTCTTTTTTCAAAATTAGAGGAATTTATTTCTGGTGATAGAAATTCATTTCTCGTCATAATGTGGTTCGGACTCCACAATAAGCTGTAGGTCCCGTTGCTAGTAACCAGTTGGTTCTTAGCCACGTTAAATAAATCTAATCCTTCGGGCCAGCCCTAGGAGAGCTGTTAACCAGCTCAGTGGTCTGGTTAAACTAAGATATACTTA
>NC_089748.1:21425271-21490271 GCF_040412425.1 Macrobrachium rosenbergii
AGTGAAGCTGAGGTCACTGGTATAATTCCACTCAGATGAGTTATAATTCCACTCAGATGAGGTTCAAGGACCTAACAATGAAGATAAACATCTGACCACGATGATACTGTTGATGAATGTAATTGCTAATCATGTAAAAGCTCTTCGGATTCCCGGAGAGAACAGTTGTTTATTTTAAAGTGGATGAGCATCAGTGATGCCTCCTGTTAGCTGTGGCATTACTTACATAACTCGCCTACTTACCGCAACAACAACAACAACAACAACAACAACTACTACTACTACTGCTACTACTACTACTACTACTAATACTACTACTACTACTAATGATAATAATAATAATGAGAATAGCTTGTCCTTGAGTTTTAGGAGAAGAAACACAATTTGTGCCTCTGGTTACTTGGGTATATATGAATTATGAGCTCATACAAAAGATAGCTTATCATTTTACTGAAAGATATACTATTTAGAGTTTCTGTGCCATTCTGCATCTCTCTCTCTCTCTTTAACTCACACACACACTCACAAGTGTGAATTCTTTTTAAGGTAACGCTAGTGTGTGTAGGCTTGTTTATCTGTGTAAGAGAGACGACGAGACACAAAGTAAACGACTAGGTAAAGGAAAAAGAAGAACTGAAAGTAAATAAGCAAAATGCACATACGTGAACATAAACATGAAGTATGAAATACAGAACTGAAATGGCAAAGCCATAAAAGCTGCTCATAAAAAACGTAAAATAGCTTCCTCATTAGAAGAAAGGGAGTTATAATAAAAATGAGAGAAAAATTATTCAGAATTTCTCTGAAAATGCCAAAGTAAATCATTCCTTTCAAAGAGAAAAAAGTCAGTATCCTCAACACCATATATGAAGGAAACATGATAATAACCACATAGTAAATATAAGCCAAAAATAAGAGCAAAACTCCACCTTTGAGTGCTACCGGAAATAAGAATAAAATATTCTTGATACAGATGAAATAGATCATAACTTTCAATTGGCCGATAGACTTTATTTTCATATAACTTCAATGAAATCTGTCAACTACTTTATGAGATATCGTCAGCAACTTTAAGATTATAAGTTTCGTTTTCGGATAAACTTTGTTATAATTTGACCAATGACAGAAATGAGGGTTTGACGGTAACAGAAAATCAGACACGGGTTAATATGCTATCATAAAAAAAGTATTATTCAGTGAAAAACTTGCATTTGTTAGTTAACTGTTGAAAATATACAATGGGATGTTAAGGGCACTTCAGATTCGTAAGAAGCAACCATGCTTTGTCTATCTTCATCAGATCTTTTTGATCTAAGCAGTGTAATATAATGCACATCATGTAAAACAAAGTTTAAAATAAACAATACAAGTTCGGTTTAATTTTATGTGTCGTTTAAGGTTAGAGTATAAACTAAAAACTATACTTTCATTCATTTTACTTCTAGATGAGTCTTGAAAGCAAGACCATTTCGTGTAAAAGTCCTTTTTACTCCCTGCATCGTTGTCATTTCTCATACCTTAAGGCATAGACATTTCTCCTTTACTTGTTGTTTTCTGATGCTTTATAAAACATGAAACAAACCTGTAATTCCTGGAATCCTGCACAGTTTCCACTTTCAAGCAACCATTCCTTTTAAAGATACGCATTTTTCAGTAACTATGCAATACTTCCACTTGGCTACGATGTTCACTATGCAAGGGTATTTGTACCTCATTCACTAACGAACATTCCTCTACTGATTTTTACGCTTTGCATCAGCATCACAGAACCCCCTGAATCCACCAGTTAATCATTTTACATTTATCTCAACGTTTTGTTTATACCCCTGCAACTTGTCTGGTCAGTCCTTTATAAAACCTTCTCAGTATATCAATTGCAAGTTTTCCTGTACGCTTAACATTTTCAAATACATTTATGATTCACTGATATGAAAAAAATGTACTTTTACTAGAATGCGAGTATTAAGTTCAATTTTGTTGCTTCGATGGGAAAAAATTTCTATCAGATATGTTGCTAAAACGGACGCTAAGACAATTTACATTTTCCCTTTTTTTAAATGTTAAAAGCCTGTATTTTTCATTGATTGCTTTTTTTCAGTTTACAAACCTCAAGAGATCTATCGGTTGTCTTTATCCTCGTCTGTCTGCCTGTATGTCAGCATTTTCCCCTCTCTCCAATTTATATTTGTCGATTCGTAAATATAAACAAAAATCTTATTTCCATTCTCCTGGTCTGTTTCATGTTCATGCTATTTCCAAATAAAACGAGCCAATGTGTTTACATTGCCTTTCTTGCATGAATGGAAAAGAGAAATGTGTTTTGAACATTTTCAACTGGGTGTGTGCGAAATATTCAGTTTTATATCTTTTTGCATTTGAATGTCCACTGGCCCTACTCAAAATGCCATTAGTTGACAGCTGTTTGATTCATACCCCTATGTACAATTCACAAATCAGGGCAAACGAGCAGAAATCTAAAATTAACAACTCCCATAAGACAAATTGAGTTAAAAACCTGTATAAAGCTATGAAAACTAACTAACGTCCATCAAAAGGTGTCTGTGGAGTGAAGTTGCAGTTTTGTGTGCAAGATAAGAGAAACCACTTCATTGGGGGAAAATGCTCTCATGTTTCAATTGTATTATTGGAAATGCCTAACCTTACATTATATAAAGAGTGAAGGGATAGGGAGGGTTCTCTTCATACTGTGACAGTATCGAAACGAAAACCTATTGCCAGTTAATTACGCATCTGTTGGTGCTATTTGAGTCGTTAATGCTTGTATGTAGACAAAAAATTTTTTGCCAAGCCAAAAATAAAAATGAAGATTAATACACGTGTAGACATTTCATAAAGTATTTTGGCAGCACCGTATGTGCTCATTGACACCTGGATTATAATTAACCTTAAGAGACTGCCAAGTGTAAGTTATTTAACAGTTTCGAAAAGATCAGAATGTAAATTTTCTCTTTCCAATTGTTGATTACTTTGTATTTTTTACATAGTTTTATTTAGCTTGACTTCTGTGCCTCTCTGTCATCAAATCTTGTAACTCAATTTTCGACCTGTTTCCTTCGTTACTCAATCCCGGTGGCAATACAACCTTACATGATCAGTAGGTCAGCAGTGACCTCTGGTGACCCTACAGTGACCTCTCCAAGGATCTCAGGATTTCTATGAAACTCTTCGGATTTTTCACAACTTCTGTGACTCGGTCAATAACTCTTCGGATTTTTCAAACCGTTTTTGCCTCGACGGGATATCAATTTCGTTAGCCAGCGCAATCTTAAATCTGTTACAATTTTTGTCAAAACTAAAAATTATAAAATATTAGAAAATATATATTTTTTTCAACACGCTTTTATTAAAATTCGCTAAAAACCATTCGTAGCGGTACAACCCGCACGATCCAGTGGTAACCGGGCAAGGTTAAGATTGCTACGACAATCCATTGCTGAAACAGCCCAAGAACGACGTATTTCAAAATAAGAAACCTGCCGGTGTGCATTTATAATAATTTTACTTATTTTTCTCAGGCAGCACTCATTGATACTGTAGTATGACATACTTTACCAGACACCCCGCCCAAATACTTTATGAATGAAGACTCAGATGTAGGTAGTAGTAGTAACAGTAATAGTATATGGAACTCTTATATTGTTTCACACATACTCAAACACCTACCCTACATTCTCTCTCTCTCTCTCTCTCTCTCTCTCTCTCTCTCTCTCTCTCTCTCTCTCTCTCTCTCTCTCTCTTTTTGATGAGCCATGTCTCTAAGTAGAGTACAATAAGGGAATGAGCATCAAATGAGAATATTAATTGTGTTACACAGTTCCATGGAGCAATTCACGTTTCCTTTAACTTGAAATATGCACCAAGTCTTACAGTAACAGTCTCTGTGAAAACCATTGTAACACTGGAGTTTCTGTTGCTTCATATTGTCTCCTCAAAAGTTCCGGTTTACGTATACCTGCATAGTCCTGCTAAATGAATGTAACATAACGCAATTGTTGTAACCTTAACTTCCTTAATGCATGATCAGTCCCATAATAAATCCACAGTGCTTGGTATATCACAAAACAGTTTTGTTGTTTCTATACGCTTGATTCATTTACTTGAAACTGACACTAATGTTTGTTGCAGGGTTGTTGAGTGGTTATCAGTGAGTCTATGTATTCCCGGTTTTATCTGTTTATTTATTTATTTTTTTTATGGATTTGAAGTTACTCATTCTTTCAATTTTCAGTTATGTTGATGATTTCATTTACATCGTTATATATATATATATATATATATATATATATATATATATATATATATATATATATATATATATATTTATTTATTTATTTATTTATTTATATATATATATATATATATATATATATATATATATATATATATATATATATATATATATATATATATATATATATATCATTTAATCTTAACTACATTGTAGTGCTGAATGATACCCATAACCCACAGTCCAAGCGCTTGGGCTATGCCCTGAATTTTATAATCCACTAATCCATGTATTATACTGCACTTTATTGAAATTGAAGGAAATATGAAAAATATGAAAAATATATGATTCGGCTAAGATAAATATCATAAGTTGAAAACCAGTAATAGACAAGACTACGTCAATAGAAAAAATTCTTCGGCCAATCATAATAGTTCTGAAAATGTTACTCTTAGGCCCTCCCACAACTGGTTAGTGTTCTGGAGCAGATGGAAATCCTAAATGATGAGAGAAAATAGAATCTTCGTCAGACTTTGCTGCCATAATTAGACAGAATTCGTGTTATATATAACGTAGAAGGAGAAATTGTCTTGAGATAAGCTCGCTCGTATGGGCCAATAGGGTGTCTTTAAGCGAGAGCCGTAAATGAGTAAAAAAGTGATAAAAGTAATGCAGTATGGCTCTTAGTACAATCATTGTTGAAATTTGTGTAAAAATGGATTTTTTTTTTACTTTGAACTTATAAAATTCCCGTTGTCCTGAGTCACATGAGTGTTGAATAAAAACTTTATTATATATTTATATATATATATATATATATATATATATATATATATATATATATATATATATATATATATATATATATATATATATACATATATATATATATATATATATATATATATATATATATATATATATATATATATATATATATATATATATATATATATATATATATATATACATACTGTATATAATGTTGCTTTACATTTTGATGGATGTTCTGAGAAATGAAATTGTGCTGTGCTAGCATTACGAATACTGTACAGGTTTCCTTTTTTTTTTTTCATACACCGGTTGTTCATAGTTATCATATGTCACCAAATAGATCTATAAAGATAGGACTGAGATACACTCCGGAAAGGCGTGTTCTAAAGGAACGTAGGATCTGAAGTTACGAACATGTAAACACTTCGTAGAAATTTCTTATCGACATTTTATCTTCTTACGCACTATACTTGTGCTTGATTGAAAGATATGTATTTATTGTAAATCCATTTTGTCTATCTGATTTGCCAAAATACATCTCTCTTACCAACACTATCAAGTTTGCTTGTTTTATGAGTTTTTGGAGATGTTGCTCAGTATTGTTGGGTTTCATAATTGTGAATTAGAATAAAACTGTACGATGAAGGATCGTTAATTCTTTATGTGTGTAACCAAAAAGTGATCATTGCCAACTATTTCCATAAAAAACAGACTGAAAACAGATATTCCTTGACGAGATAAAAATGCATTATCAAAGATCGGAGTAATCAGATGATTGGTGTTTGATAAGATGAATTTCTATACACACGTATATCTCCTTCAAAAAACGTTCATACTTTAAAAGTAAATGTAAACCAATTCGCTTCGCTTGAAGGTGATTTCATATTCTAATAAGCTACAAAATTTTTTGATATACAGTACGGCTCATCAGATGTTAAAGGAATTTCAAGATTATGAAGTCCAGCTTGTCACTGACCTTAAGAAATTCCTCGCGAATTGTACACTTGTAGGTTCTACAATGTTTTATGTGAAATAACTAACCTAGTCAGATTTGTAGAAATTCAGAGGAAAACAAGAAGATAAGCGGGATAAAGGAAAGGGTAAGAGATCTTTCACTCCTAGATTTATTATTCCGTGAGTTTAAACGGTGTTAAGATAAACAGGTTAAACAACAGATCGAAATAGAAATATCTTGACAGGAAAAGAAAAAAAAGGGCGGATTACTAAATGCACGAGCGCGTATTTCACCACGTAAAAAGTTAAGTAAAGGGACGTGGGATGAAATAATCGTCATAAAAACTACGTGTTCATTATGAAACCTAAGATGATACAGTGTCATACACTTGCAAAAAATTATGTCTACATGCTTATGTAATTTCGCACATAATATTTTTACCCAGACGAGGCAATAACCATGGACCACATCCTCCAGAAACCGAATCAAGTATGAAATACTTCCAAATTTAAGTCTCTCTTAGTTCCTCGTTGGGTGAGTCGGTATAGTTCTCGGGTAGCACTCTGCTGGGCCCGCGTTCGAGTCTCCAGCCGGCCAATGAAGAATTAGAGGAATTTATTTCTGGTGATAGAAATTCATTTCTCGGTATAATGTGGTTCGGGTTCCATAATAAGCTGTAGGTCCCGTTGCTAGGTAACCAATTGGTTCTTAGCCACGTAAAATAAGTCTAATCCTTCTGGCCAGCCCTCTCTAGGAGAGCTGTTAATCAGCTCAGTGGTCTGGTTAAACTAAGGTACACTTAACTTAGGTATCTCTTAAATAGCTTACAACGTTCTTTATAGAACCTTCTATTTAGTTTTTCATTCTTTTCTAATCTCTCATACTGTTTGTTTCTATTCTCAATCTTGTACGCCAAACTCTGAATAAATAGTGATAAGGAGAATACTCAGATATAATTTCCTTCATTAGAGCATCTTTTCGCCATGTGGTCACATCTCTTGTTTATGACTATCTTGCTCTGAAAATTCATCCCTTATTCACCTCGTCTACCCCTTTTCCATTCTCTGTCTAGTATTGACAGAACAGAACAGAACAGAAGAGTGTGCAGTAGGATAAGAGTTTAAAGTTCGAATAAGCATTATTGTACTAACTTTTGGTGTTATCGTTATTTCCTATACAACCTATTTTCCAAATCCTTTCTTGTTCTCTGTTTAGGATAATATGCTGCTATATTTCCGGTTAAGAAGGAAAACAAGCTTAGGCTACATAGAAGAGAAAAAAGTCAATTAACTGCTCTTGATACTTTTGTGACCAAGCAAAGACCAGAGAATACAAAGCAGAAAAAAATAGGCCACGTAAGTATTTTTCTTTTTTAAAATGAAAGAGATATCAAGACAACCCAGTGTCTACAGTAATCAGCGTCAATCTCTATAACCTGTTTACGGGTTGTATCCAGCATTATGGCTTGCCTTAATAGAAGGCGGCTCCCGAAATATCCTTCTACTGATTCTTCTCTCGGGAATCATTGAAATTTAGCCCTTGGGCGAATAACGACCAAATTTGCTTAATGGGGTTGGGATTGAATTCGTCGTTCGTCGGCGCGCGTTAGGGTATACCGTTGTTTTTGGATGCCGTTATTACTCCTGAGGATACAGTTTACCATTGTTGATTATTGAACAAGTATCATTATTATCATGATGGAATACGAGTAGCTCATGTTGATTAATCATGTTTATGATGTTGATGAGTTGTTCATTTTGTCTGTTATGTTATTATTCTGTGTAATGCTGGTGATATTATTTATATTGATGGTTTATTTTACTAGTTTATTGCTTGACGAATTGCTATAGTTAAAATAATATGGAGAGTTTATTGAAGTTTGATAAAGTTAAAGCAACAAAGTTATTTTGACTTGTTTTTGGTTTAAAATGATTAATAATGGTAATGATCATGATTGTTATTATTTTGTCTCTCCGCTTTCTGAATCCTGGACGCATTGTAAATATGTACAGCAATTAGGATTAATAAACTAGGTTTTAAGGTACCCGAGTATTATCTTGCACCTCTTCAATGGTTTCTCTGCCCACCAGTCCTCTTCAGTCCGCTTTGGCATAAATTATTCAGTGTATCCTTAAGCTGCTGTCTATCCCTCCCTTTCTCACTTCATATTCATATGCATACACATATTCGTACAGGTATATAATTACATTTTAATATAACAATACTCTGTTACTGTATATAGATATATAGTCAGAAAATTTTGCTATATCAAATTGAAATTATATACTTGATAGATTGTGTGTATGTATATGAATATGAAGTGAGAGAGTGAGAGAAAGAGAAAACCTAAGCATGCACTGGATATTAATGCGCGTGCACGCCCACCTTCATCTCCCCCAAAATTTGCAAGAGAGCAGAGCCACCTACAGAAGGCCTTAAGCCGTGTCATGCATAATTCCAGCATGCCAGAAGCATAATTTCCCGATATCCTGAGAAGGCGACGAAGAAAAATAAGTTCAGAAAAAGCGGAAGACGAGAAGCAAAAGACCAGAGGCCATAAAGCTCCGCCGTGAGAAAGACCTGCACTGCGGACGGAAGGTATTTATTGCATTCCAGTCCTTGAGGCTTTCTCGTGTCCGTCCCTCTTTCCATTCACTTGAAAACATTGAAAAATGTCTCTTTGTCAGCCTCTCTGTCTATCTGTCTGTTAGTCTCTCTCAGGGGGACATAGCGATTAAGTAATTGAATGGAAGGATGTGAAAAATGTCCTTTCCTTGGGATTTTTTTTTTCCGATTGGAAGGTGATGGTACGGTTGTAGAGCTGCACCCAGAGAATTAAGGAACACAGAGAGGTCAGCTTTAGTTCCTATTCGTTATTTCCTTTAACTCAAGGTAAAGTAATGATCTTCACAAGTATTTTTTAGCTTTATAATGTATATATGTACAGTGTATATATATAATATATATATATATATATATATATATATATATATATATATATATATATATATATATATATATATATATATATATATATATATATATATATATATATATATATATATATATATATATATATATATATATATATATATATATATATATATATATATATATATATATATATATATATATATATATATATATATATATATATATATATATATATACACAGATATATGTGTGTGTGCGTGTGTGTATGTATAAGTATGTATGTTAATCCTCGCCTTCCCACCGTCGCTGAAGCCTCTTGCTACGGAAGGTGTGTCCAGAACAGCGTGCATTTATTTCGGGGTTGGATAAAAGGCTTGCAATGGTAAGTTTATCCAAAGAAAGTGCAAGGATATCTAGACATCACTAGATATCTAGATATGTTGCCTTACAGTACATTTATATATTTAGTGAAATGGATCATTAGATTCTATATACAGTATATATATATATATATATATATATATATATATATATATATATATATATATATATATATATATATATATATATATATATATATATATGTATATGTACGTATGCATGTATATATATATATATATATATATATATATATATATATATATATATATATATATATATATATATATATATATATATATATATATATATATATATATATATATATATATAATTGTCCTAAAATTTTATATAATAATATAGGATGAGAGAAAAGCCAAATTACTGTTTTGAATGAGAATTAAAATGTTATTCTATGCTAGTTAGCGAAGGAAGAACATGAGCACATTCATGCCACAGTTTGCACCACCACCAAAACAAGCTTGAGGTCTGATAAGAAATAAAGCAACCGCAGTGCCTGGGCGGCGTGCGTGTTTAGGACAGTTTAGAATTTCTAAATACACTTTTTACCATTATAATATTCTTGACCCTGGAGCTGCAAAACTCATGTAAAGAAATATCTTTATTTTTTGTATATTTCTGTTTGTACTGAAGAGTACGTTGTCTTTTGTTTACTTTGGTGGTGGTTGGAACTAGGGTCATTAGTTTAATGGTAATAGGATAATTTGACTTTGTTTGTTTACTATTGAGCCTGAATAGCTCTTGAAACTGGCTGTTGGACAATTAAATATCCACTAATTTTGCCTTTGAGTATTTATGTTCGGCAGTCCAGCAAAACCAGAGACAGATTCCAGTAAGACAGATTCCAGTAGAGAGATTCCAGATTTTAGTCAAGAGAGCAGCTTGGAGCAGAGTTGCACCAAAACTATCAAGATTTTCTGGAATTT
Source organism: Macrobrachium rosenbergii (assembly GCF_040412425.1). Taxonomy (NCBI): domain Eukaryota; kingdom Metazoa; phylum Arthropoda; class Malacostraca; order Decapoda; family Palaemonidae; genus Macrobrachium; species Macrobrachium rosenbergii. Next base: position 21,435,509 of record NC_089748.1, read on the forward strand.
TTGGATTTCCTGGAGTTTTTAGACATCATGGAGAGATAAATTCCACCAAGGCCGAGCAAGGAGATTTCGAGGGCGGAGGAAGGCAACACATGTAGCTGTATTTACTATCTAACTACGAAAGACCAGGATCTAACAGAACGTTAGTCAGTTGAGAGAAGTTATGCAGGCTCATTAGGATTGCTCTGTTCGTTAGATTAGATTTACGCTTATTAAAGCTTAAATTATGGTCACCAACATGGCGATAAAAAATTAAAGTAAAGGACTCCATCAATATAATTGCCATTTTACTAGTGCATTTTGGTTAGACCCAACTAGTAGAGTTTCATTTTGACGAGGAAGTTTAACTAAGCACGTAATTCAAATATGTTTTTTCTTATTTAGTAACGACTATTCATTTACGAAATTTACGATATTTCACGAAACTAGTTTTTGAAAACTTGTTGAATTGCTTACCTTCACGTTAAATTTGATGTTAATTAATTTACTACGTTAAATTGATTCTTTCAGTGGGTACGTTTTCTTATTTTAGGTCCTTTACGTATGGTAAACGAGTTGCTGTGGAAAGGAAGTGGTGCATACACTCTTAGACATCATTAGGGTGATTTCCTCTCAAGGCAGAGAAACGGCAATCGATCGGTTGTAATTTTAACTTATTAAATGTAATAGTTTTTCTTTGGCTTTGGTTAAAATTCTCACTGTCAATTCATAATTTTTATCATATGGCGCCCGAACAGGGACATGTTGGTTGTTTGCTAGTAGTTGTCGTTTCTCCGTCCTCCGTTTTCTTATCCGCTCGGCCATTTGAAATTGTTTAGGTAATTGGAGGTTGTTAACAACTGGTTACTTTTAGTTAGAGGTCTTGTTAACAACTGGTTACTTTTAGTTAAAGGTCTCAACGACTTTTCATTGTGCCCTTTAGCAGTTTTCTGTCGAGAAGTCTAGTTTATTTTTTCTGAGTTATTTGTGACTTTCTAGATTATATTCATTTCATTCGGTTTGCAAGGGAGTCGCAAGCATGCCGAAAAACTTGAAATTTCTGATTAGTTCTAGGGCTAACTACCGAGGACAGGTCAACAGTATTCATTTTGAATTAGACAGTTTTGGTAATAATACTCCTCAAGAGAGAGATTGCCTTGTTAGAAAATTGGAAAGACTCAAGGATGAGCTTGAAAAGGCCGATTCGGTCATACGAAACTTGAAATGGGAATTAAACTCTGATGATGAGACGAAAGCCATAGCTGAAAATGATAAGGAAATTGAAGAAAGTTGTAGGTGCCAAGATATGGTCAGTGAATGTCTGTCTACACTGTCTCATCTGGCTACATCCAGTCCAAATCTTCCTTCCAGCGTGGAAGTTTCTAGAAGCACACTGAGCAGCATGCTTAAGAGTGCAACTGCCCCTTTACCTAAATTTACAAGTGAAGAGGGAGAGGATCTGATTAGGTTCTTTCAGCAATTTGAAGATACGACGAAACGCTTCAATTACTCTGACTACGATAAGTTCTTACTTTTGAAACAGCAAATTTCAGGGCGTGCCTTGTCATTGATAAATTCTTTGGATAGCATACAGCATTCTTATAACGTAGCAAGAGAGCTTTTGTTGAATGCGTTAGCCTCTCCTGTCACTAGAAAATTCAACGTCATTAAACAAATGTCGAATCTGAAGCTTGATTACAATACAGAACCGTTTGATTACATTGGTAAAATTAGTTCTATTTGCGGGTCCTTTAGTGCTTTGAAGATAACTTCAGAGGATATTTTGCAGTATTTTGCCTGGCATGGTTTAAATGAAAATTTCCAATCTCATTTAATTCATATCACCAACGAAACCAGGCCATCTTTGAATCAGATAAAAGATAAATTTTTTGAAGCCACTGAAAGGTATTTAACCTGTCAACGACAGTATAAGATTAAACAAAAAAAAAGAGAAACTTGTCCTAAGAGAGCTATGAGTTTTGCTGCAAACGTTAATTACCAACCAGACCCGTCACTCAACGTTTTCAAAGTGTGTCCTTTATGTAATGGCGATGGTGATTCCTCTCATCCCATTCACAAGTGTGAGAAGTATCAAGACCCCAAGTCAAAAATCAGCAGGCTGAAAAGTTTGAAAGCTTGTATTAAATGCGCCAGGTTGGATCATAATGAGGATACCTGCAAATTTCACTTCCGGAAGCGTTGCGATTGTGGCGCTTGGCACTTCAAATTTCTATGCATGAGCCAAGAAAGAAGTGGAGTTCTGAGGGATAGCGGTCAAAGCAATGTAAAATGGAAAAAGGAAAATTTCAAACAAAATGATCGAGTTGTGAAAGAAAGTAATTCAAGCATGATATTTGTTGAAAAATTTTCTGAGTCGTTCAAAGTCACAGACTGTAGCCATGCAATACTCCCTACCTTTTCTTGCATTCTTCAGGGAGATACAAAGATTCGTTGCATGCGGGACAGTGGGTGTCAGTCAAACTTTATATCAGAGGAGAGGGCAAAATATGAAAATTTGCCTGTCATAAATTCTGATCTCAGAATCAAAGTCAATGGATTTAACTCTTCCAAAGTTTATCATACCAAGTCTTACAAAGTGCCTTTGACCATTGGAGATCATCTTTACGAGATTGAAGCAACGGGTATGCCATCTATTCACACTTCATTGAAACTGCCTGGTTTGCAGAAAATTGTTCGGGAATTTATGAACAGAGGATATTCCTTGGCTGATGACTTCTTAGAGGACGGAAAAGATGAAATTAATAACATAGATTTTATTCTTGGGTCAAATTTTGCTTATTGCCTTCCTGAAATAATAGTTTCATTTGGTGGTAACGAGAATGATGCACCATCAGTTTATTCCTTAACTGCCGCAGGTGTAATGCTGGTGGGTAACACGGATCAAATTAGGAGCAATTTGAAGTACCTCCCTCCTTGTTTTGGGGAAGGAAAGACAAAAGCTGAAGTACCTTTGTACACATGTGAGGATCTTGCCCTGTCAAGCCATAATTCTTTAGATCCTCTCCTGGACTATAATGATCTAACAGAAAGTGAAAGCAGGATAACAGTAGTGAACGATGCAGGAAAATCAACTATGCTTCCTTGGAGAGAGCTACTCAGCAGATCCTTGAGAAGTGTTGTACCGATACCTTAAATTATGACACACAAATATTTCCCGGTAAGGTAGTGGAAAACGAGAAAATAATAAATTATGTTCTTCAAAATACAAGGCGTAATGAAGAAGGCAGATTAATCATGCCACTAATCTGGAACAGTAAAGTGAAGCATTTGCTAGGGCAAAATAAAACTTTAGCTACTAAAATTCTAAATTCAAATTTCAAGAAATACTCTAAAGGTGATGGTGTAAAGTTAAAATTGATCGACCAATGCTTCAGAGAGCAATCTGAACAAGGTATTATAGAAAGAATTGACAACCTTGATCAGTACTTAGAGGAAAATCCAAATCATAGTTTTTGGCACATATGGCAGTATTTAAACCAGACCAGGACACTACAAAATGCAGAGTTGTATTTTTATCCAATTTATGTGAAAATAATCCTTCACAGGGCGTAACCATGAGTCACAATCAAGCTATGTTGAGTGGACCTTGTTTAAACAAAAAGATCACCACAGCTTTATTAAGCTACGCTTTGATTCCAAGCTCCTGTGTTTTGATATTAAAAAAGCTTTTCTCAACATCTGCCTCTCTGATCTAGATTCAAGCAAATTACTTTTTCTGTGGTATCGTAATATACAGAAAGGAGATTATAGTATTGTTGCGTATCGTAGCTTAAGACTTCCATTTGGTCTTGTTTGTTTCCCATGCATATTATTACTTGGGCTATATAAAATTTTGATGATTGACACTGATGATGATGATGACCAAGTAAATTTGCTTAAAAGGCACATTTATTCATTAACATATATGGATAATGGCAGTATTACTGCAAATAATAGTGAAAAATTGAAGTGGGCCTTTCAAGAGTTAAAAGGAATATTTGAACCCTATAAATTTTATCTTCAGCAGTTTGTAACAAATGGTACAGAAATTCAAGAGGAAATTGATAATAGTTCTGGAGTGAAAACTAGCAGATCTGTCAAATTATTGGGGCTCTTATGGGATCGTGTTGATGATACCCTATCCACTAAGCCTATAGTTTTGGACGGTGAGGCAAATACAAAGCGGAATGTTTTGAAAACTATTGCTAGTCACTATGATGTATTTGGTTTCACTTTGCCCATTCTGGATAGAGCACGGCTCTTTCTACATAAGTTACAATGTGATTCGTCCTGTACCTGGGACTCCAAATTGCCAGATGCAGAAATTAAAGAATGGAAAAATATATGTCGACAGGCAAATTCCTCTCCCAGTTTCGGAATCAGAAGATTTGTTGGCCAGAGAAATGGAGACTATAAGCTGATTGCCTTCACCGATAGCAGTAAGGATATTTATGGAACTGTTATCTTTATTCAGGATATTCAGTCATTAGAAGTGAACTTTGTTCTAGCTAAGAACCGTTTTGTGAATAAGCAATTGTCTGGGAGAAGAGCATGCCTTCCCTTGATTTTCAGGCCATTGCTTTGGGTGCAGAAGTGTTAATAGATATTGTGTTGAAGCAATAAGCATCAAAGAACTGCATCTATTTTCTGATAGTTTGGTGTCCTTATCCTGGATTAATTCCTATTGTTATAAACTAGATAAGATGCATAAACACAGCACCTTTGTTCGTAGTAGATTAGAACATTTAAGTACCTTGTGTGAGACACATCCTATAAGATTTCAATTTGTTTCTGGTATTGAAAATCCAGCTGACCTTGTCACTCGTGTAGCTTCATACAAAACTACTGTTAAGTCTAATTTCTTCTCTGGGGCAGTGTGTTTGAAAGAATCTGCGAACTTCTATCCAAGTCGTAGTGATATAATAAATCTCATTGTACCAAACCCCAGTGCAAAACCAACGGATGTTGTTTCAGAGAATTTTAATCAAATTAATTTCGGCTCCACCGAAGAGGAATGTGCAGAACATTTAGTTTCACCAGACGGGTGTTCTGGGTCTTCCAAATCCAGCCCAGTTACACCAGTAAAGGAGGACCGGAGCACTTAGCGACTGTGAACAGGTATTCCAGTTTGTCTAAGCTTGTATCTGTTCATAGATACGTGCTTAAGTTTATTAGGAGCCTAAAATGCAGACTTTACTCCAGGTATCCTGAAAGGTATGGAAACCTGAGGGTTCCTGACGAAAACTTGTATGCCAGGGCAATGAATCACGTAATTAGAATAGAACAGCATATTTATTTTCCCGAGATATTCAGGTATTTTGACAGTAATTTTAAGTTCGTTAAAGATATCCCAAACATTGTTAATCAACTCAATGTATATCCTGATAATGAGGGAATTCTAAGAGTGAAAAGCAAATTTTCAAGGTGGAAGAATGATAATAATTACAGATTTCCTGTTTTGCTCCCTAAAAATAGCTACATTACAAAATTAATTGTTTTAGATTTGCATGAGAAAATGTATCACTCAGGCTGTTACAAGGTTTTGTCTGAATTAAGAAAACAATTTTGGATTCCACACTGTTTCTCTATTGTGAAACGCATCCTGCAAGAATGCATAATTTGCAGAAAACTGAAGCAAAGAGCTATTAAACTAAATCAGTCTCCATACAGGTTATTCAGACAGGAACCACCTAGTATTCCCTTTCGAACAATATTTATAGATCACATAGGCCCTTACTTTGTACTTTACAATGGCAAAAAGGTGAAAGTCTGGATTCTTTGCATAACGTGCCTATGGTCGAGGGCTATTAACTTGAAAGTTTGTCTTGATATGACCTCAAGTGAGTTCATTAGAGCTTTGCAGCTTCATTCATTTGAATATGGAGTTCCTGAATTATGTTTCTCTGATCTTGGCTCATCCTTAGTTGCAGGAGCTAATATAATTACTGACTTTCTGAATGATCCAGAAACACAGAATTACTTTGACGAACAAGGAGTACGTCCATTAAAATTTGAGCAATACTTTAAAGGCCACCATCCTCTTGGGGACTAGTAGAAGTGTGTGTGAAAATGGTCCATAATTACTTCACTGCTCAATCAAGAAAAATGTTCTTCAGTACAGAGATTTTGAGTTTGTGGTTTCACAAACTATTCACCTTGTTAATCGAAGGCCTATTGCTTTTTCTGAAGGTCTAAGAGATACCAGTGATGACCTAATTCCAGACCCTATTACCCCAGAGAGGCTAATACATGGCTTTGACTTAATGTCTTTGAATCTTATTCCAGCCTTGCAGCCGCTTCATAATGACAATGATCCTGATTGGTTTTTAAACACTGACCCTATTGATACCATAAGAACGAGTTATGAGAAACTGAAGAAAGTGCGCGCACATCTGATAGAAACCTATAATGCAGAATTTTTGAATAATTTGATGGCACAGGCTGTCAATAATAAAAGTAGATATAAGCCGGTTACCCACAAAAAATTACAAGTAGGGGACATTGTACTGATAAAAGAGGAGAATTGCAAACCTACCAATTTCCCATTGGCAGTTGTTAAAGATATTAAAAGTAACGTAATTGATGAAGTAACTGACGCTATTCTGCTTAAAGGTAAAAATAGGGAGATTGTTCGACGCCACGTCACATCGTTAATCCCTGTGTTAACGCGCAAGGAAATGTCACATTCAAATATTAAAACATTGGAAGATCATATTTCCGTTAATACTACCGATCCTAAGGTAAACCTGAGTGAAGAAAAGCCTCAGAAAAAAGAGAGGCCCAAGAGGAGGGCTGCGCTGCAAAGCATGAAAAGGACTCGAAGTATGATCAGTGACGTTTGAACCTTTCAGGAACATAACTGTATATAGCTAGATTTACTCATTATACATAATTTTACTCATTTCAATTATATATTTTCATATATAATTTGGGATTATAATTAGTCCTACATTTGCTAAGGGTAGAAATGTAGAACCATTTGGCCTGGAATGTAAAAGAAAATGCTGAAAATTTTTCTAGTTATTCCAAGTTTCTACATTTAACAAAAAAAAAAACTAAATGTAGAACCCTTGGTGTGGAGTGTAAAGAAATATCTTTATTTTTTGTATATTTCTGTTTGTACTGAAGAGTACGTTGTCTTTTGTTTACTTTGGTGGTGGTTGGAACTAGGGTCATTAGTTTAATGGTAATAGGATAATTTGCGACTTTGTTTGTTTACTATTGAGCCTGAATAGCTCTTGAAACTGGCTGTTGGACAATTAAATATCCACTAATTTTGCCTTTGAGTATTTATGTTCGGCAGTCCAGCAAAAACCAGAGACAGATTCCAGTAAGACAGATTCCAGTAGAGGAGACTCCAGATTTTAGTCAAGAGAGTAGCTTGGAGCAGAGTTGCACCAAAAACTATCAAGATTTTCTGGAATTTTTGGATTTCATGGAGTTTTTAGACATCATGGAGAGATAAATTCCACCAAGGCCGAGCAAGGAGATTTCGAGGGCGGAGGAAGGCAACACATGTAGCTGTATTTACTATCTAACTACGAAAGACCAGGATCTAACCGAACGTAAGTCAGTTGAGAGAAGTTATGCAGGCTCAATAGGATTGCTCTGTTCGTTAGATTAGATTTACGCTTATTAAAGCTTAAATTATGGTCACCAACATGTCGATAAAAAATTAAAGTAAAGGACTCCATCAATATAATTGCCATTTTACTAGTGCATTTTGGTTAGACCCAACTAGTAGAGTTTCATTTTGACGAGGAAGTTTAACTAAGCACGTAATTCAAATATGTTTTTTTTTCTTATTTAGTAACGACTATTCATTTACGAAATTTACGATATTTCACGAAACTAGTTTTTGAAAACTTGTTGAATTGCTTACCTTCACGTTAAATTTGATGTTAATTAATTTACTACGTTAAATTGATTCTTTCAATGGGTACGTTTTCTTATTTTAGGTCCTTTACGTATGGTAAAATGAGTTGCTGTGGAGAGGAAGTGGTGCATACACTCTTAGACATCATTAGGGTGATTTCCTCTCAAGGCAGAGAAACGGCAATCGATCGGTTGTAATTTTAACTTATTAAATGTAATAGTTTTTCTTTGTCTTTGGTTAAAATCCTCACTGTCAATTCATAATTTTTATCATAACTCAAGTGTAATGTATAAAGTCTGGTTATTCCATTATTTTAGAGAAGTGGAATTGAGTAATTGAAGTAAGCAAGTTTAGATGTTATTGCTGCTTCACTGTCGTCAAAATTATAGTAGTTACTTTAAAATTATTTCTTTCTCTTAGAGGTATAACCTTGCGTGTATTCTTGCTATATTAAAGTAGCTTCTCTGACGTGATAACAAGTTGCTTTCGTCTTTCCTTGCAAAATGTTTCGCCATTTCACGATGATCGCTACTGCGGTTCAGTTAGAACTCACTCAGCCACTTCAGCCGCAGTTATATCTCACCTTCATCATTATCATTGTGAACGATATGATATTGTTGTTAATGATTTCAGTATTTTAAATCCTATTACGATATTTATACTCTCTCTCTCTGTCTCTCTCTCTCTCTCTCAATATAGATTAAGTTGTAGTATTTCATTCCGATATGAATTGATGTAATTAGCCTTTTTTTATACAAAAATGAGAGAGAGAGAGAGAGAGAGAGAGAGAGAGAGAGAGAGAGAGAGAGAGAGAGAGAGAGAGAGAGAGAGAGAGAGAGAGAGAGAGAGAATTTCCATTTAAAAAAAAAAAAGAGGTCTGATGACAAGCTATGTGATCCAAACTTTGAGAACTCATAAATGGCAGAGTTAATTTGAGCAAAAATTCCCCAGCTTCTTCGGATCAAAAATGATTGGTTCCGGAGAAGCTTTGCAAAGAGAGGTTGGGGAGAGCGTTTTGGGTCTGGAATTCGTCTTATCATTTCTGTTCTCCTCGCTGCTTCTTCAATGTTATATGATGGTGACTGTGTTTTGATGAGCAAGGCAGTGCTTTTTGTAGTGCTCATTTTGAAAGATATTATTTTTAGTCGACTACTTAAAATGATGATGTATGCTTTTTTTTATTCAGCCTAATTCGCTTAAGATATTTTCTTTGAAACATATTGAGATTTTGTCTTTGACAAAAAAGTTTACATTCGATCAAAGAGCAAATGATACAAAGATGTTTTCAAATCGGGCTTAGTTTGCCCGACCAAAGCCTAACTGGATTTTTTGGTTTTAAAATTTACTGACCATACTGCAGATACGAGTAGACATTTTCTATATTTTTAATCCAAGAAACTGGCTCCGATAATTGGGCACCTGGCACCTGAAAGTGTCTGTGCTGGGATTGATATGAAAATTTGTAACTCACATTCGAACTTTGTCTGAGTCTGCTAGACATTAATTTCATAAATGAAAGTTTTTTTTGGTAAATATAAATAGCCTAGGTATATGCTCTGAAACTGGAGGAAATCGACAATGTTTTTCATACCTTTTAATTGTTCATTTCATATCCAATTGTTAAAACGCCTTTCAGGAAAAGAGTAAAGAAAAAGCGTAAATTTTAAAACCAAAAAATCCGGGTAGGCTTTGGTCGGGCAAACTAAGCCCGATGTCAAAGACTGTCAGGCTTCAAGAGAGAATCCTTCAAGAAGAATCTTTTCTTTTATTTCATAAAACGATTTAAAGTAATTATAACTTGGAAGTCATTACACTATTGCGTTGCTCTGCAACTTCATTTATCTTGTCATTTGTGTACATGAAGGGACGATATCTTATGCAGTAACCAAAAATAATAACATCTTTCGTTTTATTTTTGCGCCTGTCTATATATACATCTACACACACAAACACATACACACAACACACATATATATATATATATATATATATATATATATATATATATATATATATATATATATATATATATATATATATATATATATACATATACACATATACACACATGCACACACACACACATTATTATATATATATATATATATATATATATATATATATATATATATATATATATATATATATATATATATATATATATATATATATATATATATATATATATATATATATATATATATATATATATATATATGTGTGTGTGTGTGTGTGTGTGTGTGTGTGTGTGTGTGTGTGTGTGCGTATGCATAAGTATGCAAGGTTACTCTTGATGGCATTTTGTCAAGTGAATTTGCTGTAAATTGTGGTGTTATCTCATGGTTGTTGCATAATAAAAAAGTTGATGTGAGATGGAAGAAAAGGTTTAGACTTGGTTGAAAACTGAAACTTGCCCAATTTCTCGCTTTTCATTAATTGTAAATTAAAGTAAGTAAAATACACATCTCTTTCCTAAATGTAATTCGCCTAATAGTGATTCGCGTTCCCTTAAACTGGTTCATTGCACCGGCATTATTTCTTGTTCGGGATTTTTCTATATTTATATATAATAGAAATCAACGATTAAAACACCCATTAAATGAGTACCAACTATAAATATGTTAAGACATTCAGTTTACAGATGAATCAGTGACATGACAACAGCTGAAATAACAATAATAGTAGGAAAATAAATAACAACAATATTACTTTTCTTTTTCCTTTAAGTGTCTGCTTCGGGAGTCGCCACTTTAAGCGCTTTTCTTTTCCCCGTTATTTATGTTCATTGCTTTCTCGACATTCCTAATGGCATTATAATGCAATGATATTTTCCCAAGTATTAACTTTTTAATATATGCCTCTGTTTGGTTATGTAGTTAGTCTTGCGAGAGAGAGAGAGAGAGAGAGAGAGAGAGAGAGAGAGAGAGAGAGAGAGAGAGAGAGAGAGAGTGAGAGTATTTTTTTAGTATTTAGAATATCTATACACAAAGTTTTATAGGCAACATTACTAACGAGATAGTTTTGCTATTTTACTTTCTGGATAGTAGCCGTTCCTACCATGAGTTTATGCCTTCGTCCTTTTACATTATTCTGATATTAAGTTAACAAAAAATGTAAGATTGAAAATTATGTTTTTCATGTGACATGAAAATTTTGTTTTCCGAGACGAATCTTTACATCGATTATGTAAAGATTTGTTGAGATTTTATTACAGAAAGATTTCCTGAGATTTTCTTGTTTCTTTCTGCGATGAACCTTGGCAGTTGTTCTTGGCATCTGATGTTGTAATCATTAATGTTTACTTTTTTCTTGCTTCGGAATAAGAAAGCTTTTATACATCGACGTTTGCGTCGTTAGTATTGTTGATGTGGAAAGATCTGGGTGCATGAATATTATTCTGCAGTTTAGTAGAATGTCTCTTTATACACGTGTTTCACAGAAATAAATTATTGACTTGCATCGAGACCGAACCCTGGTCTTTTAAGTGAGATTCAGGGCGATATTAATTCATTCACACAAGTCATAAAAGAAGTTGGAACCTAAGTACTTTGTACCTGAGATTTTTCCCAGGAAGATGCCTAGCACCTAACACAACAGCAAATTTTACCCAGCTTCCCTACCCAGCAGCGAGTGAATTGCTAACATTCTTTTGGCTTACACCTCCACCATGAGATACGATGGAAATGAACGCGTGGAAACGTGTTTCACAGAAATGAATTTCTGACTCGCATCAGAACCGAACCCCAATCTTTCAAGTGAGGGTCCAGGTCATTAGCAGTCTATTCACACAAGTCGTAAGAGAAGTTGGAATGTAAGTACTCCACACTTGAGGTTTATCCTGGGCAAGTGCCTACCGCCTAAGATACCAGTGAATTGTATTCAACTTCCCGACCCAGCAGTGAGTGAACTGCTAACATTTCATTCCACTTACCCCTTCACCATGGGATATGATGTGACATTTATTTCAGAGAAATAGATTTTTAAGTCACATTGGTACTGAACCCCGGTCTTTCAAGTGAGAGCCCAGGGCATTAGCAATTCATCTGCACAAGTCATAAAAGAAGTACTCCATACCTGAGGTTTTACCAGGGCAGGCGCCTAGATCCAAACATAACGGAATTTTACCCAGCTTCCCGACCCAACAGTTAGTGAATAGCTAACATTTCATTCTTCTTACCCCTTCACTTCGAGATATGATGGAAATGAGCACATCTCATGGTGAAGGGATAAGTTGAATCAAATGTTAACAGTTAACTTTCTACTGTATATGGAAGTTGGGTAAATTTCACTGGTATGTTAGGCGATAGGCGCCTTCCCGGGAAAAACCTTATGCATGGAGTAGGTAGGTTCAAACTTCTTTTATGACCTGTTCAGATGTACTGCTAATGCCCTGGGCTCTCACTTGAAAAATCAGGTTTTGGTCCTGATGTGATTCAGAAATGTATTTCTGTGAAACATGTTCCCGTTTGTTCATTTCCATCACAGCTCACAGTGAAAGGATAAGTCGAACGGGACGTTATCAATTCAGTCACTGCTGGGTAGGGAAGTTGGGTAAATTTTGCTGGTATATTAGGCGCTAGGCAACTGCCCAGGAAAAAATTCAGGTACAGAGTTCTTAGGTTCCGCCTTTAATGACGAGTGTGGATGAATTGCTAACGCCCTGGACTCTCACTCGGAAGACTGGGGTTCGGTCCCGATGTGAGGCAGAAAAAATTTGTGTGGGTATATATATATATATATATATATATATATATATATATATATATATATATATATATATATATATATATATATATATATATATATATATATATATATATATACATACACATATTTTTAGGTAAATTATTAGCAGCCCTCATCTCCTTTCTGAGGTACTGCATACATTATGATTTTTTTCAAAATGACCGGTACTGTGGTTGCTTTGTAAGTCAATACTGTATGCATTTGGAATGGGAGAAAGTTAAACGAAATTCATTGGAAAACTTCTTGGTCTCAGCCAACAGAATGGTAATTGCAGACGAGTTCCTTTAAAACTAAATATTAGAAGAAGAGATTCTCAATATAAAAAATAATATTTGTAAAGTTCCAGCAAAATAATTTCATATCTCGAGAGCGATTTCTTGCAGACATACTCAGCTCAATGACGGATCCCATTTCTGTCTCACCATTAAAATTTTAACTTCTGTTCTCATGTTGAACAGGCAGCATTGAAGGTGGTTCCCAGTATGGATGTCTAGACAGTTCTACCACCGAGAAATAATGGCTATTATTTTCTCAGAATTTTAGACGACAGATATTTGGCTGCCCAACAGATATCCTGGACCACAGGCATCAGCCTGGCTCAGTGACTAATAATCTGACTTGAATCTTAAGGATTACTGAGCTGTCTCTAATATGTGTATCACATAAGTTCACATCAAACAAAGTTGAATAGAGTGGAAACTTCCAGAACACTTTTGATTCGAATATAAGCTGATTTAGGCAATTTCTACGTGAAATTAATAACTGCGGATATAATATGGCTTTAAACTTCGACCCTGATCAAAAAACCAAAAGTTAACATTGCATATACCACGGTTCTCCATATCCTCAAACACTGAGCCCAAAAATTCAGCAGAGGTGGCCTCTACACTTTTGAATTGTGAGATTTTATGAGGCAAAGCCCATTTAAAAAAAGATTAAATCATTAACGGGGGTATTTAGAAAAAATATTGACCAGTGAACAAAATCAAAATTAAAGTAGTAGTACAGTATGTTGCTACAGAATGCTGATCCTATCCACACAAACACACACAGCAATTGGTAGGGGCTGAAACAGCCAACTGTGGCTTTGAATTGTTGCATCATTCCCATACTGCACTTGATCTACCGCCGTCTTACCTTTTTCTGTTTCTTAAATTCAGATCAAACGTGTGTATTCGATTCCCGGGTACATCATTCTTCTGCGAGAGGTGGCCAATGCTTAAACATGGGTGGAAATGAAGTCTGGGGAAACCGTGTTAAAAATATACAAAATAATGTTTATTCATTGATGTCAGATTGGAGACCAGCAACTTCTGAGTAAACCTCTAAAAAACTGATGAAGGCTAACTTTTTCTACAAGTTTTTCACGATGGTTAGCCGCAAAACAAAATGTTTATTCGGGATCAGTTTTCTATTTTCCTTTAATTTCCTTTTTATTTAAGGGGTGCTGAAAAAAAGTCGATATGTCAGTGGGTGGTTTAGATCCGGAATCAAATTAGTTTTCACTGATTATGATTTTTCATTTTCCCTTGTCCCCTGTCCTTTTTTTTTTTTTTATATCTGGCCAGTGTTCTCTGTAAAGAAGAAAAAGTATGCATTTCATTTGTTACATCCTTAACTGATTCGAATTGGCTGAAAAGCTAAACGGCCCTGGAATGTATGTAATTGTTTCACGTTATCGCGCGAATTGTCGAGTCCAATAATTTCCAGGCTTTTGGGGGAAAAGGACGTTTGATTTTGCGTGTTCTGACATCTCGTGTCTGATGTTTTTACGTCATTCGAATTAATGTTGCCTCTCTTGATTAAACTGTTGTATATATCACTCGCTGTTCTTTTTAAAATGCTAGTTACACAGATTGCTATGCATCAATAAGAGCGTGGGCATCAAATACCTGCGCTTGGCGGGGATTTCTATAGGAGAGTCGGTATCAACTTATACCTCTCTTGACAGCCGGATGGTTTAAGGCGCACTTCACTGAACATTGTTATATCTCGAGTCCGGCGGTTCAAGCCCCTGAGACGACGAACTGCTTGTCAATTATAATTCCACTTAGATATATATATATATATATATATATATATATATATATATATATATATATATATATATATATATATATATATATATATATATATATATATATATATATATGTATATACTGTATACAGTATATATATATATATATATATATATATATATATATATATATATATATGTATATATATATGTATATATATATATATATATATATATATATATATATATATATATATGTATATATGTATATAGTATATACGTATATATATATATATATATATATATATATATATATATATATATATATATATATATATATATATATATATATATATTTTCAAATGTAGAGAATTGGGTATTAAACGGTATTTGTAGCTTAATGCATATATATATATATATATATATATATATATATATATATATATATATATATATATATATATATATATATATATATATATATACATACATATATATAATTATATATATATATATATATATATATATATACATACATATATATAATTTATATATATATATATATATATATATATATATATATATATATATATATATATATATATATATATATATATATATATATATATATATATATATATATATATATATATATGTGTGTGTGTGTGTGTGTGTGTGTGTATTGTGTGTGCGTGTGTGTTCCGTTTGTGAATGTATTTGTATTTGTGGGAATTAGACTACGAACGTTACGTACAGCACGCGGCGCCCGTGAGCAGTATTGCCGGTGGAAATGTTTAAGAACAGGGAATAATGAATTTTGATAATCTGGCATACCGGTCTTATTCGTGACAAATATTTCTGGTCTACACTTTCAATTAAAAAAGAAATCGAGCCCCATTTCAGGTACGTTCACAAAATGCCTCCGGGCTTTTCATACATTTCAGTTTTATATTTTGTGGCGCGGATTTCACACCGGAGCTGTCCAATCCCAAGTATTGATCCTGATAAAATAACGTCGGATTATCAATCGGGAAAATCGCACTCGAAATCCTGGCGGATTATTCTGCCATTACTGAGGTTAGGAACATTCAAAAGGATTTATGTTTTTCCGCTGAAATATTTGTACTGAAATGGTTTCAGCTCTGGCTATTGAAAACTTACGCTTTTTCATTGTATATTTTACTTTCTCTCGTATATTTGTTCTGCTAAAATACCTATATTTGTTCTGTTAAAATACGGACTTTTATATAGGGTGCTTTTCAGAATGGTATGTTCTTTTTTTCCAGAGTATCCACAAATTTAATACTAATTTCATTTTCACTCCCGAAATTTTGATTCTGAAACAGTTTAAGAAGGAACAGGTTATTTTCTGCCATTTCATCGATTTATGAAAGGTCAGATAGTTTACGCGCTACCACGGGCTAAAAATAAATCAATCGCCTTTCGTAATATCAACATGTACAAATATTCCATTATGGCTTCACATCCGTAATTCTTCGATTGTTATTGTATATTCCCAAGAACGGACTTTTCATTATTGCATGGGTGTGGTGGATAAAGCAGTAAATAGATTGATATGAAATTTAGGTCTTGAAGACCAAGCGCCCGAACCCATCAGGATTATTTAGCGCCGTATTGAAGGTGAAATATATAAATTAATGATATGATTGATAATGAATAGGTGAATGATGATATTCTAGTAATATTCAGTGTTAAAATATGAACGTAAGAAATGAAGAATGATATTAAATAGAACCAACAAAAATAAGTATATATTTAACTTTTATATTCAAAATATGTTCTTATATAACAATAAATATGACTGAATGTTGGTATCTCCAACTTTTGTCGTCATTTCGGTAAGAAAATCCGTGAAAAAAGCCATCCTCATGGGTGGAACTTTTCCTCAATACTGCTGCCCACAAGTTAAACACATTAAAATGAGGTTTATGAAGAGTTTTTTCTGGCCTTCACCGAGTAAGAACGTTTTTGTAATACGTAGAAGCCATCAGTTTCTCTCATTAAATTATGATGCAATGGCGCCAATAATCATTGTTAAGTGAAATAATAATATTTTCAGAATTTATTAAAATTAGATCATAGATTCGTTCCGTTTATTATTCATAAGCTTAATCTCTATATATTAGTAGATCGCAATTGTGTAATGATTACGTCTAAACTTTACCCGCAATCACTACACAATTGCACCGTGCTAAATAACTTATGCCCTTAGATCTTTGAAAACAGAATGTCAAATTCTAGAGCCTCTAGAATGTCTGCTTATAAAAAAAATGACCTATTGAACACGTGACAAAGCAGGATAAAGACATTTACTTAACGCAAGTTACATTCAGTTCGTGGTTGTCTTTTTTTTGCAAGAGTGTTCGTCGTATAATAGACCACAAGGAACTCTTTTGGGGCTTGTGCACTTCGAAAGCTAATGATTATGATTTCTGTATTGATAGAAAGAGCATTTAATTGTAGTTTCCTATTCAGTACGGAATGTTACATCTTTACCACTGCTTGAAGGTAACGAGTGTTACTGACATTATTTTATGTCTGCAGAACATCGCACCTTTCTTTTGATTTTTAGTCTTAACATTATTATACATTGAGCACCACCGATATGTCAGTAAGAATGACAAACGATTATCACCCAGAGATCAAATCTATATTTCCGAAGGCACGGTGGACTACGGATTCCACGTAACGGTGAAGGCAGCAACCAGACGAAATTCCGACAAGTAATTATTAAACCGTGTTTCTGAAAGGTATGAAACTGATGGTCAACTGAAGCCTGTCCCTTGGAAGCTGATCCTTCGCATAGTTGACACAAGATATTTCCTTTCATGAAAGGAAGGTGATGCGTTGATTTCAGGGAAATGATATCTGAAAGGACTGTCTGTGCGACTTGAAAAACGAAGGTTGAGTGGATTATTCACAACGTCAGTATTTAGTCCCGTTAAAGTATGGGTGCTCCTTCTTGTCTCATTTTATCGTGAAATTTTAAACTTTTTATCAATATTTCCTCATTTTTCCTCATTGCGCTTTACTTGAGATCCCTATAGGTCTTGCATGTGTACGTAATTTTAAAGTTATGTAAGATAACAACAGTAATATTAGAAATAATAATAATCATATTGATAAGCAGAAGTAGCAATAGTAGTAGTAGTAACGTCAGTACAGGTCTGGTTTGAAACTCGAACTCCTTCCATTTTTTTCGGAATTTGTTTCTACAAGTACCTGGAGTCCTTAGAGGTGTCCAACTTCCTACATTATCTATAAGCAGGGATATTATTTCCTTCCCAATTTGTCCTTTAATATATATATATATATATATATATATATATATATATATATATATATATATATATATATAGATAGATAGATAGATAGATAGATATATATTATATATACATATATATTATATATATATATATATATATATACTCTGTATATATAAATATACATATATATATGTGTGTGTGTTTGTGTGTGTATGTGTGCGTGTGTATGTGTATACAATGTATCTAAAACTACCCCCTATTTTTGAAAACAGTAAAAAGTGCAAGCTGGTGCCATCTACTGGATCCAAAGAGAAACATACAACAAGAATCTTAAGTAATGCTTCTTTTCTTGGCCAATAGGTGCCTCTGTCTTCATTTTTGTGCCTCATGCCAGACATTACTGGATTTATGTTATACAGCAGAGGTGAAGGGCGTAAACAATTAAATCAGTTTTCGCCCTAACCAATTTTTACCTGGTTAGTTACATTTACATAGTTGCTATACTTATACACTGCTGTAAATCATTCGTAGTCTTAATGCATACATTTGTTCATATGAACACGCCCATATAATTAAAAGAAACAATAAAATTTCAAAAAATTTAGGAAAGTGTAAATAAGTTTCTTACATGTAACTCGGGCTAAGTTAAGAAAGATCAAAATACAGTTTTAAACCAGTAAAACGTTTTGCATAACGCTAGTTGGGCCGTAAAGTTTCTTTACTTGGAAAATTAAGAAAGACAAAAATTCGTTTAATTAATACCCGTAATGAATACGTATTTGACAAGAAACCTCATCTGTAATAAATATCAGAATGAAAACTTCTTCTGCAACAACAAAATATGTGGTGTTTTTAATTATAATATTATACATAAACATACTTCGCAGCTGTTGTCAATTAGGGTCAGTACATATTTTTCAATGCCATTTCATGGAATGTATTATCAGTTAAATATTTTCCATTTCTTACTGTGCAAAGTGTAGAGGGTTTGAAAATAATAAAACGATAAATATTGATGCAAAGCAGTTTCGCGCAGAGTAATTGTTTTGGAACAGCATTGCTGTTCTGAATAATGAAATGTTTTCATTGAAGAATTTGAGGATTTCACCGTAATGCTACAATAGTTAATCTGATTGCATATAAACGTATTTGACTGCAGTTTTGCCATATATTAACCATACCAACAGAAAATCATAAAATATATTACTACAGTTAGTCGAATAATGTTATTGTGCCTTTAAATAGATATAAGAGGGGGAACTGCAGAGGCGAAGCAGATTAGTTCTGGATTTTCGATGAGGGGAAGGTAATAAATGATAAAGGCTTTATTTCTCTGGGGAGGAAAAATCATGTCTCTGGTCTTTCGTATTTGCTCAAATATTCAGTGTTTTTAGCTACGTGCATCATTACCACTGACTGATGTTCATTGCGAGTTTTTGCCTTAATCAGTCGGTAATTGGCACAGATTGAACAGTGTACCTCTTTCATGGTATATAATTTCCTTCGTAGAATTCTTTTTTTTTCATAGTATTGAATAAAACGAACAGAATGTAAAAATTTCGGAGCAGCAAACAAGTAAAGCTTCAACGTAAGAGGGTAATGTAAAATAAAATTGCTCTAGAATTCGTTTAAGACAAAGAATTTTAAACTAGAAAGTTTTTACCATCCAATTTCCGACCTTAATTTTTTTTTTATTTTAACTCATTTCCGTGATTAAAGGAAGAGGAATTTAGTGCCTCATCAAGATGACTGGGTGTCTGACTGAGTTTTTTGCTGCCAGTGGTGAGGACTACATGATTTCGAGGCAGTTGTTGGTGTGAAATTTGAAGCTCGTAAAGCAGGAAAGAAGGACTATTAAACTGTGGGTGTGAAGAAATCAAACTCTGGCTGCTTTTTGAGGGATTTAACTAGACATTCTGTTTGATACCAAAAGCAGCAAGTTAATGAGTAAATCAAGATAATTGTTGCCATAACCGTTATAGATTTCTCTGAACGGGAATTCTTTGCAACTTTTTTGCTTAATTTCTCCAGCATTTAAATTGCAAAATAGCTATTGGTTAAAATTCAAACACATGAACATTGGTACACAATTCCGCAGGGCTGTTAATTATTCAGGAATGAAAAATCCACAAATAGGAGAAAAAATATATTTAAGAAGTCCAGATGCAGTTTCGGATCATCATGCTCCTACTTTAGAAGAGGGAGCATGCTGCTCAGAAAATGCATGAGGATTTTTAAATGTATTTATTCTCCAAACTGTGTTTTTTTCAAGTTTCAATGTTCGATATTGATCTGCCATCATCATGGTCAGTAATGAAAAATTCCACTCCATCTCTCAATCATTTGGCACTCAGTCATTTGGCATATATATATATATATATATATATATATATGTATATATATATATATATATACATGCATATATATGTATATATATATATATATATATATATATATATATATATATATATATATATATATATATATATATATGTATATATATGTGTGTGTGTGTGCAGGCTTGTACTGACACACACATTACATACATTATATATATATATATATATATATATATATATATATATATATATATATATATATATATATATATATATATATATATATATATACATACATATATATATATATATACTATATGCATATTATATAAATATATATATATAAATTTATACAGTCAGATAGTAAGAATATGTATATACAGATTCTCTCTTAAATAGACGTAAATTTATACAGTCAGAGAGAGAGACGACCAAGTTAAGTTCTCAAGGAACGAGGGAAGGAGCAGTTCAGAACCATTTACCATTTTATGTAATTTTAAAGACGGATAAACTACTTATCAATTTGATATATTTGTCATTAACTACTGTGAGTTTAAAAATTTACTTTGAATAGCGGATATAACATCAAAAACTCTCAAAAGACAATTCAGCCATTTAAGTGTGTTTCCTTGGCCTGTTATTTTACTCAAAGATACTTTAGGGAGAAAACAGATCGAGGCCAAAATCATTCTGAAGTTTTCCTTGCCTTTCTCTCTTTTTTTTCGAACAGGGTTGGAGACGTTTTTATCCTTACAAGAGATTTCACATTTTGTGTAATAATTTTTTTTTTTATATACACGGTTTGGACTTACAGTATTTCTTGATTTGAATTTTGGTATACAGTAAGTATCTAATGAAAAAGCATGCGAAGTTATCTGTGGTACCTTGCATTATTTATTTGCTATTGGATGTGCCAGAGCTTCTGTGCAGCGTCCTTCCACATTCATGAACAAGATTCCCATAGCTTAGGATATACTCGTATGTAAATGTCATACTTCTTTTCTCTTAACTTTGCGCTAACATTTGCGGCCTACTTAACTAGTGTTTGTTCATGTCTGTATTTCTCTCTTTGTTCTCTCTTCTTTGTCAAGGTCGCAGAAGTTTTGTTTTCTTCACCATTGCAATATGTGGACTGGCTTCTGAATGACTCATTAATGTAACAACTATAGTAAAAATTAAACGTCTGAGAGAACAGTAATCACCTGAATTATCTTTCAAAGTCATTTGATAAAAGAGGTTCCTGGATCCCCTGAGATACATAGAAATATACTTATTTTACTGGGATTATCAAGAGTTGTTCTCGATTTTATTGGTGCTTTGCCGTCGATTTATCATAACTTCACCCTCTGTGTACAGTTGTGTTGCTGTTGCTCATATTATTCTTATTAATTTTCCTCTGTGGCATTTGATCTGGAATAACATCGAAGATTGGAAGGGTTGAGCCACTAAATTAGCATCGCAAATGGTGCCAAAATAGGAACGAGAGTGACTGCTAAACTGGAAAGAAATACTCTTCATTCCAGCGAGAACTAATAAATTGATAGTTTTAAACTTACGTAAAAGAAATGGTCGTCTGTTCAGCAATTTAGTTAATTGTAAAAGATATATTAAGAGAAATTATGAAAGTTTGATTGAATTTCTTCCCAGATTTGGAATCCAAGAAAAATGAGTGTGTTGCTTCTTCAGTTCCTTAGCTAATATCAGTTTTTATGGCTGTTTTTATTGTTTTGTGCGATGAAATGTAAATTTAATAAAGAACGACCAGAATAAGATTCTTTAAAGAACATGATAATCTGGAAACATTTATAGCTAAAAGAAAATGTAAGTGCTGGTTCTAATTATTTTTGTCAGACAAAACAATAACTCCGTTCCTTTTACCGCATTTTACATTTCTTACGTATTTATTCGTGCTTAAAATTCTTGTTCATGATAAACTTATCCTGATTTCCATTGTTTCTGTTGTACTCTTCATATATTTCTAACTTTATTAAAGTTTCCTCTTTGTTCATCCGACTAAAATCTTCATCTCTGGAAAGATTCGAATATTACGAAAAGACTTGTAATAATTTCACAGTGGACGAGTTACATTAAAGTGTCAAACTTCTTTTATACTCGAATACTTCATTTTCTTTTTGCCCTTTTCTCCAGAAAAAGAGTTATTTTTACGGATGCAAAAATGACCCTTTAAACAATGGCTCATTCACTGCGAAATTTGATTTGATTAAGTCTTCTCATTCTCTACTCACAGGTGACTCGAAAAATATGAGGAACATTTATGCTTTGCTTTTATTTTACTTTGTTTTCGCTTTTGTTATTTTTCGTACTCATTATGTTCTCTTTTTTCCGTTCTTCTTCTCCTCTTCATTTCTTGCATCAATAAGATGTTTTCGGAATGTTTAAAGTCGTTTCGGTAATTCTGTCTGAAAACAAATGACCAAGGTGTGTGGGAACTGGTGTTAATACGCGTGTCTGCTTATAATGAGTGTGCATGTTTATACCAGAGAGAGAGGAAAACAATACTTGACATTGGGTATGTCAACTGAACTCTGTAATACAACCATTGCCATTGCAATTTACCAAAAGTGTTCTTGGAATAAAAGTTAAAAAATTGACCTTCAGACAAAATCTACTGAAAACATGTCGCACTAGAGTTTGTTTTCACACGTCCTTGCTCCGTTCTCAGAAAAAGAAACAATATACATATAATTGGTAGTCGTGTTGATCACAGCAATGACCTAATTTTTATAGACAAAGTAGACGATAAAAAAGTAATTTTCTAATCTACCCGGTGTCAAAAAGGTAAATCCAGAATTCAGAATGACTTAGTAAAGTACTGAGGGTTGTCTATTCATGCTTGAAATGAATTGGTCGCCACTTCTTAGGAATGCTCAAAGGATTCTTGAGATTATTATTAAGAACGTGTTTAGATAAGATAAAAAAAAAAAAAAACAGACACTAGTGTACACAATCAAAACGCGCAAATGAAAATATATTGATGAATCATATAGTGTGATGTAAATTTTTAATTCAGAAGCTTATTCAGTTCAGGCAAACGGCATCAAGATTCTGAAGAAAAGAAATAAACCTGCGGCTGTTTGCAAGAATCATTATATACTGTGGGAAGCTGTGTTTTTTTTTCTTCTGTGAAGGTTATTGTGTCTTTCTACTTTCATTCATACTCGTAGTTTCTTCTGTCTTTTATTCTTCCTTTCTCCTCCCGTTTCCCATCTGCTTTCCTTGCGTCTTTTTCTTTTTTTTTTCTTTCACTTCTCGTCCAACACAAATGTCTTACATCACACGCATAATTTTCCCCTTCTTTCTCTTCTGCCTTCCATCAGCGTTGCAACTTCAAATTCCTCTTCCTTCCTTTCTATTTTCCTTGTCATTCTCATTAAACAAGCAATCTTCCTTGTACCTTCCTATCTTCTTTGACATGCGAACGTGAGAGTGAGAGGGAGATAACGGATAAGCATTAGTGTATAAGCCCTTGTTTCAGCGTGATACATTTCTTGGGCAATTCTGTTTTTCGATGCTGAAATCCTCATCGACTGACCGACACTTCCCGAGTGCCATCCAGTTCTTGCTCAAATATTTTTCTGGTGCCTCTGTATTGGACAATGCGTAGAATCCACGGAGGCGTCCCCAAAAGTCATGGTTTGAAACTTATGCGTACTCATGACGACATTCCAACCAATTTGCATTACAAACTTCTGGAAATACGATTTCCCATATTAAAACCCAACACAAGGGTTATATATGTTTGTAACAATGTTTACGTGTTTGTTTTGAGATGTTAATGAGACCACCGTGTAGAAATTAATATTAATTACTGTCTTCCTTCTGCGGTAATTAGGAGTAATATTGTTTCTTGTATGTAGGATGATAGATAATGTGAAGGAATTCGTTAGTAACTGAGGGCAACTGCACCCAAGGAATTACCTGGGCAAGCTAACTGCTTGCATACCAGCGTGTTTTTATGACTTGTATGGCCTAGTGGGCAGCGCCCTTGCCTTTCAATTGAAGGACCTGGGTTCGATCCTGATGTGAGTCAGAAATTTATTTCTGTTCCACACGTGATTGTGTGTTGATTATTTCTATCTTATTCACTCAGAAGGGATAATTCGAATAAAATGCTGTCAACTGGGTCATTGATGAGTCGGGAAGTTGGGGAAAACACGCTGGTATGCAAGCAGTTAGCTTGCCCAGGTAATTTCTTGTGCAGTTGTTCTCAGGTTCCAACTTCTTTTATGACTTGTATGGCCTAGTGGGCAGCACCCTTGCCTTTCAATTGAAAGACCTGGGTTCCATCCTGATGTGAGCCAGAAATTATATATATATATATATATATATATATATATATATATATATATATATATATATATATATATATATATACATATATATATAATGTATATATATATATATATATATATATATATATATATATATATATATATATATATATATATATATATATACATATATATATATAAATTACTATTGATTTTGCAGATACTGCAAATGGAACCCCCTAAATATAGCATTGAAGAATCATTCTGAAACTGCAGTAACTTGTGTATTAGTGTTTCACGAGCCCAATGGGTGGCATCTCTCAATTTCGAAAATTTTGCAGATACTGCAGTTTTCCATTGGAGGGCAGATTACCTCCCTTGTGTTCTTTTCATCCAGAACCGTCTTGAGGTTCCATTTTGCTCCCACTATTCTTATGCAGATGATACTAATCCTTCCTCCATTGTTACTTTTTTTGGGTGGTGGGGATGGGGAGTGAGGGGCGAACTCTTCACATGCCTAATTTCAGTCTGGCTTAAGTTTCTGTTATGTCAATTATGTGGATGAGGAAAGTATTTCTGAATGGAGGAGAGAAAAGTTATGCTTTACAAGGATCGGTATCTTTTAATGATTTTCCCCTTATTAATTTTACAACAATAATTCGCACATGGTTTGTTTATATATAACTTTACTGTGTCATAAATTTTGTATTTTGGGAGATGCTTTTTTATTATGAAAATATTTTTTTTTATAAATAATAAGCAAATTTATATCCTAAACACTATTGTTTCTAATGAAGTTTAGAATTCTAATCATTAGAATGTAGTACATATGAGTAAACATTATTATCAATAAGAGTTGCAAAACACGAAACTAAATTCCAGATATATCCTATACAGGCAGCTGATCTGGTTTGAAAATATAAAACAATATCGATGAAACTTGTTTGCCTAAGTAGTTAAAGCTTGCTGATCATTTTATAACCAAATAATTGCAGATTAACATCATCAATAATCTAAAGATGAACATGAAATTTAATGCCACAATCACCCTTTAAGTGCTGAATCGAAAATGACCTCTAAACGCTAAAAACATTCACACTAAAGGCCGCCACTAACGTTCAGGTATACCAGCACTAGAATGCTTGCACAGTCAGACTTGTGCAGGCATAACTTTGGCAAAGATGATAGTTTTTCCCTCAGTTTTCTGTAGCAGCCATGGCGTCTGCAGCCGATGCTCTGGCAGTTATTTGCTTGGTAGTAGAAAAAAAAAGAAATCAGAAACTCGAAAAAAGAATTCCAGTGAAGAGTGGTTGAAAAAGCGAGTTCAGTGTTCACATGTGAATTTGTTAAATGAGTTCAAATTAACCCCAAGAATGTTCATACCTATACCAAGCAAGTTTAATTTATGACGCTGTCATAAATGGAGTCTTCACTGTTAGGGTTGAGACAGAATCCAAATATATACGCGGTAGAATATTTTCCAAAACCTTTGAAACTAAGTTTCCTTGCTGCCTCATGCACAATTCCTCTGACCACAGATAGAAAGCGCTTCTACACAGCACGGTGCTATATCCTGTGCAAGTGCAATGCTGCCGAGATCATTAAAACCAAAGGAAGGTTTAACGAACTCTGGGCCGAGGAACTTTGCCTTAATCTTACATCAAGACGCAAGGGTTTTTGGCAAAATTATCAGGTTAGAGGAGCATGGCCATACCGTTCGAGAACAATTTCCGTAGGTCATGAAATATTTGAATAAAACCCGTTACATTCTTTTAATTAAGTACAGTTCAGTATCGCCAGAAAAAAAATCTAAAAAATACTTATTAGAATTTAAAGAAAGTTACCTATTTCAGATAATCTAACTTTAAAGATAAAATAGCAAAGACCATAAAATCTAACACAAACAAATTGAGCATGAACAAAATAGCTTATAACAACAAAATGTGACAAAGATTTAAAACAAGAATATTTTCTGAAAATAGAGAAAACTTACCTTTCCCTCTCCTGAAATGCACAAAATTCCCATGTCTTCCCTGCAACCCTGTTGTAGATACCACGATCTGTCAAAAGAGTTTACCATTAATATTGTCAAAACAGCAGTTTACCATTAATATTATATATATATATATATATATATATATATATATATATATATATATATATATATATATACAATACATATATATATATATACATATATATATATATATATATATATATATATATATATATATATATATATATATATATATATATATATATACATATACATACTATGAAGAACTATGTGCTGGCCTGTCAGTGGCACTTCTGCTGCAGGTGCATTTGTGTCAACGTTGGAGGTTTACACAGTTAGATACAATGAAGTATCTGACGCATGCATTTGTGCTTCGCTGACTATGATCAGGATTTAAGTGCATGGGGACAGTGTGAATGCGTATGTGTGTTGTAGTCTCTAATGGTATATTATCAGAGGAACAGAGAATGGA
This sequence comes from Macrobrachium rosenbergii, assembly GCF_040412425.1. Taxonomy (NCBI): domain Eukaryota; kingdom Metazoa; phylum Arthropoda; class Malacostraca; order Decapoda; family Palaemonidae; genus Macrobrachium; species Macrobrachium rosenbergii. The sequence continues at coordinate 21,462,531 of NC_089748.1, forward strand.
GGAAGGAATTCGGTTTTGGTGGCTTGGTGTGTTTTGCCTTGTGAGTGTTGGAAAACCGCCACTGTGACGATGCCTTATCTGCGGCCATAGAAGTGAGTACCATAAACTCATTAACACAAATGATCTTTTCCAGACATTAGGTGGAAATACCCAGTTGTGCTGCAGTGAAATTCCTCTGTCTCCATTATGCATTTTCCCATTCTGTTTGCCATTGTATATTTTTTGGTTTTGAATATGACTCATTTTACACCATTTCAGGTTTTAATATATGATATGTTTCTTTTAATAGGAATTCTGGCTTTGTCCTGTGAGGACGAATATTTGGAAGTGGTGTTTAATATTTTACATACTAGATGACATTGATTGTGGTCTAGAATAATTATGACCTTTTCACTTTGTTTGGTGACCAGGTTGCTAGTCTCTAGTATCAGTTGGTCTTGAATCATTTTTCTGAATGTTTGTGAATCAGAATTTCCTCTAGTGATGATTTCCATTTATAGGGGCTGGAATTCACTCCATTTCATGATTGTAGCTTTTGCTGAATCACTTTCATTAAATTTGCAAATAAAGTCTAGTTTTGTATATCAGTGTTTGATTCCAGTAGGCCTTTGTGTAAAGATAGGTTTAGTGAGAGAGTCGACAAAGGAGAAGGAATTTGCTGACCCTGGGGGCCACTGCTTCCGGAGAATCTTGGGAAAGTAAGATGGTTGATGCTGTTCTTAAAACAGATACAGCAATAAAAGATGGCCCTATTTGACTTGGGGATAGGTTCATTAACATACATATATATATATATATATATATATATATATATATATATATATATATATATATATATATATATATATATATATATATATATATATATATAAAATGAACACATACACACAAACACACACACACACACACACACACAGGACATATATATATATATATATATATATATATATATATATATATACTATATATTTCTTTATGTGTGTGTTTCGTAATAATTTCTCTATTACATCTTCATTATATTTATTGAATAATGCCAACAACAGAATGTTACATTGAAAACCCCAAAAATCAAAGAAAAAAATAAAATTTTTGTCTCAAATATTAAGGTTATCTTTACACAGGGAAAATATTCTAAACAACTGAAATCTTGCAAGTATCCCTTAACAAGAAGAGGTATGTACAGTAGGTACCCTGTTACATTTATGTCTGCTAATCACGATTAACAAAGCTTTTTTGATTGTGGAGTTAATTATTGAGTAATATTCACTTTGCCTACAAATATGGCACATAAAGCCCCGTCTTTCAATATGACTTTGTCTGATTTTTAGAATGAGCTTAGTCTGTTAGTAGACAAAATCTGGATAAACTAACATAAATCTGTTGTCGACATGGCCGTGTCTGGCCTGTCAAACCTGTGGATGAATGTGTCCCAGTATGACAACTGCAGTTGGCTATACACCAGAACTAAAAAAGCTTAATGGCACTCTGACCTTTAAATAACGCACATGTGTGAAGAGGAGAATTGAATTGAATTGAATATAAATTTATCCAAAGGCCAAATGACTGGGACTAAAGTCATTCAAACCGTTTTCTGAAAGATGATAATAGGGGTCCAGGATTTGTTTGCAAAAATCCGTTTAAGGTCCTAGGGATTCTCAACCTGGGGTCCTAATTTACCCATGAGACCTATTTTAGCATCCTATAATACACCCAACGTGAAATTGGAATTTTGGGGTACGTGACAGGTTTCTCAAAATAATTTTTTTGAATAACTGCAAACTGCTTTTGTCTGCAGAAAGTGTGTGGCCGTGTGGACGGGGTCTAACGCTTCAACCTCATTCTTGTCTTTAATAGAATCATTTCTGTGTTTAATTTTCTATTTGCCTTTGTTTTTTTTTTTTTTTACGCCACGCTGTTTACCCATCTTCCTGCCTCCGAAAATAGTTAAGACTTTTGTAATTGGACAGTGCCGGACATACCTTTAAATTGCAGCTTGGCAGAATTAGTTTAAGGTTCAATTTGCTAGTATAAAATCTGTAACAGCACATCCACATCTCTATGTTGTGAACAAACTGATGAACAGCCTTTTTATGTTTAAGTATAAATGATACTTACATCTCGTTCCTATTAAAATTTGGTCGTGATATTCGACTCTTTTTAAAATCAAGAACATTTCAATAATTTTTGGCACCCTAAAACTAGTTTTGTAACTTTCTGTTGAATATTCAAAGAAATACTCTCAATTGCCTTTTTAGACGTTCTTGTCAAAATAGTTATGGTTCATACCTCCGTTTTTAGAAGAGTAATACCGTACTGGTTTATGATGTTCTCCCAATATCCAGGTCTTGTTTTTAAATTGTAAACTTAATTAGATAAACTTTACTTCCCCAGAGCCTTCAACACTTTACTTCGTAAGTTTTCATCAAATCCCCTAAATATTTTAAAGTTCTTTCCAAGTTCATGCTCTTGTAGACCGTCTTTCAAGTCTTGCAACCAGGCTCATGTATAGTAACCATTTTCAGCCTACCTAAAAGGCAAGCCACTAACTTAAAACTTAGTTTTCTGAACAATATTCTTCCTTATTTTCAATCACTTAACCTTACAAATATAAATACAGGATAAAGATAATTCACCATTGTTTTAAGACATGATTTGTTATTAATCTCAAGTTCCGAGAGACTTCAGGGAAATCCATTATAGCATTAGAATCTCAGAACCATAACTGCATGTAACTCTTTCATATGTCGGGTCAAAAGGTAATTTATTTCTCCCAGTCCAGAAACGCAAACCTCCGATAAACTTTCGTACTTTTTGTCGGCTCCTTTTCCAGTAATCACTCAAACCAGAGCTCATTAAAAAACCTGGAATACTCATAAGAAAGAAATGAACTTCAGAACAGATTTAAAAACAAAAATCATGAAGATTAACCGAGTCATTGTTTATCAAACAACTAGTCCCCAGTTAAATACTCAAAGCCTCCTCTACACAACTGTACCTAAACTCTGTCTACAGTATAACATTCTGTCAGTTTTACCTCTCCACCTAAGGTTGGATGATCAAAATTTTGTTACTGAACTTTGTTTTTAGCTGTAACTAAGATTAATAGAAATAAAATAATTTTTTTTTTTCTTATGATTTTCAAAATGCAGGTTGACTGTTGACGTTTTCAGCCATTTCCATTCCATTGAACAGATCTCACAATAATAATAGACGACTTAACGAAACGTTAGAAATAAAGGCCATTTCAGATCTAGTGGACTACCTGAAATAAAATAACAACTGCAAAAGAGTCCACTATCACATTTATTAATATGAAGCCTAGTATGAATTCTTAAATGATTTCCATATATAATTATATACCCAATATAAAGTAGTATATATAGAGTATATATGTGCTATTTTTCCTTAAACTTGCTTTTAAATCCTTTCCAGTCAAGAAATTGACTCACAAACTAATGAAACTCAATATGATTTTTGCAAGAATATTTTAATGTAATCTTTACAGACTACCTAAAAAACAAATCTTCAAACTATCCTTAACAAACAGGTCACTGTAGATGTGTTTGCTTTGTTAGATTTTCCTCCTAATCACTAGTATGGCAACTTCCGTCCTTTTCTTTGGACTGGGGGCAATTAAGGGGTGGAGATTCGGCCAAATATTTCTTTTACAAAACATGAGCAACAAAAACACTCACTGTTGACTTCCATCTTTGTCTGGTTACCTCTCCGTTAGTGACAAAATCTGAAACTAACATAAATCTCGTTCTCGACAAAGATAATGCCGTCCAGACAGAGGAACCAATACGACAACTTTGAATACCCATCACCAAATAACTGTACCACCACCCCAGTAGGCACATAACAGGATGCACCTGAAATGGATACAATACAATTTAGGCCTAAGGCCAACCTTATATATACAGGGTCATTCAGTGCTGCCCGCTCTACAGGGGTAAACTAAAATTGATATGGACAAAAACAAAATAATTCAGGGGTTCTCAACAGGTATTTATTTAAGTTTCTCTCTGTGTATTTAATATTTTGTGTGGCCTCCATCTGCCAGGTTTCTCAGAATGCATTCTTGAGTTTTGAATAACTGCAAACCTGTTTGTGAAAAAGTGGACTCATGTGCCATTCCCAATGACTCAAATGTAACAGATTCTTTCGATAGTTTTCATTGACCAGATTCTGGTCAACAATGGCCATTCTTATTCTGCTTTGCAAAGAAATGATCCATTAAGAACCTCTTGATATTTTCCCACAAATTCCGCTGTGACAAGAAGAAATTGTGCTTGATTAAAACTGTTACATTCAGCTCTTGCAGTCTAAGACGACATAACATGGTGCTTTCAAAGACTGTGCAAAATTGACTAGTCTTCTTGTATTTTAATGCAGATAACACACTTCAGGATCTTATGAGTAAGTAAAAGTTACTAATATCTAGTTGCGAGTTTCAATCAGCATTAGTTCACCAGTCCAGTGAACTGTCCTTAATACTTTATTTTTATGTTAACCGTTTGGCTGTGAAACAGAGTAAAATGTCCCAAACATTAACTAAATTATAAACTGTATATAGCACCACTTCCTCATATCATCCAGCTATTGCAGCCCAAAAATGATGATTTAGTTTTTATTTATTTATTTTTTTGACTGTTAAACTGAAGACTTCATCTGATGCTGTTACATAGAGAAAGTTGCAACTAGCATCCCAATCTTAAGAAATGAACCATAAAACCATGCTAATATAGTTCTGTTTTAGCTGAATGATATTGCATGCTTGCAGAGTCACATAGTGTTTCCTTGAAGTACTAGATTTTTCAACACTACCTCATACAGACATACTCTCATTGATTGAAAATTTTTCTGTTCCTACATATATAACCAGTTTAAATAAATAAATTAAGTGGTCAACCATGCACTCAGCTATGATGTCTTTTGACTAATACTGAAAAGATTTCAAGGGTTACATAAGATTAAAATTGAGAACTTTTGTGAATTCAGTCATATTGATTTTTGTGCACTGACGGTTTACTGACGGTGTGAAGAAGAGAAGAGCGTTGGGTTTAATGTAATGATGTAACAGCTGGTTCAAGAAAATGGAAAGCTCTAATAAGACACGCGACTATTGTAAGAGAACTTTAGAGGAGACCAACAAATGCTTCCGAAGATATGAAAGAGTGGACTTGCCCACCTTCCGTTCACTACTTGACAAAGTTACCCTTCAGCATTCCAGTGAGGGAAACGAATAAGAGAAGTGATATATCAGAAAATAACAGAAAGGAAAGTGGATGTAAAAAAATTTTAAAATTTAGATTAAATTAGGTAATGCTTGAAGATCAAGGACAGTACACATCAAAATTTCATATTACAAATGACCATACATGCAGATGAAATATGTATTATATATAACTAACATTTAAACTAAAGAAATTAAGAATTTATCTCATGGATATCAAGTAACATTTGATTCCAATGAAAAATATACTCTAACCCCTCATGTTCACGATCTCTGTATATTCCAGTAAATATTTTCATTCAAATATATAATTACTTTAGCAATAATAAATAACTTTTTGGGAGGATTCATCAATCTTCATCAAGTTTAGGAATAAGTATCCATCTTCAGGTTCAGCTGATATAGATAGAACAGTTGAAGACTGTTTAAGGCGGGCAAAGAGAAAAATATTGTATAGACCTTCTGTACAATTTAAAAAGGATCTGCAACAAATGGAAGAGCTGTTCAAAACCTTTGAATGGAGAAGGCATTGAAGTCTTCTTGATATTTTCAAGGGCCAAAATGTTGATGTTCCTGAGGATATAATTAGTTATTTTTTTTAGATGCAGAATTGATTTTAAAATGAAAATATTAAACTCAAAAGGGAAACAACCATTTCAAAGCCAAGGTGATAAAAAAAGGGAAAAAAATAATGCAGTAATTTCTGATAAACATTTGACAGAATTAAGGCAGTAATAGGGGAGTGTTAAATGAATTATAAATAAAATTCGTATTATTTTCTCAAGTGCCTTGTATTTTGGTTTACATTTCCAATGTTCAGTTTGTATTTTATATGCAAGTTTATGAAGAAATAATAATTATAATATTAAAAAAATAATGCTGTGAATTCAAACATGTGAAAATAAGTCGTATAGACGCTCAGCAACCAAGTGCTCCGTGTGACGTCACTGAGCACAGCCATCCCCTCGGTAGCCTGCGCGGCAACACCTCATCTTTTTACATCTTGCTAGGTACCCGTACCTGAGGTTTTTCCCGCGCAGGCTGCCATTTAACATGTCAGTTCACGTAGGGGGGTATTGCTCTCACTGCACCTCACCTGGTGCACTGCAGGCATTACTTAAGGTTCTTTGCAGCGTCCCTTCGGCACCCACGGTTGAGCTATATAGCTCAACCGTGTCGGCACCTAGCTGCAACCCCTTTAATTCCTTTTACTGTACTTCCGTTCATAATCTCTTCCATCTTGCTCTTCACCCTTTCCTGACAGTTGATTCATAGTGCAACTGCAAGGTTTTTCCTCCTGTTACACCTTTCAGACCTTTCTACTCTTTTTCCCTTTCAGTGCTGAATGACCTCATAGGTCCCAGCGTTAGGCCTTTGGGGTAATTTCTATATTCCATTAACATGCCAGTGAATTTCACCCAACTTCCCGAATCAGCTGCCAATCAATTGGCACCACTGCATTCGAATCACCCCTTCAGAGTGAATATGATGGAGATAATGAACACATGGGAGCGTGTTTCGCGGAAATAAATTTCCGACTGTTAACACCCTGGGTTCGGCCCTGATATAAGTCAGATATTTATTTCTGTGAAACACGTTGTCATGTGTTCATTATTTCTATCACATTCACTGTGAAAGGGTAATTCGAATGAAAAGCGACCAATTAACTTGCTGCTGGGTCGGGAAGTTGGGTAAAAATCGCTGGTATGTTAGGTTGCAGCCTGCTTGGGTGAAACCTCAGGTATGAAGTACTTAGGTTTCATGCTTAGGCTTCAACATCTTTCTTGACCTGAGTGGGTGAATTGGGAACACCCTGACCTCTCATTTGAAACACTTGGGCTTAATCCTGGTGTGAACCAGAAATTTATATATATATATATATATATATATATATATATATATATATATGTATATATGTATATATGTATATATATAGTATGTATATATATATATATATATATATATATATATATATATATATATATATATATATATATATAATATGAATATACATGTATAATAAACTTAAATATATAACATATACTGCAATATTTTAATACACTTAAATAGCGTAACGGCAATATTTTCTCCAGAAGTCTCTATTGCATATAACACAAACAAACGAATTGAAACTTTCCATTAACTCACCTCGGAAAAGATTCCTCATATCCTTCTCCTCTTCCCCGTGTTCAGTGTCCTCTTCTTCCTCCTCCTCTTCTCTGGGAGCACTAAACTTTTTCTCAGCGTAGAAGTTTCTCCCGGTGCCATAAATGGACTTCGGTTCCTGCCATTTGGCACAACAGACAAGTTGGCTCCTCGCCTCGGAGGTGTTTGTCTTTTTCAACTTCTCTTCCTCCTTCGTTGGATCTCTTTTTGCTCGTTTGTTACTTCTCTGCCTCTTACGGATCTCTGCTTTTGGGAACGTTCGTTATTGCGTGCGCAGTGCTCGGACCTTTACGTCTAAGTTTCTTTCCCTTCAGTTTTTTTTTAGACATCTGTGCCCGTCGTTCATAGATTATCGTTGACTCTCTCTCTCTCTCTCTCTCTCTCTCTCTCTCTCTCTCTCTCTCTCTCTCTATTGACTTGTTCAAATATTTGATAACTTTAAATGTACGAAAAATAATAAACAAAAATGTTGAGCAAATTAACAAACTTTGAGAAAAGGAGATGAAAGCAAGAATTAAAAGGAAAAAGGACCAATAAACCTTTGAGGATGTTTTCTGTAATCCTTTAACGATATCTATATCCCTATCGTTTGTATTATAATAAGTTCTCTATGAACTACGATTTTACTTCACCTTCGCAGTCACCACATCTTGATTCATCCAGAATTCTCTGTGCCCTGACTCATCATCGCTTTTCTAAACCGAGTTTTTCGTAACGGCTGCTCTTAAGTATATCTTAGTTTAACCAGACCCACTAAGCTGATTAACAGCTCTCCTAGGGCTGGCCCGAAGGATTAGATTCATCTTGGCTAAGAACCAACTGGTATCTAGCAACGGGACCTACAGCTTATTGTGGAATCCGAACCACGTTATGACGAGAAATGAATTTCTATCACCAGAAATAAATTCCTCTAATTCTTCATTGTCCGGTCGGAGAGTCGAACCCTGGGCCAACAACGTGCTAGCCGAGAGCTCTACCCACCCCGCCAATGAAGAACTAACCGCTGCTCTTCTTGATGAGTGAAATGTTTATTTCTGCTAGTTGTGTTTGTTCTTACGCCTGTTGATTTCATCTGAATTATAGCTGCAAATTACGGAATAGTATATAAATAGTTGAATATGTAGACAAATAATTAGAATATAAGGAGCATTGTTTGAAGGTAGTAATGCTTTGCTTCTTTGCTTGAACTTTTAAGGTTTCATTTTCCATAAATATTTAAGAAACCTATCAGGCCACTAATTAGAATGTTATCATTAAATAGTTGTATTAGTGATCTTGCTACAATTACAGTAACATTGCTGAAGCTACATACGGAAATGATAATATAAAGAATTAATAAGCTAGACATGTTAGAATATCTGAAACAGTTATCATGATTCCACACTCATAATTATTATTGTAGTTAGCTAATTTTAGAATTGCCCAATCAGACCTTTAAATATAGAAACGTTTTTAATCTTCAAAATAAAAATAAAGTGTATGACATTTAAGGACAAACAACTCTCCAAGAATCTAAGAAAGTAAACGGCAGCAATCGAGTTAATGTGGAGAGGAAATCATCCAAATTTGTAATCTCTCTCTCTCTCTCTCTCTCTCTCTCTCTCTCTCTCTCTCTCTCTCTCTCTCTCTCTCTCTGTTCGATACATGAGGTAAAACTAATTCACTGGCGTAGCGGGCTTTGATATACTCCCACACACGCTGAAAGACTCTCCAGAAACAGACAGAATATACAATTTAAGCAGAAGGCCAGGCGCTGTGGACCTATGAGGTCATTCAGCATTGAAAGGAAAATTGAGGACAAAAGGTTACAAAGGTGTAAACAGAAGGAAAGTCTAGCAGCTGCACTGTGAAACAATTGTAAGAAGGAGGGTAAAGTAAGATGGAAGAAAGAATATGAATGGAGGTACAGTAAAAAGGAATGAAAGGGGTCGCAGCTACTGGCCGAAGGGAAGCTGCAAAGAACCTTAAGTAATGCCTACAGTGCACAGCGTGAGGTGCTCTGACGGCACTACCCCCTACGGGGTCCCCAGAAACGGAATCAGCTTATTATATTATGCTTAACGTCTCAAACTCGCAGAGGGACCTCGTTCCCAATGTGGTCCTCCAGTTTCACATACAGTAGAAATCGCCTCCTGATTCAGCTTCAGACATTTGCCCCTTAGCTCCAGACGGGCGTGTGCTGCTATTAGCTAGATGGTGGTCGTACTGTTTACTTGGCTGTGATCGGGATGCACATTTCTCTCCAAGCGCGATTCTGATCAGAAGCAGGACGCTTTCATCTCATCTCCCATGTCATGTGTTAGAGAGAGAGAGAGAGGGATAGTTATGGGTGCATTGGCAATGTGATACATAGATTCTCAATACCAAAGAACGGAGTACAATGATAACAGTGAACTAATCATGAATTCTGAAGTCTACAGGGTGGATAAATGAATAAAAATGCAGCTGTCTTTTATCTCATTGTACTGCTTTCAATAACAAGCAGTAGGAAAACGAATCGATATTTGACTTAATCATTCGTCGATTGAAGGAGTAAGAGCGAAAAGATTTTGAATTACGATGCTTCACTTTCCTGGTGGCTATGTACTGTTTATGTTTTTTTATCATGTTATTACCGTTATATATAAGGTCATATATATATATATATATATATATATATATATATATATATATATATATATATATGTGTGTGTGTGTGTGTGTGTGTGTTGTGTGTGTTTGTGTGTTTTCGAAGGTTTATCACATATTCGCATAAGACTTGTAAATATTAATTCATTAATATCACTTGAACTTGAAATCACTATACCTTAGGAAGAAGTTTTACAGGGAAATATTAATTGATTATTGCATCTACCTGGTACCTTGGTATAGATACAATAATGGACAGTTGACTTAAACATTCGCTTATTTCTTGTTAGTCTTGTGAACAAATCGACTACCTATCTGTTTTTGTGGTGGTTTGCTAGTGAAGTGCCTTTGACAGGAGTACAAAAGTGAACTAAATGACACCTTTCAGCCGCCTACCTGCAAAATGGCGAAAACTTATAGACTAGAAAAAAAAAACGATTTTTCTGGCAAAACAGCTCTCGAGAGATACAAGTCCTTTCTGGATCTCACTTGGATAAATTTTCCGGTATAGATTTGCTAAGTTAAGTATTTCCGACTTCTTTGTGTGGAAACTTGTTTTAAATCTGTTGCTTAAGCGAATATGAGTGATCTTTGCTAATTCATCGTTTCTTAGACAGACAGACACAGAGAGAGAGAGAGAGAGAGAGATGAGGGGGTGGTCTTCAGTATGGAAGCATAGTGGCTGCAGTGGTGTACTGTATTCTAACATCTTCCGTTTGGCCAAGTGATACCCATCAATCTTCACTTTCCGATAAGTCTGTAAAGTGCAGCATGAGTCACTTTAATCATCTCACCCCTCCTTCCACACAGACTGTGCTGTCGCTCGCGGCTACAAGTTCATGGACCCGCTGAAAAGTTTAATTCTTCCAGAATTCAACCAAATTTCTTTATGGAATATTTCGATCTGGTTAGACATAGCGGCAGGTTGTTTAAAAGATATTTTATTTTTAAGTTATAGGTAATTTACAAGCAAGATATGGTTATTTATGTATGTACATACATACATAAATATATATACACATAAGTGCGTGTGCTAGAGAGGGAGAGAGAACTCTACTTTTTTTTACAACTTCCCTCTTCTGTTGCAGAAGGTAAACTAGGTATAAATATTTAACTGTACAACATGGAAATGGTCGTTCTCCTTTTGTGAGCGTACGCCGAGTGTTTGCGCTAGCGAGTGGACAGACACCTGAATGGAAAGAAAAATGGTTTATTCTCGTTTCTGGAAAGTGTACGGAAAGGAAGTTGACTAATGGATAATGGGTTAATTTTGAAAAAAAGAAATGGGAGCACCAAAGCTGCTTCCCGAGAGAATGCGTCAAGATTAAACTTGTTTTATGAAACTTTACAATAAGCAGAACCTAGTTGTTGAGAAATACTCATACAAATACTCACACCAATATACAGAGAGAGAGAGAGAGAGAGAGAGAGAGAGAGAGAGAGAGAGTCAAGTGTCAGCGGTGAATAATAGGATGAATTGAACCACAAAAGAATAAATGTAAAATACATAACGAAAAATATGAAATTATTGTAGATATTTCATTAACTGAACCATGAACTGCAACAACGCGCTGACCATGAATTCATTCCAAAATGACTCAGATTAGCTGCATCATCCTAAAGACTCATAGATTCAGTGAGTAGTTTAATAACGACGTTCAGATACAAAGTTCTCAATATCCCGGTCTGCTGACAAGAAATCGATAATTTGTACTGCCTAAGGAGTCCGTGCAAAATGATTTCAGAAGATCAAATGAAGCGCTGATCCCACCAACGCATTCCCAAAGAAATTTTTGCCTCAGCATAATATTTATGATGACAATTCGATCCCACCAACGCGTTCCCAAAGAAATTTCTGCTTCAGCATATGATGACACATTCGAATACCCTGTGATCAATTAAACAGCAATCACTTATTTATAAAGCTAATACATATTTAACACTCTCTGAAGCAAACTAGATATTTTGTTCTGATTAACGGCAATAGAAGATGCCGAGGGTGAATAAATGAACAATAGGATTTAGGCACTGTAGAGGGAGTCAGGGGGTAGTGCCTTCAGTGTGGTGCACTGTAAGCATGGCTTAAAGTTCTTTTCATCGCCCCTTCGGCCCCTAGCAGCAACCCCTGTTATTATTTTTAGTGTAACTCCGTTCGTATTATCTTTCTTCCATTTTACTGTACACTCTCACCTAACAAATAGTTTCTAAGTGCAACTGCGAGGTTTTCCTCCTGTTACCCCTGTATAACCTCATTTACTCTCAGTTTTTCTTTCAGCATTCAGCTGAATGACCTCATAGGTTAGAGCTGTACTTGAATTATTAATCTGCAGACTCATGATTCAATAAATCTTCGACATCCATTAAGATAATTTTGGATGAATTCTCTGCTCAGAAATCTATCATAACAAAGTTATTATTATTATTAATCCGTTAGCTATAGTTCTGTTTTACTGATATGAATATATGATTATTTATACCCGTATGTAGACGGTAACGGCCGCCACTGCAATTCCATTGGGCCGTTACCGGCTACATTTCATTTTTAATATACGTTTATAAATAGTCATATATATTTATATTAGTCATATAGATTTGGCAGTAGTAGTACGAGTGAAGCAGTGACAGCTGTATTGCATTTAGCCGGCAAGGCCACCGTCCACCCTTAACTTCCTGCCGCTAGGATAGCTGCATGATAATAATAATAATAATAATAATAATAATAATAATAATAATTCGTAGATAAACAAATATGATATGTATGCAGGATAGGGCAAAAGAAATATATTCAGGCGAAAGTTGAAAATTTTATGGGCCGGACTGAATTACAAGGAAAAGATAATTTTATGCTCTCCCCTACACACACACACAAATTAAGCAAACAGCAGATTAGGAGCAGTCAAGCACAGGGAATGGCTATACAAACGACGATGACGATTATCTAGTCACTGGGCACGGGCTTTAGGTTTCGCAAACAGAAAACAAAATGATGCAAACAACCCAGTATAATCTTCTGCAACCTCACAAACAAACAAATGTCCTTTAATATCGAAGTTACTTTATCATGGGAATGACTGAGAATACGCATCAGAATAAGAAGATATGTAAGAAATTTTATAGGATTAGTGTGGGATTCCTGCTTTGAGTGAGAACTAATTACTGCTGGGACTTTTTAATATTCATTGTGGCGATATCCTACTGACCAGCGTTAGGAGAAATAGGCGTCCACCTGATAGCCTCCCCATTCTTGTCCAGGACTTTTCCGGTGTGTTACTCGGCATCTACTGTAGACGCTGTAGTAGTCCTTACTGATATGTCTATACAAATAAATTTACCCATCACACAAAGTAAAAAAAAAAAAAAGGAAGCTCTATGAAAAGAAGGTATTTTTTTTATGAGTAGAGATATCTATGGTTCTTATACCTCAGCTAGTTTTCATTCATTTGTTCCTTCCAGTATTACATCACCCCGCAATATTTTGTTTAAAACATTCCTGTTGGGTTTTAGAATCCTTGAAAACCATTCTATCATCTTGTCATGATTTTATTCCTGTACATTTAATTTATGAAGTCTTGGAATCATTAACAACAATGAAATTCGTCTTATTTCACCGTTAACTCCTGCACTTCCTCTTCCACAAAAAAAAAAAAAAAAAAAAAGTCCAGGTAATCTGCGGAGACCCGCCGTCCCCTTTCCCTTTCCCCTACGAAAAAGGGACCCATATGATCTTCCTCCAGAAAGCCTCAATGGCCAAGTTAGTTAGAGCAGCAGCCTCGGACTTCTTAGAGGTCTGTGGCGCGGATTCAAACCCGCAGCCGACCGGTTAGAGAGGCGGACACTTTGCTATTCGTGTAGACACCCCGGGATTATGTATGTAATCAACGGATAGGTTTGCTTAAAAGCAAATGGGTGTTACAGACTAATACACATACAAAGAAAGCCACTCCAACGTCTTCCAAAAACATAACAGACACCTCACACGTCTCGACTGTCGACCTAACCGCGCAACGTCTCCTTGCTGCTGGGAGAAAGGGCGCTGGTGACTGATACAATGCATGTACATACGCTACCGGGGTCTAAGCGATGACAGGCAGGGCAGCCGATCGAGACTACAAAGTCTACCCCAAAGCCAAATCAAAGTCCTTCAAAAAAAAAAAAAAAAGGCATCGTGCTTACCCCATACAAATGGGAAAAATCCCAGAAACAAAATCACCTGAGGACATTCGCCAGGGTCTCACTCAAGGTTGTTGATCATCATTTCGGAAAGTTTGATAGTCATTCGTTGTTTCCTTTGGCATGCATAGAACATTTGGCCATTTCGACAGAAGCTCCTGTTTGTGGCTTTATTTCTGTCAGCCGTGTGATTATTTCAGCTCTTTGGCTAACACACTATGCATATGTGATCTTGATGGCGTAATATTTGTCTGATTTTTATCTTCGTGTATAACTGTGCCTTATTTCAAGTTTACTTTTTTTTTTTGTAACACTCTTGCCTGTAATTCAATCTTCCATAATTCTTTTATCACTTCCTCATAAATAGCCTTTGCCGTTCACTTTCAACCAGAAGTACATTTACTTCATTTATCAAATATTTTTACCAGAATACGTATCAGCTTTATATGTATAGTGCGTGCGCATGCCTTTTTATAGTCGTTACATTATGCCAACTGTATTGTATTTGGGGTTTGCGTTTTTATAATAAAATTTGTAATTTGTTTCAAAGACTTCAAAGCACCTATCACGTTTCATGTACTGAAACTATCTAATAACTTTATTGTCTTTTTTTTTTTTTAATCTGAGCTTTCCATTTTTGAAATTCAGTGAAATTTTCCTGATTACCTCCGACTGAAATAATCTGTAATTTTTGTCCTGACTACGAGAATCCCCTTGAGACATTGTTAATCTTACTAAATTTACTCGTCGCATGTCTCTTTTCTTACTTTCACAAAATTCCTGATATTAGGAATCCCGGAGGTTGGAAGGCTTTGAAGGCTGGGTCTAATATGAGGGGCTGATGGCATACTTAGTCTACTAAGTGTCGCCTCTCCACGGATCCCTCCCTCGGGCCAAGTTCTTTTGTCATAAGTAGACTATTTTTCAGTTGCAGTACGATATACCTGAGACCTCAAGCTTTTATGGAACTTGCTAAGCAAACATACTCATAAACAAACGAGCGTAAAGGCGCAACGTACATACAAGCAGACATTAGAATTTACTAATGACTGAACAAAATGATTACCTAGATCACAAAAGAAGCAGCAAAACTTAACCTGCTTTTATTTTATATATTTGAAAACAGTAAAGACTTTGTGATTTAGAGCATAAAAGATATGCCAACTCTTTAGACTAAATCCTTGGCCTATTATCTTTCTCTTTTTGTATATGTGGGTTTGGAAGCAAGCACTGAAATGCCTAGTTATAACTACTGAATTTGTTATGAGGCGCAAAATCTTGAGAAAGCTATCATGTGTTATGAATTAAGACATTGAAGATGTAATGTTTAACAGAAAGCTGAATAATTATTATTAAAGCTAGGCGTCAGTTGAACAACGTTGATCATGTCCTAAATGTATGCCAGTATCGTGAACTGCATTTACATAAATCATCAATAACAACAGCGTGGAATCATGTCTGTTGTGGAATGTCATTTCTTGTAGAACGCCTTTTTATTATCATCACAAGTGAATCACGATCAAATGATTCCAAGAAAGGGATGGAAAATTTTTACAAATGGTGACCAATTTTCCCTGACTGATGCCGAGATCATTTTACTAACACCTGGCTAAATATAAAGAAGTAAACTTATAGTTTCCACATGACCAGCCATATTGAACAGAAATGGTGATGAAGGACGAAGATTCTTTTTTAGGTTAAGACAACAGCGAATATATAACCTACAAAAACCTTTCTATATTGTTTCCATCTCGTTCTTACTATTTGCCTAAACCATTTCTGACATATCAGTCTGTTTTCCAGACCCTGGCCAACACATCTTTTAGCTACTTCTTCATTGGGGGAACGAATTTCCCATCTCACTACAGTCATGAATTTCTGCACTATGTTGTAGAATTTCATTCTTTATCGTAATGGTAATATAGAGTAGGTGGGAGGGGAAACTGCACTGATCTTTATTTCGTAACTATTGACTTTGATAAATTTTTAACTACTCTTATATTGCAAAAATATTGACTGGTTCCAATTTAGTTTCAGAAATAGCCTACTTTAAAAGGAGTCTACCAAAATGATGTTTCAATATTTAATGATCACAAAACTGAGTTCCAGGGATTTCATCATCATCCTTTACCGTCAGTAAAAAGGAAAACAAAGACAAAGAGTTCTAGGAAGCCTCTGTAAAGTAATTGAAAGTTGTATCTAAATCCCTTCCCGATCTCCACCATTTCTGTCTTGCATTTTTATTCCTTCTTTGTGTGAGGAAGTCCTGATACGCGGAATTATCTTTCTTTGTATTGCTCTTGTTCTTTTTTTTCATTTTTTGTATCTTCTCTGGATATCATGGGCACGCATTCGACTAACTTTTCGTGAGAATGCAATATGCCGAAGTTACTCGAGCTGTTGAGAGAGAGAGAGAGAGAGAGAGAGAGAGAGAGAGAGAGAGAGAGAGAGAGAGAGAGAGAGAGAGAGAGAGAACTTTAGCATGATTAATGGAACTTCCTAAAGATTAAGAGTTTGCCAGATAAAAGAGTAAACGAAAGAGGAATAAGAGCAAGCGAGATTACTGTGGTGCACTTTTATGTAGCAAGAGTTCATATTCCCTTCGATTTACCTGATGCATGTGACAGTTGGCGTTGTGTTGATTATAGAATTTAGGCTAAAGGCCAAGCACTGGGACCTATAAGGTTATTTAGCGCTGAAATGGAAATTGACAGTAAAAGATTTGAAAGGTGTAATAGGAGGAGAACCTCGCAGTTGCACTATGAATCAGTTGCTAGGAGAGGGTGGAAAGTAAGATGAAGAAGGAGAATATGAAAGAAAGTACAGCGAAAGGAATGAAAGGCGTGGCAGCTAGGGGCCGAAGGCACGCTGCAAAGAATCTTAAGTAATGCCTACAGTGCACCGCATGAGGTGCACTGGCGGCACTACCCCTTACGGGGCAGTTGGCGTTGCGAATGGTAAACTAGGTTAGATTACGGTATGAATTGACACTGGAGGTCGGGTGCTTGAGGTCGATATTACAGCAATATATGTAACTGGCATTGCTCGTGCAGTAAAATGTAATAAAATTTTAAATAAATTAAATGATTGGTAGTGTATTCAGACAGGAAACATCTGTTATCTAATAATAGAACCAATCTCAATACATTTACAGCTATCCACAGCACTTAAGAAGGAGAGAAGAAAAGTATACCATCCTTTTTGTTAACAGATGATTTGTGGTGTTTTCAGTTCTTGCCCGTAAGATTCGTTTTCTCCCCTATGTTAGGAAACAATTAATCATTTGCATTTCCAGCACCTTGGTAATATCTCTGCGTGTGTGTGTGAGTGTGTTTGCGCGTTCAGCTTCCAATTGATGATGTTTGTATCTCGGAATTTCGTCACTGACGTTACTAACATATGAAGCGTATCCTGTTCCTAAATGAACCATGTTCCGCCGAAACTACCGCTAAACTTTTGGCATTGTCTTTAATGCTTCTGTGTTTGAAAGCAAGCAGTTCGGTGGAAAACTTTCGTCCGTATCACATCCTGTCTAGACTCTAGAGTGTATTCAAGACAACTAATATTTTTGTATTTTATTAATTTATTTATTAACTGTTTTGTTTATTTTTGTATTGTTTATCTTTCCATTCACCTGTTTGATTTTATCGATTCATGTACTTATTTATTTGTACGTATTTATTTGACTGATTGCAGTGATTCAACCGCTGTTCAATTTTTTTTGTGTGTGGTTTAAATCACCCAAACTTTAACTAACATCAAAGTTTTAATCAAACTTGTTTTTTTACTACTTATATGAGTATCTCATTCACATCGCAAAGTCTCGCGGTATTTTACTTGAGGTTGAATGTTCAAGGAATGCTGTATTTATGTGTAATGGGTATAAAAGTAAAGCGGAGATGTCATTTTGTACAAGGGAGGGAAAAGAGAAAGTGACAACGGAATCAGAAGCACCTCACTTTTACTAACGCATGCTTATGAACCGTTGAATTTGAAATAGGATACTAAGTAAATAAAAAGCTGCGTGTCAGTTGTCTGCGATAGCGCCCAAATTGCTAACAAAATCAACAATATTATTTACTCAGCCCTTTGAAGTTTACAAAAGCAACTCTGTAAAATTGCGTTTCGACACATCCCTTCATATCTTGTCTTTCCTTAGTATTTCCTATTTCTGAAACGTACTGCAGGGATTTATGCTAAAGCAAAGAATAAGTGGAAATCTGTAATTCATTGGATTCCTTAACTGACTTTTAGGCTCTTTATCTGATGAGCGAAACTATTTATTATTATTATTATTATTATTATTATTATTATTATTATTATTATTATTATTATTATTATTATTATTATTATTAAAAAGGATGGCTGTATTATGCGAATTTATATTGTACAGTGTCTTTTCTATTTTCCTTATGATTCGCTTTTCGGGCTCAGCGATGTTGGTCAGCAGCCAGCCGATATTCATATTGGAAAAAGGATAGTTGCTGACTAACATCGCTGAGCCCGAAAAGCGAATCATAAGGAAAATAGAAAAGACACTGTACAAGATAAATTCGCATAATACAGCCATCCTTTTTTTAACAAGACCTGTTTAAAAGAGGGTCTACTCATTATTATTATTATTATTATTATTATTATTATTATTATTATTATTATTATTATTATTATTATTATTATTATTAGTAATGGAAAACGTTTCACACCATGTTTTAAATTCACTTATAAGGAGATAGAGAACAAAGCTAGGTAGTGTCAGAGAACCAATATAATACTGTAGTTATCCAGCAAAAGGTTTATATAACTCTAAAACTAATTTCTATCAAGTATATCCAACAGTTATCTTTATCTAATGTGAGAATGTCCACTTAGTACCTTTCGCTATACTTCCTTAATATAGGAAAAACAACATGAATTGCTTGAAGACAATAAGGCCTCATGGCTCTCGATGGGCCCATATCTAGCATTCTGTAAAAGAAAACTACTGAGATGGCTTTGTCTGTCCGTCTGCACTTTTTCCGTCCGCCCTCAGATCTTAAAAACTACTGAGGCTAGAGGGCTGCAAATTAGTATGTTGATCATCCACCCTCCAATCATCGTACATACCAAATTACAGCCTTCCAGCCTCAGTAGTTTTTTTTTTTATTTAAGGTTAAAGTTATTCATGATCGTGTGTCTGGCACCTCTATAGGTGCCAACAACACAGACGACCACCGGGCCGTGGCTGAGTTTCATGGGCCGCGGCTGAGAGTTTCATGGACCGTGGTTGAGAGTTTCATACGGCATTATAAGCTGTACAGAGAACTCTAACTCTATTGCGTCGAAGAAACTTTGGCGCATTTTTTATTTGTTTGTTTCATTTTCCAATATCCAGCTACAATAAAATAAAGAACTTGCAGAATCAAGCACGAAAGACCGACCACAAAAGCAGTTCTGAAGGCAGACCAAAGAGTGCAAGTATAGCCATTATTTTGCTGACTGTAGTGAAGTGTGGTCGCCTTGTGTGAATGAAGGAAGAAAGGCGTTTGCTGTTTAGCAGATTTCTTCAAATAATAGACGTGGAGTAACGATACTTGCAAGAGAGTCGAGCATAATGATGAAAGAGTTGTTGCTTGTTCGTGTTCTCTCGAGGAAGGATGGAAAAAATATGAGAACAGTTAAACTGATGCATAAATAAACAGAGACGCTAGAAATGAAAGGGAAGACAATCCTAGAAGTGCGAGGCTGCGTTTAAAATGGCAAATAATTAAATATCCCTAATGGAAGGGAGCGTGTTGCTGATAATTTATGTAGTTAGGTGAACTGGCGGAGAGACTACGGAATTACTGTTGGGCTTTACGCTGACATCCTTAGTGGTCCCTTTCCCTCGGCAGAAAAACTTATCCATGAGAACACTTTTTTTTAACGTAAACAGTAAAGGTTTTCATTTCCATGCAAAGTTCAGGGCTGGCGCTTTTCAATTGCTTTTCAGTAGGAAGTATCACTTGCCGGTTTTCATTACCCTTATGCGAATATGCATGTATTTCTCGCTCAGAGAGTGAGAGAGAGAGAGATACATTTAAACTGTAACTTTAATAATCCAGTGTGTGTGTTTGTGTGTGTGCGTGAGAGAGAGAGAGAGAGAGAGAGAGAGAGAGAGAGAGAGAGAGAGAGACCTTACACCTTACAGACCTTACAATTCGTTCGGGTTGCCCCAGGTCCCTCAGTGTGAGGCGCCTTTGATGTCTACCAGAGAGTTGCTAACGCATCTTCCGGTATATTTTGCATCTTCCAGTCTTGGATGGTCTGGGATGCATCTTAGATATTTGTCGAGCTTATTCTTAAACACATCTACGCTCACTCCTGTTATGTTCCTCAGATGAGCTGGTAGCGCATTGAATAGACGCTGCATTATCGATGCTGGTGCGTGGTGGATTAATGTCCTGTGTGCTTTCCTTAATTTTCCTGGTATAGTTTTTGGCACTATTAATCTACCTCTGCTTGCTCTTTTTGATAATTTTAGTTCCATGATGTTTTCGGTAATTCCTTCTATCTGTTTCCATGCTTGAATTACCATGTAGCGTTCTCTTCTCCTTTCAAGACTATATAAATTTAAGAATTGTAGTCTTTCCCAGTAGTCAAGGTCCTTAACTTCTTCTATTCTAGCTGTAAATGACCTTTGTACACTCTCTATTTGTGCAATATCCTTTTGGTAGTGTGGGTACCATATTATATTGCAATATTCAAGTGGACTACGTACGTACGTTTTATAAAGCATAATCATGTGTTCAGCTTTTCTTGTTTTGAAGTGCCGGAACAACATTCCCATTTTTGCTTTGCATTTTGCCAATAGAATTGCTATTTGATCATTGCATAACATATTCCTATTCAACATCACACCAAGGTCTTTAACTGCTTCCTTGTTTGTGATTGTCTCATTATTAGGTCCTTTATATGCATATAGCATTCCTACTTTATCACCATAGTTCATTGATTCAAATTTATCAGAATTAAATACCATCCTATTTATCTCTGCCCATTTATATATTTTGTTTAGGTCTCTTTGTAGCGAGTTCCTATCTTCATCACAAGCAATTTCTCTACTTATTCTTGTGTCATCTGCGAAACTTCTTACTACTGAGTCCTTAACATTACTGTCTATGTCTGCAATCATAATCACAAACAGCAATGCAGCTAACACCGTACCCTGTGGTACACCGGATATTACCATAGCTTCATCCGATTTCTCATCGTTTGCAATCACTATCTGTTTTCTGTTTTGCAAAAATTCTTTTATCCATCTTCCTACTTTGTCAACAATGTTATGTTTTCTAATTTTTTTCGCTAATATATTATGATCTACCTTGTCAAAAAGCTTTTGCAAAGTCTAGGTAAACCACATCTGTATCTTTTTTTCATTTATCATATTTTTATATATGCTTTCATGGTGGACTAACAGTTGGGTTTGTGTACTTTTTCCAGGTACAAAACCATGTTGTCCTATATTGAACAATCTATTTTTCATTAAATGTTTCATTATATTTTTTTCATTACCCTTTCATATACTTTCATAATATGAGATGTCAGACTCACAGGCCTATAATTACTTGCCTCTAGTCTTGAACCACTTTTGAAAGTAGGAGTAATATATGCTAATTTATGCTCATCATAAATCTTGCTTGTATCTATACTTTGTCTTAATAATATTGCTAGTGGCTTTGCGATTGAATGAACCACTTTCTTTAACAATATGGCAGGTACTCCATCTGGTCCTGCTGCTGATGCATTTTAATTTCATTAATAGCCTGCACAATATCGTCTTCTGTAATATCTATATCTGATAAGTATTCAGTATTTTCATCTCTTATTTCTGTATCATTATCTTCATTGTCAATTCTAGGTGTAAATTCACTCTTATATCTTTCTGCTAATATGTTACATATTTCCTTTTTTCATTCGTTAATCGCCCTTCAATTCTTAGAGGGCCTATTTCTACTCTTATTTTATTCATCTTTTTGCATATGAATAAAAAATTTTAGGGTTTTGCTTGATATTTTGTAGTGTCATTTCTTCTAGGTTCCATTTTTCATTTTCTTTTGATTGTATAATCTTTTGTTCTGCATTTTCTATCTTACTTTTTAGTTCCATCACTTTCCATGCATTCTTTTCTTTTGCAAGAGCTTTTTCCACTTTCTAATTTTCTGGAACAAGATCCTTCTGTCTCTTGGAATTCGTGACTGATGATTACTTTTTTCTTCGGTATATATTTTTCCACTATTTCCTCTAATATTTTATATAATATATCGGTATTTACCTGTATATCATCACTTACAAATATATTTTCCCATTCTTTGTTTAATTCTTCATTTATTTTTGACCAATTTATAGAGAGAGAGAGAGAGAGAGAGAGCGATTCTTACATTTAAGCCGTGACTTTAATAATCCAGAGAGAGAGAGAAAGTGAGCGATTCTTACATTTAAGCCGTGACTTTAATAATCCAGAGAGAGAGAGAAAGTGAGCGATTCTTACATTTAAGCCGTGACTTTAATAATCCAGAGAGAGAGAGAGAGAGAGAGAGAGAGAGAGAGGGATTCTTATATTTAAGCCGTGAATTTAATAATCCACAGAGAGAGAGAGAGAGAGAGAGAGAGCGATTTTTACATTTAAGCCGTGACTTTAATAATCCAGAGAGAGAGAGAGAGAAAGAGAGAGAGAGAGAGAGAGAGAGCAATTTTTACGTTTAAGCCGTGACTTTAATAATCCAGAGAGAGAGAGAGAGAGAGAGAGAGAGAGCGATTCTTACATTTAAGTCGTGACTTTAATATTCCAGAGAGAGAGAGAGAGAGAGAGAGAGAGAGAGCGATTCTTACATTTAAGTCGTGACTTTAATATTCCAGAGAGAGAGAGAGAGAGAGAGAGAGAGAGAGAGAGAGAGATTCTTACATTTAAGCCGTGACTTTAAAAATCCAGAGAGAGAGAGAGAGAGAGAGAGAGAGAGAGAGAGAGAGAGAGAGAGAGAGAGAGAGAGCGATTCTTACATTTAAGTCGTGACTTTAAAAATCCAGAGAGAGAGAGAGAGAGAGAGAGAGAGAGAGAGAGAGAGAGAGAGCGATTCTGACTAAAAATCCAGATTCATTTAAGCCTTTAAAAATCCAGAGAGAGAGAGAGCGAGAGAGCGATTCTTACATTTAAGCCGTGACAGAGAGAGATTCTTACATTTAAGCCGTGACTTTAATAATCCAGAGAGGGAGAGAGAGAGAGAGCGATTCTTACATTTAAGCCGTGACTTAAATATTCCAGAGAGAGAGAGAGAGAGAGAGAGAGAGCGATTCTTACATTTAAGCCGTGACTTTAAAAATCCAGAGAGAGAGAGAAAGAGAGAGAGAGAGAGAGAGCGATTCTTACATTTAAGCCGTGACAGAGAGAGAGAGAGAGATTTTTACATTTAACCCATGACTTTAATAATCCACAGAGAGAGAGAGAGAAAGAGAGCGCAATTCTTACATTTAAGCCGTGACTTTAATAATCCAGAGAGAGAGAGAGAGAGAGAGAGAGAGAGAGAGAGAGAGATTCTTACATTTAAGCCGTGACTTTAATAATCCGGAGAGAGAGAGAGAGAGAGAGAGAGAGAGAGAGAGAGAGAGAGAGATTCTTACATTTAAGCCGTGACTTTAATAATCCAGAGAGAGAGAGAGAGAGAGAGAGAGAGAGAGAGAGAGAGAGAGATTCTTACATTTAAGCCGTGACTTTAATAATCCAGAGAGAGAGAGAGAGAGAGATTCTTACATTTAAGCCGTGACTTTAATAATCCAGAGAGAGAGAGAGAGAGAGAGATTCTTACATTTAAGCCGTGACTTTAATAATCCAGAGAGAGAGAGAGAGAGAGAGAGAGAGAGAGAGAGAGAGAGATTCTTACATTCAAGCCGTGACTTTAATAATCCAGAGAGAGAGAGAGAGAGAGAGATTCTTACATTTAAGCCGTGACTTTAATAATCCAGAGAGAGAGAGAGAGAGAGAGAGAGAGAGAGAGAGAGAGAGAGAGAGAGAGAGAGAGAGATTCTTACATTTAAGCCGTGACTTTGATAATCCACAGAGAAAGAGAGAGAGAGAGAGAGAGAGAGAGAGAGAGAGAGAGAGAGAGAGAGAGAGAGAGAGAGAGAGAGATTCTTACATTTAAGCCGTGACTTTAATAATCCACAGAGAGAGAGAGAGAGAGAGAGAGAGAGAGAGAGAGAGAGAGAGAGAGAGAGAGAGGGAGAGAGAGAGAGAGAGAGAGGGAGAGAGCGATTCTTACATTTAAGCCGTGACTTTAAAAATCCAGAGAGAGAGAGAGAGAGAGAGAGAGAGAGAGAGAGAGAGAGAGAGAGAGAGAGCTTACATTTAAGCCGTGACTTTAAAAATCCAGAGAGAGAGAGAGAGAGAGAGAGAGAGAGAGAGAGAGAGCGATTCTTACATTTAAGCCGTGACTTTAAAAATCCAGAGAGAGAGAGAGAGAGAGAGAGAGAGAGAGAGAGAGAGAGAGAGCGATTCTTACATTTAAGTCGTGACAGAGAGAGAGAGAGAGAGATTTTTACATTTAACCCATGACTAATAATCCACAGAGAGAGAGAGAGAGAAAGAGAGCGCAATTCTTACATTTAAGCCGTGACTTTAATAATCCAGAGAGAGAGAGAGAGAGAGAGAGAGAGAGAGAGAGAGAGAGAGAGAGCGATACTTACATTTAAGCCGTGACAGAGAGAGAGAGAGATAGAGAGAGATTCTTACATTTAAGCCGTGACTTTAATAATCCAGAGAGAGAGAGAGAGCGATTTTTACGTTTAAGCCGTGACTTTAATAATCCAGAGAGGGAGAGATAGAGCGCGATTCTTACATTTAAGCCGTGACTTTAATATTCCAGAGAGAGAGAGAGAGAGAGAGCGATTCTTACATTTAAGCCGTGACTTTAAAAATCCAGAGAGAGAGAGAGAGAGAGAGAGAGAGAGAGAGAGAGAGAGAGAGAGAGAGAGAGAGAGCGAGCGATTCTTACATTTAAGCCGTGACAGAGAGAGAGAGAGAGATTTTTACATTTAACCCATGACTTTAATAATCCACAGAGAGAGAGAGAGAGAGAGAAAGAGAGCGCAATTCTTACATTTAAGCCGTGACTTCAATAATCCAGAGAGAGAGAGAGAGAGAGAGAGAGAGAGAGAGAGAGAGAGAGAGAGAGAGAGAGAGAGATTCTTACATTTAAGCCGTGACTTTAATAATCCAGAGAGAGACCTTACAGACCTTACAGACCTTACAATTCGTTCGGGTTGCCCCAGGTCCCTCAGTGTGAGGCGCCTTTGATGTCTACCAGAGAGTTGCTAACGCATCTTCCGGTATATTTTGCATCTTCCAGTCTTGGATGTTCTGGGATGCATCTTAGATATTTGTCGAGCTTATTCTTAAACACATCTACGCTCACTCCTGTTATGTTCCTCAGATGAGCTGGTAGCGCATTGAATAGACGCTGCATTATCGATGCTGGTGCGTGGTGGATTAATGTCCTGTGTGCTTTCCTTAATTTTCCTGGTATAGTTTTTGGCACTATTAATCTACCTCTGCTTGCTCTTTTTGATAATTTTAGTTCCATGATATTTTCGGTAATTCCTTCTATCTGTTTCCATGCTTGAATTACCATGTAGCGTTCTCTTCTCCTTTCAAGACTATATAAATTTAAGAATTGTAGTCTTTCCCAGTAGTCAAGGTCCTTAACTTCTTCTATTCTAGCTGTAAATGACCTTTGTACACTCTCTATTTGTGCAATATCCTTTTGGTAGTGTGGGTACCATATTATATTGCAATATTCAAGTGGACTACGTACGTACGTTTTATAAAGCATAATCATGTGTTCAGCTTTTCTTGTTTTGAAGTGCCGGAACAACATTCCCATTTTTGCTTTGCATTTTGCCAATAGAATTGCTATTTGATCATTGCATAACATATTCCTATTCAACATCACACCAAGGTCTTTAACTGCTTCCTTGTTTGTGATTGTCTCATTATTAGGTCCTTTATATGCATATAGCATTCCTACTTTATCACCATAGTTCATTGATTCAAATTTATCAGAGTTAAATACCATCCTATTTATCTCTGCCCATTTATATATTTTATTTAGGTCTCTTTGTAGCGAGTTCCTATCTTCATCACAAGCAATTTCTCTACTTATTCTTGTGTCATCTGCGAAACTTCTTACTACTGAGTCCTTAACATTACTGTCTATGTCTGCAATCATAATCACAAACAGCAATGCAGCTAACACCGTACCCTGTGGTACACCGGATATTACCGTAGCTTCATCCGATTTCTCATCGTTTGCAATCACTATCTGTTTTCTGTTTTGCAAAAAGAGAGAGAGAGAGAGAGAGAGAGAGAGAGAGAGAGAGAGAGAGATTCTTACATTTAAGCCGTGACTTTAATAATCCAGAGAGAGAGAGAGAGAGAGAGATTCTTACATTTAAGCCATGACTTTAATAATCCAGAGAGAGAGAGAGAGAGAGATTCTTACATTTAAGCCGTGACTTTAATAATCCAGAGAGAGAGAGAGAGAGAGAGAGAGACATTTTAATTTAAGCCGTGACTTTAATAATCCAGAGAGAGAGAGAGAGATTCTTACATTCAAGCCGCGACTTTAATAATCCAGAGAGAGAGAGAGAGAGAGAGATTCTTACATTTAAGCCGTGACTTTAATAATCCAGAGAGAGAGAGAGAGAGAGAGAGATTCTTACATTTAAGGCGTGACTTTAATAATCCAGAGAGAGAGAGAGAGAGAGAGAGATTCTTACATTTAAGCTGTGACTTTGATAATCCACAGAGAAAGAGAGAGAGAGAGAGAGAGAGAGATTCTTACATTTAAGCCGTGACTTTAAAAATCCAGAGAGAGAGAGATTCTTACATTTAAGCCATGACTTTGATAATCCACAGAGAGAGAGAGAGAGAGAGAGAGAGAGAGAGAAGAGATTTGCAGCTGACAGGAAGGATTCTGCAGTTCAGAGAGAAGAGAGAGAGCCATTCACCAGGCTCCTTTAAGCCCAGAGACTTTAATAATCCAGAGAGAGAGAGAGAGAGAGAAAGAGCTGCCATCATCTTACATTTAAGCCGTGACTTTAATAATCCAGAGAGAGAGAGAGAGAGAGAGAGAGATTGTCTGGATTTGTGACCGGTATCTGGGAGAGAGAGAGAGAAATTGCGCCAGAGAGAGAGATTCATCCTGCACCTTCTGCAACGTTTAAGATGTTTTTGTACTTCAAATTAGAGAGAGAGAGAGAGAAATGAATTTATGGTTACTTTTGAGATCAGATTCTTAGGACATTTAAGCCATTTAATAATCCAGAGAGAGAGAGAGAGAGAGAGAGAGAGAGAGAGATTCTTACATTTAAGCCGTGACTTTAATAATCCACAGAGAGAGAGAGAGAGTGAATAATTTTTACATTTAAAATGTTCCAGCCGAAAACCTCACTAAATGAATGACTTTAATAATCCAGAAAGAGAGAGAGAGAGAGAGAGAGAGAGAGAGAGAGAGAGAGAGAGAGAGAGAGAG
>NC_089748.1:21495271-21510271 GCF_040412425.1 Macrobrachium rosenbergii
TTCTGATTTTATGGGTGTGTATGTAACAGATCGATCAGAGGGAGATGTCCGAAAAGAGACAAAGGGCTTCAGACTAGTCATCAGCGTGATACAGAGTCTTGTAATATAACAGAAAACAATGGTATTAAAAATTTCTTGATGGAGAAGTCCACGGTAAATTGATCACCTTGGAGAGCGAAATGAACCCACACCGTCTTCTTTTGGAGTGACTGAGAAGACTGACTTCACCTGCAAAACTGAGGCCATTGCCTAAGGCAGGTGCCAGAAAGGGAAAATTCACTGAATAGGAGGAAACGTCGTTCTGCTATTCTAACTGACACACCAGTAAAAAAAAAAAGGCGCTTGAAAAGAAATTGAATAAAAAAAACACCAAAGATGAAAAGAAGCTTCTTTTCGCAAGCAAAAAAGAGACACCAGTCGCATAGTTTAAGAAACGCTCATGTTGATTCAGAAGAAAGCTCATTTGAAGATAGCCTGTGTCTGGTGTGTATAGAACTATTTTCGAAAAGTAAGGCAGGAGAAGTGTGGATCCAGTGCAGGGTATGTAACATGCGGGAGCATGAAGACTGCACTGACGAAGATTTATTTTACACTTGCCACAATTGCAACTCAGATGATGATCTGAAGTGATACTAATGCCTTATATTTTGTATTTTAGAAATTCAGAATATATTTTTGTCATTTGATTTAAATGCAATGTAGTAATTTTCTTTTAATTATCAGTGTGTCAACTTACCCCATAATGTGAGCCAACTTATCCCGTATACGGGGTAAGTTGGCACAAAAAGTTATTTTTTTCTAAAGCTTACTGTTACCTTATGCTGAGAGCAAACCACAATTTTTTTGCTCTGTGATAAAGAGGAATGTTCATTTTTTTCAATGGTGATAAGAATTTTGTAAATATGTTTGTTTTCTATTCCTAATAACTAAAATTGTAAAAAGTGTGCCAACTAGCCCTGGTCTCCCCTACTCCAGACTACCAAGTGTAGTTACACAAAATGTTGTGTATGATTTTCCCCGACATATGTAAGTCTCATATTTTTCATTGAAGCTCAACTAAATCTGCTTGCCCCGGTCACACGGGATTTGTTCGTTATTAAGTTCACTCACTGCCTTACTGAACAAGCCTCGCAATTACTCCTTCAGTAAATTATTTGGTAGACAATGTTCCCAATAGAATATTATTATCTGAACAATATTTCAGCATGTTACAAATCATACTGGAATTGTCTTATGAATTTCCATTAAGGTTGTTAGAAAGAAACAATGTTGCAGTTTAATGTACCTTTGGTGCATTTTATCGTAACCTTCGTTGGTAAAAATATATCCGTTTTGAGAATTTCCACAAGAGATTTAGCTTTGGTTTCACATTTGACCTTAAACTCATTTACCAAATTCAAAAGACCTGAAGATACGAATTTTCCAGTTAGACTAAATGAGTGAATCAATAAACAAGGCATAATTGTTGGCTAAAATTCGGGGAAGATATTTGTTTCATTTAGAAATACACCAGTGAACACACCGATGGTTAATTTTCCTTTCCTTTAATATTCGTAGATAAACGGACAACTTAATTTCACAACCACATGTTGCTGAATCTTTTTTGAAATGTTAAAAACTTTAATTCAGATATATTCTATACTCAAATAGGTAAGATACACACTGGGAAAATATGTATCAAGTATATTAAGAAATGTAATTAGCATATGAATTGCGGAAGTACGTCAAACAAAAGGAATTACCAGAAAAGGAACAATATCTGTGTATTGCTGGTAGAATGGACGAACAAATGGTAGACAATAAGATTTTTATGAACCAAGAAAGAGAGACAAGCGAAGATTATGAAAATGATGATAAAGATGTGGCGGCATAGATTTCTTGGATTTGGTCATGTGTGAAAGTAGAACGGTTGGCCTCAACCAGGTTTCAGAGAAGAACGGGTCTGCTAACGCGCAGGTCTGAGTCAGAGCGAGCAAGGATAATGAGCTCATGCGAGCTCTCAAACCTCGACTGGGCTCGGGCTAGGCCAATCCAAATCAAAGATTTGGCTTAAAAAGGCAACCCAAAGTATGTCCCTCTAGTAATTTTTTATCTTTATCCTGTCTCTAAGGATTTCTTTGATAGATATTAATTTATATGTATAGATTCTAGTACATAGACCTAAATACCAATTGTCTGGTACAATGCCTATTTGCCAACTTTTTTTCCGCAGTAATGTCTGTGTGAAAACATTTGTCCTTGGGTGTTTTGACACAAAACATTAGTTTTTATTTCATTTAAAGTTGAAGTTAGCCATGATCGTTGTCTGGCACCACTATAGGCCACCACCAGGCCGTGGCTGAAAGTTTCATGTGCCGTGGCTGAGAGTTTCATACAGCATTATACACTGTACAGAAAACTCGATTTCCCCGAAGAAACTTGGGCGCATTTTTTACGTGTCAATTACTGCTCTCGTTACCAAGCAGCCAAGCGCGCGATCTTTCGTTATGCAGACTTTTGCAACTTATTGGCATGCGTATATAATTTTTATTGCTCTGCATGTGCGAGCATTTTTAATTATGCAATTTTCTCTGATATCTCTCTATTTCAATGTGCTTTTGTAAATGCGTACATCTCTGTTTGGTAGTTACATATCATGAAATCTGCACAAACTACATTAACACGTACCCAATGAATGCCTGACAAAACCCCCACACGACATAACCCCCACCGACATAACCCCACCGACAAAACCCCATACGACGAAACCCCCACGCGACAAAACCCCCGCACGACAAAAAACCCCACACGACAAAAATCCCACACGACAAAACCCCACACGATCAAAAACCCACACGAATAATGAAAGTGCGGATAGTTAATATATATATATATATATATATATATATATATATATATATATATATATATATATATATATATATAGATAGATATATATATAGATAGAGAGAGAGAGAGAGAGAGAGAGAGAGAGAGAGAGAGAGAGAGGCGACAAATTAGTAAATACCTATTGTTATGCGATAAGTTATGTACAGTGGTTACAAGGAAAGCTTTCACTGTTTTCGTCTGTTAACTAGCAAACTATCAACAAATTTGTATTGACAATACTCCTTTGCTAGTTATTTACAATTTTTACAAAATGACTTTTTTTTTCTTAAGACGGAGGTTTAGTTTGAGTGGAAATAATTTTTTCTGTACTCCTTTGCTCATCATGGAAGTCATCCGTAATAATAAAGGTGGAGAGAAACTGTGCTATAAAGGTTATATGTATACTAAAAATCCACCAGTGCTACTACGATGAGGTGGGAATGTTCCAGAAGATCAGCGTTTGAATGTAATGGAAAAATAACAACAAATTTAGCAATATCGGATGTCATTTCAATTATTGAACATAATCATGCGGGAGATGAAGGATCAGTGGAAGCAGCAAAAGTGCATACAACCCTCTATCAACAGGCCAAATCAACCAGAGGAAATAGTCGCACTGTAGCGGATTCGTTGGAGAGTATGACTCAGGACGGTGGAATTGCCATGGGAAATATAAATACAGTTAAAAGATATGTTCAAAGAAAACGCCAAGAAGGACGCCCTAAGGATCCCGAATCGTTGAAGGACTTGAAGATTTTAGGTGAATGGACTATGACACGAGGAGAACATTCTGTGCCTTTTCTTCTTCATGATAATGGTGCTGAAGCCAATAATCGAATCATTATATTTGCAACAAGAGATGCGATGGACCATTTAGCTAAGGCACATACCTGGTATATGGATGGAACCTTTGCATCGGCTCCTGTGTTATTTGAACAGTGTGAAACTTGGAACAATACTTTTAAATACCTGGTTGGTTATAGTCATCCCACAGTTTGGGTTGCAATTGAAGCTCTGAACAAAGATGCACTGATGGTTCAAACTTGCTTGGAAAAGAATGCCATCGGAGAACCTCTTCGTAAGAAAATTAAGAGAGAAACTGTAAAATTGCAATCGCGATTGCAAAATCTTTGTCTTGATTTTAGTAATGGTAAGAAGGACATCGAAGAATTTCTTAATGGTGTAGCAAAAAATATAAGAATATATACATTCTGACTGCCTATATGTTTTTTGTAATAAATATTACGAAACTGTAAATTTTTACTTTATAATCTTATCTTCTTTAATAAACGATAAAAAAAAAAACTATATATACACTAGTCATTTCAGTAAGCTGCTTCTAGAAAATATATGGGTGTTTTTGTCGGTGGGGTTTTGTTGGTGGGGTTTTTGTCGTAGGGGTTTTGTCATATGGGGGTTTTGTCGTAGGGAGGTTTTGTCATATGGGGGTTTTGTCGGTGGAGGTTTTGTCAGTGGGGGTTTTGTCATGTGGGGGTTTTGTCGCCTCCCCGTACCCAATACCCCATAAGAGTTTGTGTAAAGTGCATATTTATATGGGTATTATATGATCTGTGGGGAGAGCTAGAGAGAGAGAGAGAGAAAGAGAGAGAGAGAGAGAGAGAGGCGAGGGAGTTTAACATTTTCATGAATTTAATTACTGTTTAATTGTAAAATTTTTGCTTAACTTTATATTCATATTATATTCGCTCTTGCTTTTATATTCAAATTACTCACTCTTGCTTCATGTTTACAATAATGCTTCCTCATGTTGCATTTTGTAACTACCACCAAGGAGAGATTTATAATTTTCCGGGCATTGAATTATTTATCAGTGCCAGAGTAATTGTACTTAAAATGTAAAAATATGGTTGGTTAATGAGAAACTGAAGATAAAAATGAAATGTGAAAGCTGGTCTTACAGCTTGCAGTTGATAACGAAATTCAGAAGAGCCATCATTTTAATACAACGACACCATAAAGGATATTGTTTGTGTATGGTGATAGTTTACATTCATTGCTAAATTGAAACTGACTCCAATTCGAATGTTAGGTAATCAGAAAAATACCTAAACGAGGCAGTTTTTACTTTCATGTGCAATAATCGGTGGTATGATTGCTAGTCGCACATGAATTTAGTCATCTAAGTAGTTTCATTGCAGTTGGTAATCATAGCTCGATTTTTTCCATAAAAGTAAAATACAAAATTATTCTGAAGATGTAATTTCAATTTCTTCATCGAACTGCATGTTTACTCGGCCCTCCCCCTCCTCCACAAAAAATTAAACAAAATGCTAAGAGAATAATTTTCTTTTTACTGAAAACATGCGTAAACTATTAATGATATTCCAAAGTTAAACGAGAATCAACATCATAAATTAAGATTATTAATACTGACAGCGATTTAGTTGATATATACCTTACCTACCTTGCATGAAATATATCAGCGTATGAAGCTTTTAAAGCATACTTTGTCAAATGATGTGCATTCTGCATTTTTCCGCTCACAATTCTATGCCCAGTCAACAGAAGCAAAGAGTAGCCTATTAAAAAAAACAGTCTATGAAAAATAGAGACAATAGATTTTCATTAGAAGATAAAAGCTTGACAATTTTTCTCCTAAATCATCTCTCGGAGGCAAAAGCGGCAACGTAAACGAACGCGACTGGTGTAACAAATGATACCCACCGCCGCCTCTGCGTAACAAACGGTAGGGCGGGAGTTACTGACGCTCGTAAACCTCATCAACTGGGATCGTTCAAGCTAGTTAGCCCAGGAGCC
This sequence comes from Macrobrachium rosenbergii, assembly GCF_040412425.1. Classification (NCBI taxonomy): domain Eukaryota; kingdom Metazoa; phylum Arthropoda; class Malacostraca; order Decapoda; family Palaemonidae; genus Macrobrachium; species Macrobrachium rosenbergii. The sequence continues at coordinate 21,500,918 of NC_089748.1, forward strand.
ACGGCCTGCGTAGGACTTTCACTGCGAAGGGAGGGGGAGGGGGAGGGGGTGGGTGTTGGTTATTATGGCGGGAGATGAGCCCAGGTTGGTGCTGTTAGAATACTATGACCTTATGCCAGGCCGGCGTCTTGTTCTTAGGAGCCGCTACTGATGAGACTAAAGTCATTATAATTATGAGAGACAAAGAGCGATATATATTTTCTAAAATAAAATAGCTTGGTTTCATTAACATAAAATTGCTATTTCTGTCTCGTTTGTGTTCTTAGTTCTTGAAGCTCTCAGGTTTATCGTATACATTTATATATATATATATATATATATATATATATATATATATATATATATATATATATATATATATATATATATATATATATATATATATATATATATATATATATATATATATATATATATATATATATATATATATATATATATATATATATATATATATATATATATATATATATATATATATATATATATATATATATATATATATATATATATATATATATATGATGATTAGCAAGAATTCGCTAGCAAATTGCCTCCCCCTCCTTTGTTGTTGTTGGTTTTTCTGTTGTGTTTCATTTACTGCCAGCCGATCGATCGATAGACCATCTGTCTATCGACTTAAAAACAAGGGTTAAAAGATTAAAGGCGCTCCCATTTTGATAAAGATCTTTCCTTCGAGGCAAAAGTAATCTGGCTTGGGTGTTTCTCCTACAGGCCAAAACCTCCCCTGCGGGCAGCAGGTGCAATGAGTCAAAGCATCTGTGATGGACGCCCCCCTGCCCCATAGGAGGGGATAAAAAGCAGAAACCCACGAGGTCCACACACACACGCGGGCTGGAAGATATGGAGTGAACTTGTGAAGACGTCCCCAACACCTGGCCCCATCGATGCCCTTGCATCCTAACCACGTGGCCCTTTCCAAAGTATACTTTTCCTCGTGCCCTTCGACCGTATTCCTCGAGCCCACACGCCATTGCTTGAAGTTTCGAGGAGTCCCCATCGCCTTGCCCCTTTACGGAAGCCCTTGCATCTCACCACGTGGAAGAAACTCGTCCTCGGAAATCGCAAGTCGTCCACGGACCGCCTTCTACACGCCCTCGGAAAATCTGCTAAGAGGGACCCTTCGTGGAAGCTTCTCGGACTGTGTCTAGAATTCCCCAGTTTCATTCAATCTACTGAGTTCCTCTTTCCCGTACTAATGTCATTTATGTAAATACACTCCTTTAAATGTGCCCACGTGTTTTACGTAATATTTCCCTCAGTAACCAGAGCCCTATGCTCATATGAAATTCTCCTTTGTTTTCCTCTTTTTTTACGTTTTCCCGTGCCCACGAAGTCAGAATCACAAGGCTAAATTACTTTAAATTGTTGCTACCTGTCTCACAGAGCCTATTTCAAACTAAAACCACGGAAAAACGTAAAAATGGCGACCTGGCCATAGATCTCGTTTTGCAGTTGCAGTTCCCCTAGTGTTGCTTTATTGCATTTGCAACTTGCCAGATCAGCTATTAGCAAAGCTAAGCTGGGTACGAGGCAATTACAAACCTTTTGTGTAAAACCAGCACACAGATCCAGAAAATTCCACGTAAGTAATGTGTTTATCTTAGCAAAAACTTTTTACAATCGTGACTGTTCCTAGGAATTAGAAATAGGGACGCATGTAATCACTGAGAGAAAAGAACCGCCGTATTAGATTCGTTAATGCATGCCTTTCAGGATAGGTAGTTAGGAAATAACCAGTGCTAACCATCCTTTGCTTCGAGGAACAGTGCGAAATTCCTCTGTGTTAAAATCCTTGCCATATTCTTGCTTCGAGGAATAGTGCGAAAGAAATTCCTCTGTGATAAATTTTACTTCGCATTTCGAATTAGCGAACTGTTATTTAGGCGCGAATAAAATTCCCACGTGGGACACGACGAAGTCAGCTTGCATTGCTGAAATTCTCTCAGTGTAGTTAGAATTCGAGTTAGGTGTTAGGAAAGCGAAATTTAATCTCCGCTTATGGGGAAAATTACTAGGCCGTTGTACTGTTATCCTCTCAGACGACTGGGAAATTCTCCGGAATCCCAGACGGTATATAAATATACGGGTTCATTCACCCAGAATCTAAAAATACCTCCGGTGTTGGCCAAACGACCTGCACCCCCCCCCCCCCCGCCCATGCCCGCGTGTGTAGCATTTTTTTTTTCTCCCCCATTCATTTCCCAGCAAACATTTTTCTTTGGGTTTCCCGTTAGTAATTTCTAAGTCCTAAGGGACGAATCGTAATTCCAAGTCCTAAGTGACTCCTAAAATTCTACGTCGCACGTGACGAGAATTCCTCCAAATTCCACAAATTCCAAGTCCTAAGTGACTCCTAAAATTCTACGTCGCACGTGGCGAGAATTCCTCCAAATTCCACAAATTTCAAGTCCTAAGTGACTCCTAAAATTCTACGTCGCACGTGGCGAGAATTTCTCCAAATTCCAGTCCTCAGAGACTCCTAAAATTCTACGTCGTACGTGGCGAGAATTTCTCCAAATTCCAGTCCTTAGAGACTCCTAAAATTCTACGTCGCACGTGGCGAGAATTTCTCCAAATTCCAGTCCTCAGAGACTCCTAAAATTCTACGTCGCACGTGGCGAGAATTCCTCCAAACCCCAGTCCTCAGAGACTCATAAAAAAATTCTACGTCGCACGTGGCGAGAATTTCTCATTCCTGCGGGAACCCAGAATTAAGTCCTTTTGAGACATTATATAGTGTAGTTCACACACATCTAAGCCCTTACGGGACTGATCATTCTAGTTCGTTAGAACAACTCCTTAACTTCACGCTACAGCCGGCCAAGTCCGAGCGTGACAAAAACCAACTACGTCTTCCGAGACGCATATTAGAATTCGTTCGCCAAGAACAACCACATCTTTCCAAGACACATCCAATTTTAACAAAAGGTCTCCTCAGACTTACTAATCAACTGTCTTATTCGGACAGATCCATTCTCCTGCAGTCTGAACAATTGAGTGTTTCAGATTCCTGCAATTGAGTCTTTTCAGACAACCTGAGTCTTCTCAGACATATCATATACCCATTATTTCAAGATGGCTAATACCAGAGCCCAACAAAACGAGGATTTCAAATTCTACATGTCCGCTGGGAAGGACATGGGACTATCGGGGCCAGATCTGAGAGCATGGGTTCAAGAGCAAGTGGACGATGCCAAGGCCGAGAGAGCAAGAGAACGTGAAGAGAGGGAGAGGGAACGAATCGCTCAAGAGCAACGGGAGGAAAAAGAACGTGCAGAGAGGGAGAGAGAACGTGAAGAAAGAGAGAGAGACAGAATTGCTCAAGAACAACGAGAGGAGAAAGAACGTGAGGAGAGAGAGAGAGAACGCGCCCATGAGCTCCAGGTGCTAGAACGACAGCACGCCACCCCCCCGCCCCCTGCCGCGGGGATGAGTGCCCTCAGCCAAGCTCACTCGTTCATGCCAAAATGGACCGAGTCCGAACCCGAAGTATGGCTTGAAAGGGCCGAACGAGTCCTGGAGTGCTGCGATCTCTCCCCCGCGGAACTCTCCCTTGTTCTCACTAAATTCCTGGGCGGAAAGGCCCTCGTTGCCTACCACGCCCTTCCCGCAGACGATCGGGAAACTGGGAAGCCGTACGCCAAGCAGTTACGAAGGCGTACGAGATTACCCCGAGCGGTGGAGGAGACGTTGGAGAGAGCAGCCCAGAGAAGCAGGCCAGACTTGGTCCGATTGGGCGTACCATTCGGAGCGGGCGTTGACAAAATGGCTCGATTCGAAGGAGCCACTAACACCGCCGAGGTACTCGAGCGGTTTAAATTCGAGCATTTCCTGCGCTACGCCCCTCCTGCCCTCGCCACTCATATAGTGGAAAAAGCCCCAGCAACACTCACCGAATGTTGCCGAATAGCAGATATGTGGGAAACTCACCACCCTCAAGATGGATCCATGGGGCAGAAAATAAATCCCCGTCCCTCCTCGGAGGTTCAAATTCCCACAAAAATGGGAACTCGGGCAAGCCCTAACTTGCCATTATTGCAAGAAAACGGGGCATTCCTCCGAACAGTGCCGAACAAGAAACCGGCTCCTCTCTCTCCCCGAAAACCGACAAATAACTCGCCTGCGCCCTCCACAGGGGCAGCGCGGAAAGACTTTAGCCAGACCTTTTGCACGGCGTGCAAGGTCTATGGCCATTCTCCCGCATGGGCGAAATGCCCACGCAATAATAAATCAACTACTCCCACCGTCGCCTTGGCCGTCACAGATCCCCAGTCATTAGGCCCTCCCGCCGAAGGGCCTGTATACGTGGCCCCTCCACGAGGTAGCGAGCCCGCGCGCCGAGTCACTGCTTTCGAGGACTCGGGCGCGCAAATCTCCCTCATCCGAAGGGACAGAGTTCCCTACGAAGCTATCGTCAATAGACGAAAACTCGTCACGATCGAGGGAATAAATCAATTTAAAATGATACTCCCTACGGTCCAATTGAGAGTCACAAGACCTCACCAATCCAAAATTTGCAATCTTGCAGTAGCAAGCCATCTCCCGGAGGCTATGACGTCATCCTGGGACAGGACTTTCAGTCCCCACCGAAATCACGACAATCTAGGGGTCCCCATTCCCGAATCATTCCGCGGGCGCGAGTAATCCTCCCCCGCTTCTCCCTCAGCCAAGACTGGCGCCCCCTGGGTACCAGGAGGACGTGCAGTCCCCACCAGTGCCACCTGAGTACGATGTACAGTGGCCCCCTCGATCGGTTCCCGATCCAATTCCAGTGCCCGGCCCTGCCTCAGTGCCAGGGCCCCAACCAGATCTCCCTTCAGGAGATGCCAAATTCCTGCTGGTGCCACTTGCATGCCCCGAGCAGGGCCAAGCTTCGTCCGTCCTGACCGACGAGCCCAAGAAACTTCTGATAGAGCCTGACTCTGCCCTAGTGCCAGCGCCAGAGCGCTACGCCGATCTCCATTCACGGGATACAACTCAGGACCCCCTCTCCCCCGGCCTGGCACCGCTACCAGCGTCGGTCAGAGAGACGGTTCCTCCCGACCACCGCGGAAGCTCACCTGCAGGTGCGGCCTCGCAACCCGTGCCTGAGCTGGTCAACGTTACCTGCGAGCCGCTCACGCCACCCCCGACCGCCTCCTCTCTGCCTCAGCCCGTCGCCGACGCAATTGCAAGTCAGGATTCTGCCATATCTCACTTGGCCGATGAACTACAAGAGCTGCGACAGATCATGGTAGAACCCGCACGGAACACTCCTGCGTCAGCTGTCGCATCAGCAGGCCCAGGTGGTACTCCGTGCCGCCCTACGGTCGCGGGCCCTCCGCTTCCCCGGCCGAGGACGACTGTCCCATTAAGAAAGGCTCGAGGCGAAATTACCACGGGCGTGGGACATTCCAGGTAATTTACAAAGAGCTCTAGAGCTCCCATGGCACCTGTGCCACCATTTCATCTTTCGAAGGTCTTGGCAACCCTAATCCAGAAGGGGATGTCAGGCCCTCCTCTATCTTCCTCCGTTCCTCAGGAACTTCTATCTCTTATCACCTTCTATTTAATCTTCCCTTAAATTATCCCCACAAGAGGCAATTAAATACGGGATACCATTCCCCACACAATGTATAAATCATTAAGAATAACAGAGTGAGAAGTGGCACGCCCTTGCGCCCATACCTTGGCACCGGGCATGCGTGTCAGCCCCTCCTGAAGGAGTCGCGCCCTTCGGGTGCACTTTCCTCGCCCTGGGACTGAAGTGATAGTCCGGGCCGTAATTTATAGGCGAAGGAAGATAAATTCCCGCCTAACACAATAAAACCCTCACTCTTTTTCCCTTAGCTCTTCTGCCAATATCATTTACTTTCTTTTAGTCATTTAGTTATCTTTATTTTAATGAATCGCGAGTCATAAAATCTTGCCCTTGTGATTTAAATGCCCCTTTCGTAAGCTCTGAGGGACGTGTCCCGCCTTTCATATGCGGTCAAGTTTTCATTCGTAACGTCTTGGTAATTTTCCTTTTGTTATTATTATCCCTTTTCCCCCTTCCATTCCTTCCAAGATTGCTGTTTGTCCTACCCCACATCTTTTGTCTGCTCGCCCCGTCATAACATTGAGTAGGCAGTGGACGCATAAAATTAGCGTAGTTTAAGGTTAGCGAATTAAACCCCCGCGAATACTCTCGCCCGCATACGGCTGTCAAAATCCGTGTGGGGCCGGCTAAGCAAAGTACGTTAAAACGAAGATAAATTATCAATGCGAATATGTATAGTCATTACAGTATCGCGTAAAAGGGGATGTCATTTACAAAAATAAACGCTGTTTTTCATTTACACAGCCTCTTCAAGGCAGATTGTACTAACCGCATGCATTTTATCTAAAATTAAGTAACCGTGTATTTTAATTCTTGAACAATAACCTTTCTTTTCATTTGTTGGCCATAGCCTCATATACGTGGTCCTATAATCTTAATTAATTCACAATTGTTCGAGTCACATTATAAAGTTACCAGTGGGTAACCAAATCTAAAGTAATTATTCTTTTGCAAGTGTTTAAATCACTTTGCGTTCTGTTAACGAAAATTGTCCCAATGTGTTATTAAAAGTAATGTCACAGCTTCATAGAATCCTTAGTAATAAAGTTCATTGCAAGGCAGAATGTAGAGTAACGTAAAGCATTTGCCGCTCATTCTTGAATATCGATGTACACACCCGAAGGAGGTATGTACATCATCTTGTATGGGGAGGTATTATGATTAGCAAGAATTCGCTAGCAAATTGCCTCCCCCTCCTTTGTTGTTGTTGGTTTTTCTGTTGTGTTTCATTTACTGCCAGCCGGCCGATCGATAGACCATCTGTCTATCGACTTAAAAACAAGGGTTAAAAGATTAAAGGTGCTCCCATTTTGATAAAGATCTTTCCTTCGAGGCAAAAGTAATCTGGCTTGGGTGTTTCTCCTACAGGCCAAAACCTCCCTGCGGGCAGCAGGTGCAATGAGTCAAAGCATCTGTGATGGACGCCCCCTGCCCCATAGGAGGGGATAAAGCAGAAACCCACGAGGTCCACACACACACGCGGGCTGGAAGATATGGAGTGAACTTGTGAAGACGTCCCAACACCTGGCCCCATCGATGCCCTTGCATCCTAACCACGTGGCCCTTTCCAAAGTATACTTATCCTCGTGCCCTTCGACCGTATTCCTCGAGCCCACACGCCATTGCTTGGAGTTTCGAGGAGTCCCCATCGCCTTGCCCCTTTACGGAAGCCCTTGCATCTCACCACGTGGAAGAAACTCGTCCTTGGAAATCGCAAGTCGTCCACGGACCGCCTTCTACACGCCCTCGGAAAATCTGCTAAGAGGGACCCTTCGTGGAAGCTTCTCGGACTGTGTCTAGAATTCCCCAGTTTCATTCAATCTACTGAGTTCCTCTTTCCCGTACTAATGTCATTTATGTAAATACACTCCTTTAAATGTGCCCACGTGTTTTACGTAATATTTCCCTCAGTAACCAGAGCCCTATGCTCATATGAAATTCTCCTTTGTTTTCCTCTTTTTACGTTTTCCCGTACCCACGAAGTCAGAATCACAAGGCTAAATTACTTTAAATTGTTGCTACCTGTCTCACAGAGCCTATTTCAAACTAAAACCACGGAAAAAAAAAATAAAAAAAATATATATATATATATATATATATGAAATTTTTTTATATTTTTTCACCGTGATTTATATACAGTCATGAAGCTACAAATCAGGGATAATTCCCCATCGGGGATATTCCCGATTAAGCGACATTTGTAGCTTCATGATTGTGTGTGTATATATATATATATATATATATATATATATATATATATATATATATATATATATATATATATATATATATATATATATACTGAATATAGCTCATTTCATGCTCATTCCTAAACCTTCAAAAAACCTGAATGAATTTGCAGTGGTTACCAATTCCACATCAGCCGTTTCACCTACCATACCGGAAGTTCATTAGCAACTCGACGACCACTCCACCGCTACCGTTTACAAACGCGGCTCCAATCACACCCATTTAGGTTCTACCATTCCGATATCGTACTTTTCGTCCTATTTTTTTTTTTATCCTTCTCCCAACTTCGGAATTATTAATCGTTTGCACAAGCTTTTCGTGACCCGCGCTTATAAACTTTCATCAAAAAGAGTTGGTTCTCAAACACCTTCAAAAATCCCCACATTTGCTTCCATACCTCTTTACTCTCACGACGCTCTCGTGGGACTCTTCTTTTCCCTCCCTACTCTTTTCTGCAGTTCTTCTACTTTCTCTTCCTCCCACCATCCGTCACAGTTTTTCCCGTGGTAGTGGAAATCAACCACTGCTGTACTTTCAACATCCTGATTAAGACTTAATGAGGCAAAGCGGCTCACGCTCAACTCTGTATTTTCACAAAAAATCTCAAAATTTACACCATTTTCAGCCGTGTCTTTTCAGTATTACCAACACATCACCAAATTCTCGATAACTATCAACCAGTCTGCAGGCTGAAGGTTTCTTTACATTAATATACTCCAGAATTTATATAGACACATATATACATACACACATACATACATATATATATATATATATATATATATATATATATATATATATATATATATATATATATATATATATATATATATATATATATATATATATATATATATATATATATATAATAACTTTTATCACATACACAATTGTTCTGTGCATTAGTAGAATTACTAAAAGGACCTCATTCAAACTGGATGGTATCTAATGGTGTTTTTATTCAAAAAAAGTTACAAGCTTTCTTGGACAAACAGTCCACATTATCAAGAAAGCTTGTAACTTTTGAATAAAAACTCCATTAGATACCATCCAGTTTGAATGAGGTCCTTTAGTAATATATATATATATATATATATATATATATATATATATATATATATATATATATGTGTGTGTGTGTGTGTGTGTGTGTGTGTGTGTGTGTGTGTGTGTGTGTGTAAACTCTAGAGTATATTATAGTAAAGAAACCTTCAGTCTGCAGACTGGTTGATATTCATGAAGTGGTAAATGGGTGTGATTGGTGCCGTGTTTGTAAAAGGGAGCGGTGGAGGTGAAACAACGTGTGTGTGCATATATATATATATATATATATATATATATATATATATATATATATATATATATATATATATATATATATATATATATATATATATATATATATATATATATATATATATATATATATGTGTGTGTGTGTGTGTGTGTGTGTGTGTCTGTTTTTGTGCCAGGCTCATGAAAACCAGAAAACTCCTGGA
>NC_089748.1:21515271-21547771 GCF_040412425.1 Macrobrachium rosenbergii
GAAAGAGAGACGGGGGGAGGAGGGGATTTCAATGTGAATTCCCAAGTAAATAGACCGAAAAAGACCTTTATGTAAACAGAGACAGTTGCTGTTTATTTAGTGCCTCAGCAAGTCCTACAGTGGAAGGGAAAACGTATCTTCCCTAAGTGATTTCACATCAACTAGATGTATCGTGTTTGAATGATGGTGCGGCTGCTGAAAGGCATCTCTTTGCACTTGGCCGTCTTTGACAGATCGGGAGAGCGCCGACGTTACATGGCATCGTAAGCGGATTGAAAGGCCCAGGCTGGAGATCTGGGTAGGGATGAAGACAGAGCCTCCAGTCGTCTATGTGTATGAAAACCGACCCGACTGAGCGACCTGGAGGATGGAGAGGTTATAGCTGGATGAAATCTGATAAAAGCTTTCCAAGCCATTTTATATATATATATATATATATATATATATATATATATATATATATATATATATATATATATATATATATATATATATATATATATATATATATACTGTGTGTACATATGTGTGTCTTTGGACAACTCGTATCATATATTAGCATCGCGCATCGCTTTGGTTGGTGCGAATCCGCTGTTACCGTCCGTTTTGTTACAACTATTTTTACATTATTAACTGTGGAAATAGTATTAGTATTAATTTCATTCTTTCTCTTCGAGGATAGTATCGCCTATACACACACACTCAATATAAATAAATATATATATTTATATATATATATATATAGATATATATATAGATATATATATAGATATATATATATATAGATATATATATATATATAGATATATATATAGATATATATATATATATATATATATATATATATATATATATATATATATATATATATATGTGTGTGTGTGTGTGTGTGTATATATATTTCTCGAGGTCAAATAAATTAACTTTTCACATACACAATTGTTCTGTGCATTAGTAGAATTACTAAAAGGGCCTCATTCAAACTGGATGGTATCTAATGGAGTATTTATTCAGAAAAAGTTACAAGCTTTCTTGGACAAACAGTCCACATTATGATTGTACAGATACCTGATAATGTGGACTGTTTGTCCAAGAAAGCTTGTAACTCTTTCTGACTAAATACTCCAGTAGATAACATCCAGTTTGAATGAGGTCCTTTTAGTAATATGTAATATATGTGTATATATATATATATATATATATATATATATATATATATATATATATATATATATATATATATATATATATATATATATATATATATAAATTTATGCAGTTTTAAAACCCTAATAAATTATTTCCTATACAAAGAGCAGTAGACACCTGTGTATAGTTATTTTTACCTGTCATAAGAAAACAAGTAAAAAATGAGCCGAAGTTTCTTCGGCGCAGTCGAGTTTTCTGTACAGCGTATAATCAAGACCAACGGAAATACATCTATCTTTCGGCGGCCTCGGTATAATGCTGTATGAGCCGTGGCCCATGAAACTTTAACCACTGGCCGGTGGTGGTCTGTCCTATATCGTTGCCAGACGCACCATTATGGCTAAATTTAACTTTAAATAAAATAAAAACTACTAAGGCCAGAGGGCTGTAATTTGGTACTTTTGATGATCAACATACCAATTTGCAGCCCTCTGTCCTCAGTAGTTTTTAAGATCTGGGGGCGGACAGAAGAAGTGCGAGCAGAAAAGTGCGGACGGACAAAGAAAGTCGTCACTATAGTTTTCTTTTTCAGAAAACTAAAGCAGTATGTTACACATCTTACGTTCGCTTTGAAGTTCACATTCCGAAAAGAACACACCGGCCGGGAAAGCGTTTCCTTTTAGGTCCGGAATGAAAATACTTTTATTCACAGAGATTTCGAAAATCGCTATATCAGCAAACCAGTGGGGCTGTGGGAAATCTTGCTATGAGAAAGAGCTTCGGACTGAAGCTTCCGGGAGAAGCCTAAAGTATAACAGACATCGACTAGTAAATATTTCACCGACCGAGAAGTACGCATCTCGCAGTCATTTTTTTTTTTTTTTTTTTACAATTCTCTGGTCCTACATTTCTTGTCGAATAAAGTATTCAGTTAAAGTTTTTTGGGAACTTTTTATTTTGAAGACTTTAGAATATCTGCTGGGTATGTCAAATACAAATACCTTTTAATATCGAATTGACTTTACTTTTGGAATAACTTACACCCGAATGGAATTATGCATAATAAGCGAATGTGGCCTGGCAAGAACTCGAAGTTTGGTACAGGGTCAATAGGGACTTATCCATCCAGCTATCAAGTAAGTTTGAAGTTGATTTTACCCTGTTGCTCATATCCCCTGTCAAGTTTTGATTGTATATGGAGAATCAGAATAACCACATCTAACCTATGATAACTAAATGCCGAGATGTTGCATGTGGCTTTTAAAGGCTTGGTCACTAATAGTCCCATGTTATATAAAAGTAATAATCAGCTGTCATGGTGGGAATGGGTTTATTTCGATTGTTAGTAAGGAACTTGCATTCAACAGAAATATCCACAACAGAATGGGTATCAACATACATACGTAATTGTAAATACATTCCAACATTAGAATTTAAATCACCTATGCCTAACTAACTTTCAAATTCTTCGAACTCAGCAAGGAACAGAGTCAAACTCTTTCAGAAAGTCCTCACTCATTCCCTCCCAATCTTGGCCCAAATACACTCCTATCACTACCCTTTTTTTTTTTTTACTGTTAATCGCAGTCTTACGCACAGAATGTTCAAACTAATGCATTTGTACTATTTCGCCGTCGCAAGAGTTTCCCCAACACTCGTTGGGGGAGTCGGTAGAGTTGTCGGCTAGAACTCGCTAGGCCCGAGTTCGAGTCTACGACCGGCTAATGAGGAATTAGAGGAATTTGTTTCTGGTGATAGAAATTCATTTCTCGCTATAATGTGGTTCGGATTCCACAATAAGCTGTAGGTCGAGTTACTAGGTAACCAGTTGGTTCTTAGCCACGTAAAATAAGTCTAATCCTTCGGGCCAGCCCTAGGAGAGCTGTTAATCAGCTCAGTGGTCTGGTAAAACTAAGGTATACTTAACTTTTAACCGCAAGTGGAGCACAGTTCCTGGTCTTACAACTTTCAGCTACCTGAGAAAAACTCCCTGTGCCCTTCCCTTCCTGCAACAGTCTCCCTGTCGCCTCTGCCTCACTCAGTGCTGAAAGATCCAACTTCCTTTTCACCTTCCTCTGCACCACGGCCACGCACATCCAAAGTCTAATGTGCGTGAACCTTTTACATTTACTTAAAATCTTGAAAATAAATACTGGGTAGGGGGCCTGCAAAGCAGTGTGAATGAAATTACCTCTTGGTTTTCTACATAAGCGAGAATGTGATTGCCACAGGTCTCATGTGAAGAAGCTCACCTGCAATTTAGATGGTAATTCCTCTCCCAATGTGTCCACATCTCTTCAGTAGGTGTTCCTTTGGCTTTCAGATTACATAATGATAGAGCCCCAAACATTGGCCCTACTTAACTTCGGATATAGTCCATTTGAATCCCAGGCCCCACACAAATACTCACACACTTACACACATATAATCACAGATACATATATTCACAACATTAAGCTACAAATGTCGTTTAATATCCAATTTACTTTACTTCTGGAATATCACCGAAGAGGAATTGTAATTGATAAATGATTCGGTACCTGGAAGAGAATCATATATCAATTGTAATTCCCCTTCGGTGGTATTCCAAAAGTATAGCGAATTGGATAGTAAACGACATTTGTAGCTTAATGTTTGTGAATACCAAGTGTCACGGTGATGTCATGAAAATTCACAGACACAACACACACACACACACACACACACACACACACACACACACACACACACACACACACACACACACACATATATATATATATATATATATATATATATATATATATATATATATATATATATATATATATATATATATATATATATATCATAAATATATATATATATATATATATATATATATATATATATATATATATATATATGTGTGTATGTATGTATATTGTCATAAACTGGGTCCTAGGTGTGGATGGAAATTGGAACAATTTATTATTATAAACTGCCTTCGATACTAAGCGGGGTCCTCGATTATGAACAAAAGGAAACTACTGGAACTCAACGTAGAATCTTCCTGGATTTACATAAATAATGAAGGTCGCCGATTTGGAATTAGAATTGTTTTACAATCGAAAGGGGTTTATTTACAGAGAATGGGGCAAATATGTGAGACCAAAATGTAACGATTTACAGACGCATAAATCACATTATGATAGATCAATAATGCAGTAATTTACAGACACGCAATGTAAATATGAGGGGCCACAGATACAACCATCCCCATTACAACAAGTGACTCTGTTATGCTAAAATGCATCAATTCACAGACAGTAATACATTGGAAGGGGTAAATTCCAGTATAATGGTCATAAGTTAATCAAGGTGATTTCTGTGTGGGCAATGGATTCTTGCGATCAGGCTGCGACCAGGAATGGTTGCGAAATTCAGATGGCAGTCATTAATGGGTCCTGGCATAGATTTGCGAACTGGGCAGGGTATGATGGCTCCTGGAAGAGAATTCCGGAGTTAGTACAAACACGGGGGTGGGTGGGGCAAAGGAAACCTCCCTTGCTACTAAACTAAGCACAATGAATCTATGCACTAAGGAGGAATTGATCACTTGAGTTACTTAAATTAATTTGCCCTTAATTTACACTATGAAGGGAATATTTGAATACTTATCACTGAATCATATTAGGTTGATTTCAAAGCAAGTCATGGGGTGATTCACAGGCTGCTTGAAGTAGGGTGACTTAACAAAGGGGCTGCTTTTTAGGAGGAAGAAAATTGAGGTTTGGAGGAATGGAAAAGCCAAGGAATTTCACAGGGAGGAAAAGGGCTGGCATACTGATTAATTGCGGTCGACGTACCTGGGCCTGTAGATGTTTGCGCTGAACATGGGAGGCTCGGCCGGTCACCGTGGCTAGTTTTCACCAGTGTAAAGGAAGGTAAAAAAAGCAAGTGTATCTCGAGTTCTGGTTCTGCGCGGAGTGCTTCTCCAGGAACCCAGTGCGCGCCTTCCACGGTTGTTTGCTTCGAAGTCTAGGCCTATGTCGATCTGCAAAGAGTCATACAGACAGCAAAAGAGTGGAGAAAAGTGGGTCATAAGATTAAGTACTTAGAGGTTAAGTTCCTATCTATCTCACAGCCTGGATGCGCCTCCCATTCCCCTAGTGGATGGGCTATTGTTTACCCCAGGTCAGCTGAGGTGGGGTTTCCCCTACATGAGTTCAAACTGGTGCTAACTGTCCTTTCTTAGTTCAAAATACACTTGGTTTACCTCGTCTGCCATGTTTTCTTGGCCCAACAGTCAAATGAAAGGTGAAATTATTCCCTGAATAAATTAATTCCTAGCTGTCAGACGAGGGAGGAATAAAATCTTGAAAAGTATATATATATTTATATATATATATATATATATATATATATATATATATATATATATATATATATATATATATATATATATATATGTATATATATGCACACACACACATACGCACACACATGCACACACATACACCTCATTAGTTATTTATCGCACCAGCGTGCTAAAGATCAATCATGATATGGACAAATACTATCCATTTAAAGATTTTATTATACTATTGTGGTGACACAAGAGGTGTATTAGATACCTGGTACTTGGTTAGGTCTGGGTGGCCGGGGGTTAATAACCAAGGCAGAGAGAGGAATGAGGCTAGCAACACCATACCTTAAATTTAGTCTTACTGGGTTCTATTAAGTTAACACGATTTGGTGTTCTTATTCAGTGAGTGGCTCACATCTGAATTTACTTAGATTGAAAGAGTCGAGTCGAGTCGAGATGCCAGGGCGAAAAGGAAATATTTGTGCTGCTTCTGCCGCAAAGGAAATGTTTAGGTTTCCGATTCTGACTGGGTACGGAAGAGAGGCTGCTGAAAAGAACAAAGAGCTCCCGGATGTTTGTTTTGGAGGCCATTTAGCCAATTGCATTTCGTATTCTTATGGCAGGATTTTCCTGAGAACTAAAAGATTTCTGGGGACTTCAGATCTTACGTTCACCTCATAATATGATATTGAAGTTTAAAGTTTTATTTGTTGTGTGAATAGCCTTTTAGGTGCAATTAAAAATCTGATGGCGTAACCATGTTTTTTCTGATAATCACATAAAGAGGCAATTTTTCCTAGTGTTACGCGTTCTTTACGCATTCTTTCTTTTTTCATTTGCACCGTCCTTTTATTCATGTTACTATAGCCCAAGTCCAGTTTACCTGTTTTCAGTGTCGTTTATTTCTTCTTCTGATATATTTTTAGTTTTCTGTAAAGAAAACTATTGCGCCGGCTTTGTCTGTCCGTCCGCACTTTTTCTGTCCGCCCTCAGATCTTAAAAATTTCTGAGTCTAGAAGGCTGCAAATTGATATGTTGATCACCCACCTTTCAATCACCTAACATACCTAATTGCAGCCCTCTAGCCTTAGTAGTTTTATTTTATTTAAGGTTAAAGTTAGCCATAATGGTGCATCTGGCAACGATAAAGGACAGGCCACCACTAAGCCGTGGTTAAAGTTTCATGGGTTGCGGCTCTTGCAGCATTACACCGAGACCACCGAAAGATAGATCTATTTTCGGTGGCCTTGGTTATACGCTGTAGCGGCTGTGCAGAAAACTCGATTGCGCCGAAGAAACTTCGGCGCATTTTTCACGTGTTGTTTTTACTGACTGAGACTTGTGTTCAGCATTCAACGTTTGTGCGTTTTTGAACTCATTTGACCCCTTGATTATGAGTTTAATGCCAATGCTTTTGTTTACTCACAGAAAAGGCTCCCTTTGTTCACTTAATTGTGTTACGAGATTATCCAAAGTTAAGTATTTCTCGTTTCACATGTTTATTCTATATCTCGCTTAGAACATTATTTAACATTGGGAAATATGAAAGTTGTGAAAAATGAACGCTGAAAGTCTTCGGATTTTAAAGAAAACACCTTTGAAGCCCTTAATACAATGTCTTTTTGCTTGAGAACTCTGAAGTGAAAATATGTGAACCTCTTTCATTACTTATTCTGAATTTATTGTCCTGTCCCTGATGGTAAAAAAAAATGTCTAGGGTTAGAGTAGAGATTTATTTCTTTCATTTTACGGTAATTTCCCAAATCTCTTCATTATCTTCTTTCACACTGTGTTCATTTCAGCTTAATTCACTTCCAAGTACTCAATACGTTTTGTATTGACTGCATTGTTTATAAACACTACAGGGGCTTATAAATTAACATTATTTGAAGAACTTTTATATCTGCTTGAATATGTTTAAATCCGATTTTCTTGTCCCTTTTCATAATTTTCTTTTTCCACTTATAAGTATGTTTTCTTAAGTTTCTGTATTATTCTTATTCATTTATATTTATCAACAACTTTATGATTTCTCCTCTATATTTTATTTTCTTTAGGCCCCCTCTTATGGTTAATCCAGTTCCTGTTAACTCATGTTGATCCATTTATTCTTAAGAGGTCACGGAAAGTAAGGGTGCTTCTCTCTCTCTCTCTCTCTCTCTCTCTCTCTCTCTCTCTCTCTCTCTCTCTCTCAGTGTAAATAAGACTCATAACAGAAACTGCCATTAAGAACAAAACAGGATGAACAAGTGCAGGATGTTAGTTATTATGGCTTTTGGTAGATCGGCATATCACTTCATGATAAATGAGGAGTATTCCTTTCCTTGAGTGTTCATTCCTATTATTAGAGAATTTCCGTGGCAATGGACGCTTCCATCAAGCTGGGTATGCGTATGGAGTTAGTGATAAAAATGAAAAGGCCTTTCTTGTTACAAGAGGGAATTTTACAGAGCAGAAAAAAATGCATTTCCTGGTTGACCATAACTTGGAAGATAGGCCTTTTGGGGCTATTGTAAGAAGCCGTGTCTTATTCGTTGTGATCCGGCAGCTACCAGGTAATTAATTTATTCCAAAACGTCTGTTGTTTTTTTCTTTGTTTAATGTCTCTATAATGGACTATTCAGCTGCAGTCAGATGGTATGGGCTAGTTGCATTATTTACCTCTATCAACAGTCAAACTGTTGTAAGGCATTTGTGTACAATGCTGTCGTTAGTGTTTATTTGAGCATAAAATCATATGAAAATTTCTATATAACATAGCAGTATTTAACGTTTCTCATCTGTTTCTATAAATCTTATTTCGCTTCTGTCGTGTATGACCTTTTTTCTTTTTTGCCTTCTCAGGTCACCTGTGTCATTATTCTCTCTCTCTCTCTCTCTCTCTCTCTCTCTCTCTCTCTCTCTCTCTCTCTCTCTCTCTCCCCTTTACCTTTCCGGAAGACTATCCTGGATTAGTAGATACAGCTTTTCTTCTTCTTTTTCTTCTTTTTTTTTTTTAAGACTTATGGTATGTGAGTGTGTCATTCAAGGAGAGTCGGGCAGAATTCTTTCTCTTGTCTTTTTCCTGACTTCTTTGCAGCTTTTGAGAATTTCTGTTTCTGAAATAGACCCTGAATCAACTGATAAGCGTCTAAAATTCAAGGTTCATTTTTCATTCGAAAAGATTTAATGACGGAAGCTGGAATATTTTCTTTTCTTTTAGAATGTGGAAAATCATATATGAAAGAAATATGTATTTTCTGTCAGAAGGAATTCGTGAATTTTCTGGAATTCTGCTGCATGGAGGTGAATTATCTAGAATTTTCCATGAAAAATAAAAGAAGCTTCTTAAATAACATGAAAATTCATCGCTAAAAACATAATGGAAATTTTTGGTGAGTAAAATCCGTATTTAATTTCTTGAAATAAAAAGCTAATATTTCGAGTCTCTGCAGCAGCGAAAATACTCATGTAACAATATGTCATCAGTACGTAATTCCCCGCGTGAAAAAAATGGACGGGGAAGATAAAGTTAAATTTTTAATGTGGCCATATTTTTTTTTTGTTTTCTTTTAAACTTACGGATGAAATACATTTTGTAAAAAAAAATTAAACCCAATTGAAATATTTCTTTCTGAAGAGGAAAGAGAATGTTACCCTTCAGTTAATAAGAGAAGGATATATTTACAGTAAGATTGAAAAATATATATTCAGGTTTTGAAACCGAGATACTAATTGTCAAAACTTTAGTTGGTTGTTATTAATTCGTCAAAAACCGTTAACAAAGCGGAAACTCTTGGGATGACAAATTTCCATAATTAATTGAAGAGAGAATGTTTCAAACAATTTGCATGAGTACATTATCAAATTACCTATCATATAAGGGTTTGTCAGACTGTTATTACTTTTACGAAAATTGTCATATGCACCCAATTAAAGTCAAATAATATTTCGTAAACGGAGAAACGAGTGCATGAAAATTTCCATGAAGAGCTAAAAGAATATGAACAGAAAATCATAATTATATTTATGAAATCAAAACCGAAACGCGAGTTACGCTGGAATAAGAATTTTTGCTAATTAACTCCTAATTAATTATTTCACTTTTAGTGAAAACTGTTTTGACTTTTCAAACGAAAACAAGTACAAATCCCCTTTAGATTCTTGTAAAATATATTTAGAGAACACTGCTCTTGTTTAGAAATCTCGTCATATCACTCCTTTGAGGAAGCCATGTTCTCAAAGTAGGGAACGTAACCAAAAAAAAGGCTAAATAAAGCAATATTCCTTTCATTCGGGCATAAGAAAAATGCTTTCCATCGGGTCACTATTTTGACAGTGCGCCCATTTCGGTTTCAGTACAAATGCCAGATCTCGGGAGGTATCCTCGTGGATAAGCCTCAGTGAATTTTTACACGACTTGGTTTACTTTTGCACTACTGCCGTGGAAGTTTTCTGCACAGGGTCTTTACTTGCTCTTCAGCATTTCAAGTGGAATTGCAACCGTCTATTGAGCGAAACGGCTTTATGCCGCAAGAACAAAAACTGTATGTTATGTTTATGTGCATGTGCGTGTGTGTGAGTGTTATTTTTAAGTACAGACATTCAACACAAACTGCAAATTCCTTATGCCCGAGTATATGTGAAGGCGTACGTGTGAGAGAGAGAGAGAGAGAGAGAGAGAGAGAGAGAGAGAGAGAGAGAGAGAGAGAGAGATTTAATTCTGTTACCAAAAGTAGTCTTCTACAGTTAGACTCTCGTGGATGTATTGGTTGGAGCCGTTACGTCGCTTGTATCTCAAATGCTAACTTGAGCTTTTGTAACTAGTGTAGCTTTCGTAACCTTCAAGTTCCTGCTAATCCGCAGAATTTTTTTTTTCTTTTATCTCTGTGTGACTTTTTTTTATCCCTCTCTTTCTCTTACTTTTCTGTGTCTACATTTCAGATTTCTGTAACTATCCAATGTGTTTAGCAAAAATCGAACATTATTCAGCCGATATTTAAACACGCATTAAGGCAAATATAAACAATTATCTCTGTCAGAGGCTCGTTACTTATATTTGACTAGTTTCTAAAAAAAAGTTTATCGCCTGAACACTAGACTATATCTCTGATGCAACTGCTATCTCATCTTCTCTGTCTTGACTTGTGGCTTGATATGGGGCCTAAATTCGGGTTTGACTTCATCCTGTGTTGTTATTGCAAGCGCCATAGCGGTGTAGCTTTTCAATATTCACTTTCAATATCAACTGGGATCTTAATTTCGGTTTCCACGAACTGACGTATTACACTTAGTTTAATAATAATAATAATAATAATAATAATAATAATAATAATAATAATAATAATAATAATATTATTATTATTATTATTATTATTATTATTATTATTATTATTATTATTATTATTATTAGGTTCATGTTCGATCGTTTGACAACCTCACCAATAAACAATGCACGACATTTAAGCACCACAAGGCACATATGCAAATACCACCTGTCACTGCCACTTGAAAGAGTACCACAATACATGTCATTAAAAAGTGCCAACCATATCACTAAGATTATCAATACCAAGCCATACGTCACTAAGATAAATATCATCCCATAGATGTTGTCACTCAGACAAATATCACAAAAGTTGCTTTCTGTAAAGTTATAAATGTTGGTCACATAAGCAATAAACCAGTATATGTGAAGATCACTAATACAAATCACTAATGAAAATTACCTGAATAATTAATCAGTACTTTCCCATATAACGCTCGATTACACTTTTAGTAATAGAAATAATTGGAACGAAGAGCGATGCTGTCATGCACATCCAAGGAATACTCGCACTAGGATACTTTAATTATTCCCTGATACGGAATTCTGCACCAGAAATGGTCGAATAAAGGTAATTTCGGCGTTATTCTCATGGAGATGATGAGGGACAAGTGACTAAAAAAATTCGTACTTACCGATGGAAACTGGAAACTTACGTTGTATTTTATGCCGCTTGTTGATGCTGTAATGCGTCCATAACTTCATTGTTACTACTTGGGAAGTGCTAGTGGCTTGTACCGAATGCGCTATGCCCGGTTGCTTGTGCGATCTTTTTGGGTTTTCTGTTTAGTAATGGCTGTCTTCCCGTAGGAATTTACCCATGGTGAGGTTATGAACTTAATTATTTCTTGTGCACAATCAAAAGCAAAACTACTTTTTATCCGTCTGAAAACACCACAGTCCATTCTTCTGATAAATTCTTTGCTGATTCTTCGCGGATAAATGAATTTCATAGCTAAATTGAATCAGCCAATATGTTATATATACATATATATATATATATATATATATATATATATATATATATATATATATATATATATATATATATATATATATTATCAAGAGTATCCCCCATCATCTCACACTCCATCTTCCTGGCAATAAGTCAAATGAAATAAGGACTAAGCAATTAACTCATTTATTTTAGTATGATTCAATGTAGGCGAATTCGCTTCGCCTCTGTAACCTCTCTCTCACCACTGTCTTTGGGAGGAAACCACTTTAATCTCTTTCTTGTCCAAGTGCTGCCGGAAATCCTTAAATTACAGGTGTGGACCCGATCAGAGCTAATCGTCGCCCGAGGCAGGTCAGCTGGCAAACTGAACATGTGCTTTCCGCCATCTTGAAATTTCAGCCATGCTGCCTGCATTTCCATGTGGGCAGAACGATCCCAACGCGACCTAGGAGGAGGAATAACGTAATTCCCGAAAGTTATAAATGGTCTTGTAGAGGGACGCTCGTTCTTAGAATTGCTCACATGCTACCATAGGACAAATGTCCAGTCCCTTGCTCCATTAAACTGCCTATTTCCAACACGTGGCTGGCAGTAACCAAAGTAACCTTTAATGTGGAATTATTCACTTGCCCTCCCTCCCGCTGGCCCCCAGAAGACGAGAACTCCAGCTCCTAAATAAGGTGAAGTGCCAGGATTTAAGGTTTTTTACTCAGGCACGTTCCTATTCGTCTTTAACTATTTTCTGCATTTCCTTTTCATAGTGTGATATACCTACTGTGAGACCTGTATTGCTTTTTATTTTGTGCTGTTTAATTTGCAAAGCATTGACGAGAAGTGTAACGTAATCGTATGATATTCGAGTCATTGGATTCGAGTTCAGTCTAGGCACCTTCTAGGCAATTCCTCGATTCCTTCATGACAGTACTAGTTTCAGCTGAGTAAACATAAGTGTTTCAATTACATATTAGGAGTTATTCAGTTGTGGATCTGTGCATCATCTTGTGTGTGTAGTGGTCCCCACTACCTCGTTGTCAACGCCCTTTGAAGCAGGCATCCCATTGCATTTCCTCCAGCAAATTCCCAGTCATTTGCTCTTCATCTTATTACCCCAGAATTACGCTACCATTCTTCTTTTGTAAATACAATTGAGTTAAACCCCAGAGTTCATCTATTCACTCCCCTCTTGAAGTAGGCCTTCAGTCGTATTTTGTTGTTTATGTTTTTAGCTGACCTCAAGGCCAGAGTCCAGATTTTTATGGTAATTAAGGTAAGTTGCGTATCATCCTAGTATACCCCATTTATCAAGCAAGACCCCAAGATTATAACAATTTAAGATTATATATATATATACAATATATATATATATATATATATATATATATATATATATATATATATATATATATATATATATATATATATATATATATATATATATATATATATATATATATGCATGTATGTTTAATTATTTTCCTATAATTTGTTTCAGTTGTGCAAAACACATTGCATGAATTTATTTTCCTGATTACAATCGGCAATATTGCCGTACAAATACCGTTTTATCTCTTTTGTCTATTTTTTTTGTTTTATTTCCAGAGTATATTAGCATATGATGAACGTTCTTGCTAACATGATCAGCTCTATGCAAAAAGGCCCTAGTTTTTTCTAAATATAAATTTATATATTCTGGCATGAGTTAAATGTTGCAAATTGAACGAGCACGTATATATGAATGTGTATATAAAACAAGAGTGGTAATTTAGAAATCCTGATCGAATTATTTAACTACTTTTTATTTTGCATTACTTATTTTCTCCCTCCTTTTAATGGCAAAAGGAAATATTATATATTATGTTTCTAATATGAATTTCAAAACGATGTACTGGATATTCATTCAGCAGTTGCTTCGTAGAATTAAATTCGTGGCTGTTTTCTAACTGAATGTGGATGTGAGTGGCTTTAGAAAGAGGCAAACCCCTGCATAGATACATACATATATACAGACGTACATGCATACAATGTTCAGTAACAGATGTGTTAATTCCAGTAGAGCATACTTTTATTTAAGTATAACTGACAGTATAAAACGTATTTAAAACGATCCCATCCCGTTCTCAGAATTCTAAAATCGCAATTGAACACTATAGTCATGTGTGAATGCAATGAAATATTTAATCCAAACTACGGGGATACGAATGTTTTGCCAACCACCATTCAAGCTTACCTCTTTCTGCTATCCTTCGTTTGAAACATCTATATGAGTGGTTATTTTTGAGCACATGGATTTGGCAG
The DNA here is from genome assembly GCF_040412425.1 of Macrobrachium rosenbergii. Classification (NCBI taxonomy): domain Eukaryota; kingdom Metazoa; phylum Arthropoda; class Malacostraca; order Decapoda; family Palaemonidae; genus Macrobrachium; species Macrobrachium rosenbergii. The sequence goes on from NC_089748.1 coordinate 21,529,306, forward strand.
AAACATACTTCATCCCTAAAGGCAAAGATGCGATAGTACCACATTTATTTTAAAGAATCTGAATTATGAATAGAATTCATGGTCAACGAAGTTTCAGGTTTCTGAGGAAAACTTAAACAGTAAGTAACACATCGACCACCATGCGTCCAGTTATTTCAAGTTGAGTTTCGCGTAAATATTTTGCTCAAAATCCGTACATTATTTTCAATGCAATCTTTAAAAAATATATATAGATATATATAATCAGACAAAATTCCACAAAAGATATACGGAAGTATAACTTCCTTAACAAAGTAACAACTAGTGGTAAAAAGGTCATGTTGTCAGAGAAACAGAGGCTATCAGACAGAGGAGGTATGATCAGTGGAAAAGAAAAGAATTTCAGACAGTAAGCTAAAGAATTGCTTTTAAAGGCGAGTACACACTTGTTACATATCCACATATCGTATCATCGTTGTGCATCAGTGTCAGCGTGTCAAAATACGATACGATTCGCCACGGCCTTTTGTCGTCACATTGTATGTCCAACTCTCAACCTCATGCGGACGGGGAGCGTGGCATCGTCCCGTTGCACGTTCAAAGAAACTGAATGACAACTGTTGCACAGCGCTACGATGACGCGACATGCGGATACGCAGCAAGTAGATACATTACCCTGTTGTACCGTATCATGTCACTGGGTGAATTGTGCAACGATGACACGACACGCGGATACGCAACAAGTAGATATATTATCCTGTTGTACCGTATCGTATCACTGGGTGCTATACAACGATGATACGGGAGGCGGACACGCAACAAGTAGATACATAACCCTATTTACACAACGATTATAGGACAAGCGGATACACAACAAGTAGATACACAACCCTGTTGTACGGTATCGTATCACTGGGTGATACACAATGATGATATGATACGTGGATATGCAAGAAGTGTGTACACGCCTTAATACAAAACCATTGTTATAGGAATAATTGAAATTTAATAATAAAAATACACTCTGAAGCCTAAAAGCGAGCAAAATGGGTTTCACGTAAAGAATTAGAAGGGCAAATCGTTACTTGAATGAAGATGAATTGTAAAAAAGATTAAATCAGAAAGGATGAGTAATAAATTAAAACTGGACATTCAAGAAATTAATAAACCACAAATAAACACGGATGAAGGCTATTATAAGGAATATCAGTGAAAGTTAAGCCTGGGAACCTCACAAAAGTAATGTCAACGAATTTTGTGCAAATTGTATCGAATCATGGACTTCTCTTGGAGGCCCCAACCAAGAGCGAGCAGAAGCCAAATGAATCCAGCTCTTGATTAATGATTACGCATTAGATAATCACCACGATCATTAATAATTGCAGGACAGCCAGAACACATTGCAAGATTCAGCGAGAGCCTGCGGTAGCGTTCATTGGGAGCTGAACCGGGGATCAGTCAGCAGGAGAATGAAAAGAAATATGAACAAAAATAAAGAGGAACCTGTCTCTTGGCCCGTACGAAGTCTGATCCAAGATGCCTTTTCAGAGTTCTTAGATAGTCCTAATAAGAATGAGTTAATCCGGTAAATACTGATAATTGAATTATGTACCATATCTTCTTAATTTAAAATAAAAAACTTACGGAAGTGTGCATGAAACACTGTTGCATAAACAGAAAGAACAGACATTCGTAAAAATTAAAAAAAAACTTGCAAATGGCAAGTTAAAACCTGAATAATCAGCTGTATAATGGCTTCCTAACAGCGACTGGGACGATTTTTTAAAATGTCTCTTTTTATGAATATTTTAAATGATCTTTCATCGACATATTTCTTTGATCAGTACGCATTTTCAAATAATTTTCATATTAGAATCATTTCAAAGGTGAATAGAATTTACTTAACACAGCGAAATAATGAAAATCAAAGGTCGACACGCGAGCTGAGTTTAGCCTAAACAAAACTGTATGATTTGCCGTAAAATATCTTCGTTTAATGCAGAGTAATAGATGTTTATTTTTTGTAGCACCATGCAAAACATTGACATACAGTTTATTGTTATTTTTGTCAGCCATTATGCACTAAAGATATCACAGTGATTTGTTACTGTTAGGCTGCATTATATTTGTATTTTTAAAACTCGTTTTATTAGCTACATCGGTAATTGTTTTCATGAATTCGCAAAAATGGCAATTTTACATTTCCCTAATAATCCTCCTAGAATTATTGATACACATGAAGCAGGGAGTACACATAATGTACTCTGAATAGCTTTAAGTATGATGCATTTATGAATTATTCAAACTTTGTCGTCATTTCCGAGAGCACGGGCGAATACCTCTCTTCTACTAAAGTAAACAAGGAAAAATGGGGACTTGATGAAGGTGAAAAAGTTTTCCTTTTGCCCACATTTCACTGGAAGGTTGAAAATTATCGTTTCGGTGTTATGTGAAGAGAGAGAGAGAGAGAGAGAGAGAGAGAGAGAGAGAGAGAGAGAGAGAGAGAGAGCAACATTTTCGGTCATGTTTTATATCCGGAAAAGGAAGACTGCGATTGCGTTCCCAACCCGAATGATTCACAAGACCCAGTCTCCGATGTGAGCTAATATATGAAGGCGATAAATTTATGAGACAGCCAAAGAAATGATTTCTCTCAGCGCCTATGTCGGTGCTGTATTTTTTTTCCGTATATTTATCTTTCATACAATGGTTGTAGTCAGGATTTATCTCGTTCCTCGTCGGCTGAATGATTACCACGTTTTATTGGATCACTTTTGCTTTCTTCTTCATGCCATCTGTTTCATATTTGATCTACTGCAGTAAATATTTTCATTTTCTGAGAAATTATCTACCATATTGAGCGAAAAAAGAAATAATTCTCGTTTTCAGGAGACTCCGAGCCGAGGTGGTGTGGGAAATTAGAAGTTGATATTCATGTCGTTACCTCAGAATATCCTTGAACCCGTACATCTCTTATTTACTCGAATGCAGTTTTTGCTATTTTCATCATCGTTTGTATACAAAGTTTCTAATCTCAAATGGGTATTTAAAAAATTACAAGGGACTCTACGCAATCGAAATGTGATCAGTGCGGTAATTTTCTAGGGTGAAATTTTCAATAAATACATAATACTGTTATGTATTTCCGACGTTTTGATGAATAGTATATTCTAGGATACTAAAACTTCTCTAGTTCAAAGTTTCCACTAAACATCCTAATAGGTATAAAGATGTGTTTGTGAAGATATAATTGATGAAAGACACTATATTAACCTCTCTCTCTCTCTCTCTCTCTCTCTCTCTCTCTCTCTCTCTCTCTCTCTCTCTCTCTCTCTCTCTCCCCGCCGGTAAATGGTAATATCAAAGGCATGATATCTGAAGAACTAAGAAAAGAGGAAAGAGTGCAAAAGTCCCTCGGAATGGATTGAGGGGAATCTTGGAGGAGGCAAGCAGCTCTCCGAGTTTGCTTTGAAGAAACACATGACGAGAGTTCGGTGAAACGCAAAGCTCAGATTTCTAATTGTTTCAGTTTTTGCTGCGCGTGGTCGAATGGGATTTCCATAATACACTTTACAGGACCATTTTTCTGCATTTCACTATGAAATTACTTTGTTTTTCGAATGAATATCATAACTGAAATAAAGAACTAATTTTGATACTATTTTGTTTTAAATAAGAACATTATCAGGCCACTCATCCGTGTTCTTATATATCAAATATAAAATACTTGAAGGCTGCAATTATATAGCTCACTTAGTCCGTATAGTTTTGGGAAGTTATGTGGAAGGTTTTTTGTTATTGTATTCAGATTTGGGATTGTAATTAGATTCTCACTAAATTAAATATCAGTGAACAAAATATCAAACTTTAAGTATAGGTAAAACAGTACTAAAATAGTTTGTTTTGACGTTATAAATATGCAGAATATACAGTACATTTTTTTTTGTACTGCAAGCGTGAAACCCGGACATTTATATTTTTATATTTATTTTCTGTACCGTGACCTGTCATTCAAAACTGAACTAACAAGCCTCATAGTTCTACGTGCAATAAAAATTTGTTATTCCGAGTATTTCCACACATCTCTAGTTTATTACTTCATATATCTTCCAGTAAACTTTTCGACTTTGTGACTGAAGCGGCCACTTACAAAACGAACCGATCTTTTCTGTATATTTCACCCTGACGGTATTAAAATCGGAATTACCCTTATTGGCAACTATATGATAATCACCCAGGCATAAAAAAAATAATCTTTTTGCCTTTAGCCATCCTGTTATCATCGTAACTCTGTGGATTATCTGCGACAAAAATTATACGACATCCGATTACTTAATGAGAAAAAGTCATTTGAGTAAACTTTTATGATTATGTTTGTGTGCTTATGGCGTTTAGACAGTTTGCTAAAGAAGGGTGTAGTACATTTTAATAGTAACTAACAATAGATATATCGGTACTTGACTTCAGAGTGCGTTCACAGAAATATTTCAGGATGGAGAAAACCCCGAATAAAATATTGAGCTAAATTTGTTATCACAGTTGAGATATAACGGAGAGCAAATTGCTCTACAACCGAGGGATTTCCGAATGTTGCTTACTGGAAGAATAGGCAAGTCGCTGTACGGAGTGGTGGAGCTAATCTGAATGTAATTTGATTATGGCGAAGGAGAAATATGACAATGAATTTTAATTTTCGGTAAAAGAAAACTATATATAGTGCCAGCTTTGTCCGTCCGCACTTAGATCTTAAAAGCTACTGAGGCTAGAGGGCTGCAAATTGACATGTTGATCATCCACCCTGCAATCATCAAACAGCAAATTGCAGCCCTCTAGCCTCAGTTGTTTTTATTTTATTTAAGGTTAAATTTAGCCATAATCGTACTTTTGGCAGCGCTATTGGTATTAACAACATAGGCCACAACCGCCTCATGGCTGAGTTTCATGGGCCGCGACTGAGAGTTTTATGGTCCGTGGCCGAGGCCACCACTGGACAGAAAACTCGATTGCGCCGAAGAAACTTCGGCGCATTTTTTACTTTTTTTTATAAGGAAGTATGAGCTGAACGCAAGGAAAGGCTGGAAATAAAATGAAGCGCTGCTTAATATTGCAGCACAGATAAATTTAAAAGTTAAAGGGTCCAGCGATTGGAGGAACATTGTTTATTTGGGATATTAAATCGTTCAGTATTAAATAGAACAAGTCAGGAAAAGTAATGGAAGCAATAACAGCTGGTGTATGGGTGTTATAATCAAAGATTCAAATTAAATCCGATACACTAAGAATTAGTAGTTGCTGAAGTAAGTCACTGGAAGAGCTATATAATGTGAGCGATACAAAAGAAGCAAAAATGAAAGACGCCCATGTTGAAAAATCTCATGTCGGAGAATAGACGTAACTGTTGAGGATGTGAAAACTGAAAAACATCTAAGGAACAGATGAGACTGAAAATAAAACGATGCATGACTGTGGTACAAGAGCTAATGAATAGCTAACCTAAATGTCAATTTGTGTAAGTGAAAGGTTAAAATAGAGAATTTAAGAAGGACAAAGGCAAAACATTAGACAGCTTGTTAGGAAAATGCATGTAAGAGTTTTGAAAAAAATAGTAACAAATTGCAGAGGGCTTGGTAAGAAAATACTAGGGCAATTTAAACATGCAGATCAGTTGTTTGTTAGGAAATGTCCGATGTAAAAGGAAATATTTGAATGCAATGTTCGTGAAGAAAAATGAGGCCTCGTAAAGACTAACGCATATGAAAAATGCAACTTTAAGGATGTGTGGCGATCGTGTCATCTCTTTTTACACTACCAGTTCTAGAAATGGAACGTGTATAATAAAATTAGCTAATATAATTTCAGATATGTTGAATGAGATGAGGACGTGAATGGAATATGGCAGAGCTCATGCTCCCTAACTATAAGTGATGAATGGTGGTATTGATGAAAACTGCAGAGACCAGTGAGAGTTTGAAAGTATCAGTAAATAAGGAAAACTGAAATCCATTTCAAGTAAGATTATGGTCGAGATGGTTAATAAATAAAGGCTTGTAAGGTGAAACGACTCATACCCCTATTTAGGCAGTTGTTATGGATGATTGGGGATTGACAGAAAAGTGTACTGTAAGTTAGGAACGGCAGAGAGAGAGAGAGAGAGAGAGAGAGATTCCTTGTTTTCCAGTGGGCCCCATCTAAAATGATTCATATTTTTTTAATCCTGAATTGCTGAATTGTTTATGAGGCCGCTGACTGGAATCATTTCAAAACTGACAGCCTCTTATTCACCAGCAAAAACCTAATAATCGGAGACGTCAGCCCCCGCATATACGAGTATACGGCTCCGTTCACCTTCTTGTTTCAAGGTCTTTAGCGCCTCGTTATGAGATATATACTTGTGTGTCATTGCAACAGTGTCAGTATGAAAAATATAATGATTATTTCATTAAAATTGACATATTATGACAGGTGTTTCGTAAAATTTTTAGAACACATCTTCCTTCCAAGAGAGAAGAAGAAAAAAAGGGATACGCATTATTGCGGTCTTCAGAACTTCATCTCAAGTAATTATTTATTAGCTTTAGCCTTAGTGAATATTCAGGGGGAAAACTCTCATTTCCGGATTTCTTACGAGCGGCCGTCTATGTATGGCCTTTCGGAGAGAGGCAGCGCCTTAAGTAGCAATGTGGGGGGCGATTTGGTAGCCTCTATTGCCGAGTCAATTCGGCCTTACTGGTTGGACCGTGGGTCAGGCCGCGTGAACACTAAGCTGTTTCGGTGATAAGTACTTTTTAATACTGCACTTAGCAACCATGACTCATTTTAAATCTGACATGAAAAGGATTATGAGTTCTGCTATTTCGGAACATTACGACGTTCCCACGTTTTTTTAAGGTAATATATTTCTTTGTATCAGACACAAAAGTCTGCACCAACTGAGCTTTTCTAGAAAAAAAGACATGTTCTTGGGATATCATCCGTTTACCTAAAAGGCCATTAAGGAGTTTAGTGTTTCTTGCTTTAGGAGATTCATGAGTATTAAGTAGGTGTGCAGTGAATATAGAGAGAACATAAAGAAAATAGTTCAAGTGTTCATGGCTGCAAGTTATCTAAGGTTTTGAAGAAGCGATACTTATAGTCTAGAGGAAGAGAGTTATGTTCAAAGCTCTGAATTAAAGACTTCAATTTTGAAATGTGTGGTACGATGGTACTGTAGTTGGAACTAACTGCAGTGAAAACGATTTACTCAATAACAAAATAAGTCGTCTCCAAGAGGAATAAAGCGCATGAGAAATACTAAACAGGCAGATAATAACACAAAGGGCAGGGACTGCTCCCAGTCACAAAATACAAATCTCGAATCATGCTGGCATTTGGACTGTACCATACTCCTTGGTGGGCTTTAAGTAACCGATGCGATGGCCCTAAACATTTCACAAATGGACGAACTATGAAAAGCCAATGGTTACTGAGATGTAAAGGAGATGGAAACCGGTTTCACACAGTGAATTGTAACCCTATAGTTAGCGCCTAATAGTCGCGCAAAAGTAAGGTGGTAAGCCATTAGGTATTTTTTTTCCTTCCGTTTTAGGTAAAAATAACCCCAAACAATTGAATATTTCTGCCATTTAAAATGATGCGCGCATCATTCAAGTTAACCTCGCCATTGTCGTGTAAGTTCTAGGAAACTCTGTATGGGAAGTTAACCCTAGATGCCTAAATTTTTCACCCCCTTTTCAGCTAGAATTTTTTACTCTTCAAGAAATAAGCCGTGTGTCCATGTTCACGAGAATAGAGGAATTGGGATTTATTGCTTGGTGGAATACTAAACAATTATAGTATATAATTTTCGTAATTTTCATTCAATTTTGATTGTCCAGTGTATGGAAAATAATGTAAACATTAACTAGCTCCCTTCACAAAGAAAACTGGATAGCAAGTTCCCTTTAAGTGGAATATTATCATTTTCCTTCTTCCAAAAGATTGCTACCTCAGACATAACATAAAGAACCTGCCTAAGCATGGTCAGCTGATCTATTTTAGATTCTTATAAAATCTAGCTATTTTTTACAATTACTATTACTAGTAATCACTTTTAGTATTACTTCAATGACAAATCATTCACCTACTGTGTCATAAAACAACTCATTTCAATAATGTCGATTATTGCTTGCCGTTTTGTAACACAAGTGAAAATTGCGATATATATTGTAATTACTGTATAAGTCGTGTTACGAATGAAAAATATTGAATGAAAGTAAATTATCAAACCAACTTTTAATCATTACACAACTAAGGTCACTTAGACAAGTGAAACACATTTTTATATAAATTTTACAATGAAAAAACCTCTTTAAATAATCAAACTAAACACATTATAATTGTGTTCATGTGATTAGAAAATATGAACGAACCCAAAACCACGCATGAAATTAATTGAAAAATCAATCACAGAATACAAATAACCAGTTGGATGATTGCTGTTATTAAACATTTTTTTTTTCACGGAAAAGTTTAATAGACATTGAACAACATAAAACTCTAAACATTTACCATCGCGCCAAAACTATACTGTGAAATATCACAGAAAATCAACGCTCCGCAAAGCCAGTCCCTGCGAACTATAATGCAAATGTATGCAGTGTAACAGCTGAACCAACGGCTCATATCTGCAGTTAATACAAATATAGGTTTAATGGTTGTTACAAGAGATTCATGTTCATTGATTCGAGAAAGCGAAGAACTTATGGCCAAAGGAATTCCGCCGAGTTAACGACATACTTTAAACCAGAAGATTAATAAAAATGAGCAATAATATGAAGCCAGAGGGACAAACGTAAGAGTGAAAAGCCTTTACAGTCCTTCAGGCCGACTGTTCTTTACTCAAGCCTTCTAAATACCGCAGACCTTAGGTGAGAATACAATAGAAACAGCTGCTAAGTAAATTAGGATTTAAAACCTACGTACGCTCTCTCTCTCTCTCTCTCTCTCTCTCTCTCTCTCTCTCTCTCTCTTATACATTTTTTGGAAAGAATGTGAAGTAATTCTCAGCAATACAGAACATCAGAAAGATATAGGTTTTGATTTTACAACCATTTGAACAATTCTTTTTAAGACTAAATCCAATGAATAAAAACATCAAATACATAGATAATGAATCTAATTGACGATTGACGACGTCCTGTAAAAAAGGCTTCGTGAAATAAATGCAATTCCTTAATAGGATGTAAAGGGAAAGAATGATAAATAAAATAGGTCTTTTGAAGCTAACCCATCAGGCCAGTTTTGAATCATACACGAGAACCATAAAAATATTTTCATCTTCCACCGAAGTGATAATGATTTCGAAAAATCCAACTTATATTTATAGGAGATTTCACGCGGTGGTAAATCCAATCTTCCATTTCAGCAATTCCATAAGGGAAATTCTCTTTGGAAAACGAGATCTCATTTGACCTGAATTTCGAGTCTGAGGAGGAGAGAAAGGGAGAGGGAGAGAAGAGAAAAGATGTGTGGGATACAATAATCACTTTTGTTTTAGAGTGGTAATTCATACATGTCATTGGCTAAATAGTTTTTTCCATATTGCTCGAAGTTTTGGGAGGAACCCGTCTGTTTTCCTAACGTTGTCAAAATTTGTAAGAATGGGATGTATCTGCCCACGCACGCACATTCACTCATTATATGTATATATAATATATATATTTCAATGAATGGAGGTTCTCTCCAAACCACCTGTGTCCACTTTTACATCTGTAATGTAATCGAGAAAGAAGTAAAATTAATTCCAATTGTTTTAATTACTAGAGCTGTGGGTTTCCACTCGCCCCTTCATACACTCTTTCTTTCATTCCCCGAAATGGTTAACCCTAACCTGTCCCTCTGTTCAAAATGACTGCCTAAGGGTCTTGATTTCCAGAGAACTGTCGTACCTTCTCGGCGTCAAGCAAGGCAAGGGAGGAACCAAAAAAGAGAAAGTTGGCTCCCCTCCTCATTCTGAACCCTCCACGAGGGTTAACTAATGCCATGTAATAAATAATCCATTTGAAAATGTTAAATATTTCTATTGCAGTCATTAGTTTTGTTGTTGATCTATCATATTTGCAAACAGTAAATTGTGTAACTTCTATTCTGGTAGCGAAATGAAAATTGATATTTGTTATGTCACTTTTGGGAGAGAGAGAGAGAGCGGGGGGAGGGGGGGGAATTCATACGCAAAAGTGTGTAAAAAATGTGAATTATTAAGAAGCAAGGGATAAAAGAATTTGTAAAGAAGAAAAAGAAGTGAGCTGAAATTACTAAGACAGAAATACCTTCAACAAAGTCCACTAGAAATTCTGGAAGGTTGGGAATAATGAGAAAATCTTCTTAAACAAGAGTCAAGCCACTAAACATATTCCACTTTCTCTCTCTCTGAAGTGGCCAGTGGAACACAGAGAAACTTGAATGCATTGAGTCGGCCTAAGTTTTAGCCTACCTCCAAACAATTGTCCCGGCTACGAGTTACACTAATGGGAGCATTGTGGATTTTTCTCATATGATCCAAAATGCCGGGAAAGGATGCTTTATATGTCGTACGAATTTATCTAGAAAGACAGTGGTTCAGTGATGATAAAGAGATGGAACACCCTAATGGTCAGTTTTGTTTCTCTATCGTCCCTGAACGGAGACGTAACACGTTCAGGCTCTCATGTGACTTTAAAAAAAAAAAAAAACGTGAAGAACAAGAACGTCACTTGGAGCCGAAATCAAGTAAATACTTGAAATCGTGAAATCCCTTTTCTTAGCTGAGAAATTGCCTTACTGCGAAATTGGATAGGAATTATTTCTGCTCAGCTTGAAAGCAATTTTCAGATGAAAACGACGACACAGATGGCGACGAAAAACAAAACTCAGCTAAGTAATTTTGAGGCGCAAATGATTCTGTTGTATTCTTGTCTTTCTTAATATTATTTATATTACTGCCCTGCCACTTGTGTTTCTTTCTCTTGGCGTTTCCCTGTAAACTGTACCAAAGCGCGGAGGGATAAGGACGACTTGGGATCGTTTCTGGGGATTTTATTGAATTATAAACTTGGTAAGTTAAGTATATCTTAGTTTAACCAGACCACTGAGCTGGTTAACAGCTCTCCTAGGGCTGGTCCGAAGAATTAGATTTATTTTACGTGGCTAAGAACCAGCTGGTTACCTAGCAACGGGACCTACAGCTTATTGTGGAATCCGAACCTCATTATGACGAGAAATTAATTTCTATCACCAAAAATAAATTCCTCTAAGTCTTCATTGGCCGCTTAGAGAGTCGAACGCTGGGCCAACAGCGTGTTAGCCCAAAGCTCTACCCACCCCTCCAATGAAGAACTATAAACCTGGTAGTTAGTTGACTTTGGTGTGTCACCGACTGGATGAAAGACGGTAATATGGAATGCAGTCTTGCAAGGGAATTTAATATGTCAATCCTAGTCTTATTCATATCTCCAAGGTTTTCACAGCCATAATGTTTATAGCAAGTCTTAGATCTTCATTGGCGGGGTGGATAGAGCTCTCGGCTAGCACGCTGTTGGCCCAGCGTTCGACTCTCCGACCGGCCAATGAAGAATTAGAGAAATTTATTTCTGGTGATAGAAATTCATTTCTCGTCATAATGTGGTTCGGATTCCACAATAAGCTGTAGGTCCCGTTGCTAGGTAACCAGTTGGTTCTTAGCCACGTAAAATAAATAAATCCAATCATTCGGGTCAGCCCTAGGAGAGCTATTAATCAGCTCAGTGGTCTGGTTAAACTAAGATATAATTAACTTTTTTATAGCAAGTCTTTCAGTCTCTAATACGCGTGCAATATGAAGAATAAGCCCATCCAAAGTTATTTCGAAGCATATCGAATCAGTAAAAATATGAAAATGAAAACTCGGTCGTCCAGAACTCCACAATATTTCCGCATTTTCTTGTGGGAAAATTCCAGCAAATGACCTCACATCTCCTCCACCAAGAATCATCACGGAGACATTTCTCATCACGCGATCTTGAGTGCAAAGAGCGAAGTCTCTCTCTCTCTCCCTCTCTCTCTCTCTCTCTCTCTCTCTCTCTCTCTCTCTCTCTCTCTCTCTCTCTCTCTCTGAAAACGCGCAGGGATACCAAAAGTGCACATTTATATCGTTATCAGTCTCATGTCTCTCATTGAGTTGTTGATGATAAATACACATTTAAGGCAAGGCTTCCTTCTTTTATCAAGGACTTCAGAATATATATGTGTATGTATGTATGTATGTATATATATATATATATATATATATATATATATATATATATATATATATATATATATATATATATATACATACATATATATGTATTGTATATTAATCTATATATTATATATATTGATTTATTTATGGTTGAATGCAACGGGAACTTACCTTGAAAACTGACTATATCTGACTCTTAGGCCGAGTCCATTAAACATATACAAAGGAGTAGGCTGAAGGTCTGATTCAGAGGCGGGGGAAGTTTCAGGTAAACACTTAGGTTTTCACTTACATGAGTATACTTACATTAAGTACATATCAGAAGAAAATGAAGTGTAAATTTGGACAGGTAAACAGAATCCTGCCACTCCAAGGGAGTAACAACAACTTGAGTATTTTCCCTGACGTAACTCTAGAAGCCTGTTTCAAGGGGGCACTGCAGAGGAGGAGAAAGCACGGGTTATACCAATGCACACACAAGATGATGCTCAGATTCACAGTAGGTAGGTAACTCCTATCTGTAACTTGAATACACGTGACTACGTAGTGCATTGCGAGCGTTGTCAAGGAATCAAGGGCGTGCACGGAAGGTGCCTAAAGAGGACCTCGATTCTGGTGACTCTAATTCCAAGCAATAAACAAATAATTCACAAATAATTTGTTAGGTTAACACAGTTTAAAGTAATGCAGGTCTCACTCCAGGTATATCGCCTTAGATAGGAAACGGAAAAATAGTAGAAGGCTGATAGACTCATGGCTGGCTTAAGAACCTTGACATCAGCACATTAAATTCGCCAGGAGACGGCCTCCTCGTCCTCATTGGGCTGATTGTGGAGGGTAGCGTTAAGGGGCTTCACTACAAAAGGACACTGTAGGCTCAAGGACAGCCACACGGGATTGCAAGGGGGCAGCTCAAGGAGCAGATTGGAGGACCAAGTGTCTTGGGATACTTCCGACGTCTTCTGAGTCCAAGATTATTTTAAGGCTGAGCGAGTCGGCATTCTTTCTTGTATGCCCTCATAAGGATTACGACATTGTTCATTCCAGGCATCGCCACTGTCATTCGCCTGGAGTCCCGTTTTCTATATGGTCTGCGTCCGGGGCATCTGCCAGGTGTTCAATATGGCAGTAATCACATGGGTCAGTCGCCAGCTTGGAAGCGCTTTCTATTTTGGGTGTGCCTTCCTCGGCGGGATTAGTGGCCTCCGGATGACTCAGCACCTGAAATCAAAGACTTTTGGCAGTCACTAGGGTAAGGAAGAATTAAAGGGTTTCCCACACGGGGTAGTGGTGACAGGAGATGAATTAGGGGCGAATTTCCACTGGCAACTATCTTTAAGAAAACAGAAACAATTAAACATGATCTAAAAAAAATAATATATATATATATATATATATATATATATATGAAAAATGGGAAAAAACACGTTAAACGAAGAAGATATATATATATATATATATATATATATATATATATATATATATATATATATATATATATATATATATATTTATTTATATTTATATATTATATATATATATATATATATATATATATAAATATATATATATAATATATATATATATATATATATATATATATATATATATATATATATATATATATATATATATATATATAACAACAAGCAGTGTCCAAAGAGGACGACAGTCAACTGAACAGTTACATATTTATTGGGCCCTTTGTTCGTAATTTTTTTATTACACATTTAGAAGAAGAATTTTTAAATAACTGTCCCGAATCCTTTAAACCCCTTTACTGTAAGAGATATGTAGGTGATACTTTTGCCCTGTTTAAACATTCGTGGCAATGTCAGTCTTTTCTAGACATCCTAACATTAGATTCCCTATTGAGCAGGAGACTGAGAATACACTGGCCTTTTTAGACGTAAAAATTACCCGCCTTGACCATAATTTTAGTATGTAAGTTTTTAGAAAAAATTCTTATACAGGCCTTGGAGGTAATTTTTATAGTTCATGTCACTTTTCACTTCAAATCAATGCTATAACTACCCTAGTTTTTAGAGCTCTCCATTATACACCTAACTGGGTAAATTCCACTCTAAAATTGAATTTTTACTTGAATATTTTACCAAATATTTCTATCCAAAGGAACTTTTTTTTATAGTGTTATTAACAAGATTTTAGTACGTAACTTTTTTTTTTTATCCCATTGTGAAGTTTAATGTTCGTAAATTGGCTATGTACGCCACAATACCATACTCTGACTTTCTTGGACCCAAAGTTAAACAAATCATCGAAAAAGAGTTTGGATTTCTAAAACTGAATCAAATACCTATGAATCCACTAAAGACTGGCTGTTTTTTTTAATTATAAGGACAAGCTACAGACCTCTATGAAGACCAATATTATTTACAAATTTGAATCCCCAAAATGTCTTGGTAGTTAGGTTGGCTCATCAAAAGAATGTTGCAGGTCCATTATTACAGCCACTTAGGTTTGGGCTACAGGTCTGACTCACGAATTACTAATCCCGAATTTTCTACTATTAGAAATCATGCAGTTAAATGTAAGATTAATAATGATAAAAAATTTTTCCATAATTGAAACTACGAAACAACCTGCCTACTTAATGACCTTTGAGACCTTGTTTATTAAACGTCATGCACCTCTTCTAAACTCCAACGTGTCTTCTCCGGGCATGCGTGAGCTTGTGGTCTCACTTCGTCTTTTCCTTTCTTATGATCAGGTTGGCTCAGAAAAATCTCTCTTTGCCTTTTATAAATTTTTTTGTAATTTTAAAGAATGTAACTACTGTTTATAATTTAGCTTTTATTTTGAGTTACAGAGTAGTATGCATTTTTCAGTTTTACATAACGATTATGTGTTTAAGTACCACGAAATTTTCTAACAATAAACATGCAACTGTTTTGTTGACTGTCGTCTTCTTTGGACTCCTGCTTGTTAATGTATACTTCCGCCAGAATGTGTGTGTGTATGTATGTGTATATAAATTATATAAATATATATATATATATATATATATATATATATATATATATATATATATATATATATATATATATATATATATATTTATATATTTATATATTTATATATTTATATATTTATATATATATATATATATATATATATATATATATATATATATATATATGTAAATATATATATATAAATATATGAATATACCTTACGGCTCGCAAAATGATCCATTCTCACTATTTCATTATCCAACGAATTTAAATTCTGAAGCGACCATTTGGTTCATTTGGCTATAAAACCACTGAATAAGTCATGTAGGTTCAGTTTCACAAGGTGATTATGAAGGAACAGTAAGACCAGTATGACCCTTTTCCCTCTTAGGACATTGCAACTCGCAAACACTATTATTACTTTTTCATGTTTGCTCCTGATGGTCTGCACCAGATAATCCCCTAAAGTCCCCTCTCGTTATTTCCACCTGTTTGCATAACATTTCCGTGAGAAATTCTTGAAATTTCCCCTAATCTCCCTCTCCCTGGCCATCACCCTCTCCTTTTCCTCCAATTCATCTTCCACGATCGTTCTCCTCAATATGTCTTCTCCTTTCATTATTCACACTTCTTTCTTCATGCAAGCGTCATGAGTGAACGTTCACGTTTCCGTACAGTCCGGTCTGGGTGGCATATATTCCACAGTTTGATCATTAACCTGACTGGCAGATCCGCAGAACTAGAAGTGAAATTGTTGATAAAGTTGGTTTTGCTGGATGCTTTGCTTAATGCAAGAAATTAATCGAAATAATAAAGCAGAAAAAAAGGTTAATTGCTTTCAAAACTCTCCCTGTGTCCGCGTAAATTGGTTTTATCTTTAATGTTGTAGAATAATTGATTCACTTTCATACGATTAATTCGGTGATGTGTCCTGACTCTAGTTTTAATAAATTTATGTTATCTCCCTTAAGCACTATCATGTATCTGATCATAGATATAAAGTTCAAGATAAATTTTCAAGATAATTGAAATATTATTATTCCTGTCACTGTTAGTATCATTATTGGTTCTATGGTTGCAGGTGTTGTTGGAGAGATGGAAAACATTTTGCAACCAATAACAAAATTTAGGAAATTTTCATTGATAGCTGTAGGAAATTATATATGTTAAAGAGAACCTGAATGCAAACGGGTAGTTGCTGTGATCTAAAGAAAGATATCTTAATAAATAAACACTCCATGTAACCAAGATAATTAACAAATTTAACTTTATATTGTAAAATACAAAATGGACAAGTATCGGCTAGTTAGGATTTTGTTGTTCCTCCGTTCTCCCCGCATTTAAAACCTTAAGCGGAGTGGAATGGAATATAGAGTTTAGGCCAAAGGATTAAAAGGCGTAACAGGAGGAAAACCTCACAGTTGGACTTTGAAATAATTGCTAGGAGAGGGCGGATAGCAAGATGGAAGAAATATAATATGAAAGGAGTACAGTAAAAGGAATGAAAGGGGTTGCAGTTAGGGGCCGAAGGGACGCTGCAAAGAACCTTGAGTAATGCCTAAAGTTCACCCCGTGAGGTGCACTGACGACATTTACCCCACTACCTGGCAAAACCTTAAAATTACACACATTATCACCATTATCTCATGGTGAATAAAACCTCTCAGTTGCACTTTGAAATAACTGCTAAGAGCGGGTGGATAGCAAGATGGGAGACATATAATATGAATGGAGTTACAGTAAAAGGAATGAAAGGGGTTGCAGCTAGGGGCCGAAGGGACGCTGCAGAGAACCTTTAGTGCCTAAAGTGCGCCCCGTGAGGTGCACTGACGGCATTAACCCCATTACCTGGCAAAACCTTAAAATTACACACACATTATCCCATTCACCATTATCTCATGGTGAATGGGAGATTTTGATAGCTTGGATATGTCTTTTGCGCCATCCCTGGATAGTTCATGGCAGTATCATCTGGTGTCCTGCGAGCACCGGAAAAATGGGACAATCCAGACCAACTTGGATGAGAACTATAAGAGGCTGCAGATAAGTGGAAACCTGAGTAAGTGAAAGCACACAAGGGACATGAGTGGGGTGGGATTTCGCGAAAGCCCTTGGCGTCGCTTTGCGTGGAAGGCGATGAAAATGGTGACTGTTGATTATATATGCCTATATATACAGTATATATATATATATATATATATATATATATATATATATATATATATATATATATATATATATTATATATATATATATATATAAATTATAAATTTATATATATGCATACATATATACTAATCGTACGATACGGTCTTTAAATGATACTGAAACTATTGTTACTGTAGTGGGATATAAATTTATTACGGCCTTCTAGTTTTATGAAGTCTCCGCTCCCGAACTTAGACTTGAGTTATTCACCAAAGTATTCCTTTCAACTCATTTATATCTGAGCCTTGACTGACTGCTTCCGGCATTTGTCTGCTTGTTTCCAGCTAAACACCCACCAATTCCAAGTCCTTAAATGAACTAATATAAACTGCCAGAACAAAGGACAATAAATAAGACAAATGGAGGAGTCTAAAAGAGACTGAATTTTCTTCTTCAGAAGTTCAGGCGTAAAAGTATTAATCGTTTAACTCAGGAAAGTCCATCAATCACAGGAATGATTAAAGTATAAAACAGTATATACGAGAGAGAGAGAGAGAGAGAGAGAGAGAGAGAGAGAGAGAGAGAGAGAGATGCCTTAGGAGCACGGAAGGTAAACGTTACATTATTCCCATAATGATAACTGAATAACCAGAGGAAATGGGAAGGAATGTCGTTAAGGTAGATTTAAAATGGGGGAAAACAATGCATAGATTTGCATGTTGTTAAGGCTGTGTTTATTCAAGGGTACCAAAGAAGTAAATGAAGCGATACTTACGGCTGGGGAGGGGGAGCGCTGATGATAACGAGACAGATGAAATGAATGCAGGTGTAGACAATACTCTCATTTAAGCACTTAATAGTTAAACTCCCCGAGATGCAATGTATTTTTATTAAGAGATCGAGTTTCTGCTACAGTTTCAGACAACTCGATTTTAGGTTTTAGATTTTCTAAGTATCCCTTTTCATGTGGTGATTCGAGAAAGGTAAACATGATTAAATACGACCTGACCTGGACTGAACTGCAGGTCACTGTACAGTTTTTTTTTTTTTTTTTTTTTTTACAAACTTTGCCGTCATGAGGTAGAAGGGCCAGGCATATGAAGACGTTGGATGGTTATATATTATTTTT
>NC_089748.1:21552771-21572771 GCF_040412425.1 Macrobrachium rosenbergii
AAACGGCATTTGTAGATTCATGATTGTATGTAAATCACGGTCTGATAAAAATATCATACGCATATATATATATATACATATATATATATATATATATATATATATATATTATAATATTATAGCCTCAAATATATATCATATTATGTATATATATATATATATATATATATATATATATATATATTATATATATATATATAACCTATATATATATATATATTAACATAAAACAAACTAAACAGTATTTATGAACCTGATGACAATTTCGTCTTCCTTAGAGATCTTCAAGAGGACTAGTACAGAGTAGCAGATATGGACAGTATACACACACACCTATGGGGCACAGTATAAACGAACATACAGACAAACTAAACAGTATCTATGTAGGCAGGATAATCTTCCTCTTTCACGACAGAGGTAGGAATATCCTCATAAGGGTATCGGACCACAGTACAAACAAACATACAGACCATTAAAACTGTTAACAGTAAGCAGGATAATCTCTTTGACAGAGGATCCCTATCCCCATAGCTGCAACCCCTTTCGTTCTTTTTACTGTACCTCCATTCATATTATCTTTCTTCCATCTTGCTATCCACCCTCTCCTAACATTTATTTCAAAGTGCAACAGCGAGGGTTTCCTCCTGTTACACCTTTCAAACCTACCTACTCTAAATTTTCTTTACAGGGCTGAATGACCTGATAAGTCCCATTACTTGGCCTTTGGCCTAAACTCCATATTCCAGTCCATTCCTGACAGAGGATAAGTGTGCCATTTTCCAAAAGGTAGCTGACCCCTCACCTGGGATCATTCTTAAACGAAAATTAACGGCGAATCGTCTTTGTGCCATTCGACATAGACTATTCATATTTTATGTTTTTCTTTTCAAATATACAGATTAAGCTTATAAGTCCGTAGGTTGATGTTCATATTCTTATCAAAACTGTCTTTTGTAAAAACCGTCACTGTATCTTTCAGATTTTGCAAGTGCCCTATTATCCTTCCCATAGTTTTTAAGCCTGACTGTTGTAAAATTGGTCACATGATCTACTTGAATGTTGATATATGCATCCTTTAGTATGAGCGGAAGATTTCTTTATACATATAATTTGATCAAAGAAATTTAAGGCATACACGATATCCAACAATGCCTCAAATGCGCAAAAGACATAGATGTCTCTATTGAGAAAAGAGCAACAGCAAAATTGTGTATCAAATCTGGTAACATTCCAAGAAATTCATTTTACGAATATCTTAAAAACATGAACAAACGTGATAGGAAAATATCTAGCAATGCAAATAATAGTTCAACACATGTAAATATCAAAACGGACAGCAAACATTCCTTCTCCGCAGGTTTCTTTATCTTATCTTTCCATTCTTACAGCAGAGCTCTCAACCTTGGAATCTTAAAGAAAGAAAAGCGTATTTTCGCCAACATAAATCCAGTAACTTTCCATGCAATATTTTGCAGAGAGGGAAAGAGAGAAATAGAGAGAGATCATAAATAAATACCCAAGAGAAGAAGGAAAGCGAAGCGGCTTTCAATATGACTCTCCAGTATTTTTTCTTATTATTTTACAGCGAGAGAAAGACTGCTCAAAATCACCCAGAGAAGAAGAAATACCACAAAATGGAATGCAATAAATATTGTCTGTCCGCCGAGCTGGACTTTCTGTCAGGTGTATTTTATATCTGAAGTTTCTTTTCATTAAGGTCGTTTTTTGATCCTTGGTTTTCCGTTTATGTTTTTTACATTCATGCAGTAATTATGCAGTCAGGCATATCTCACAAGGTTTGGATATTCTTGGAGGTGGCTGTACCTCTACTAAAAAGGGAATCGCAATTTTGTGACATTTGCAATGCTTATGAATATTCTTGAAGGACTTTTTGATTTGACTTTGGGTAGACCTGTGTCTCGATCGGCTGCCCTGCCCGACATCGCTTAGACCCCGGTAGCGTATGTTTTCATGTATCATACCCGACCCAACGCCCCTTTCTTCCCAGCAGCGAGAAGTTGTTGCTAGGGCGAGAGTTCGAGACTCTGAGATGCGTTTTTAGAAGGTGTTGAATGGCTTTGTTTTGTGTGTGTATTTATCTGTAACACCCATTTGCTTGTTGATTACATTTAATCCCGGGATGTCTACACGATAGCAAAGTGTTATGTATCAGTCGGCTGCGGATGAACCCGCGCCACAGACCTGAAGTCCGAAGCTGCTGCTGTAACCGACTGAGCTTATCGAGGTGTATGTATATATATATATATATATATATATATATATATATATATATATATATATATATATATATATATATATATATATATATTATACAGTATACAAGAAGACAAGGGAGACGTTTTTTGGCGTATTTATAAAGCTTTATTAATGACTTTTCGAGGCCTTGCCCCATAATTACAGTTGTCGAAATAGAATTAAAAAAAAGAATCATCCTAAAAGCAACGACATACAATTATAATAAGGATATACAAGTCATAAATCACTATGAAAAATGCCGTATTAGCAAAGAGAAGAGGACAAGTGACTGGAACAATAAAAAGGTCCCAGGCAAGTATGTTATGCCAGGTAGAGAGGAATGGAACAGAATATCGAGTTTAGGCCAAAGGTCATTCAGCGCTGAAAAGGAATCTGACAGTAAAAAAGTCTGAAAGGTGTAACAGGAGGAAAACCTCGCAGTTGGACCATGAATCATTTGTTAGGAGAGGGTGGAAAGTGAGATGGAAGAAATAAAATATGAACGGAGGTATAGAAAAAGGAATGAAAGGGGTTGCAGGCGGGGGCCGAAGAGACGCTGCAAAGAACCTTAAACAATGCCTACAGTGCACCGCATGTGGTGCACTGAAGGCACTAACCCCCAACCACCACCACCGGGAACTCTCAAGTTACCAACGTCTTGCTCTCTTAGAATCGCCTTTCATAAAAACGGTGGTTCCAAAACTGAACAATCAGGCAACAAAACGCATCATCTGTTTGAATAGAAGCACAACCAAACAGAGATACTTAAGTATTGAGCTTCCCACAGACGCTGGGATTCGCGAGATTATGCCCTGATGATGGCAGTGTGTAAATCGGTTGACATTTCGATTGTATGAAAGAACATCGTTGGGGTTTAATATCGCTCATCTGTTGCGCTATATATAAAAAAAAAAAAACTTCCACACGCTAAGTTGGCGGTGATGGTCCGCCCACTTCGTTAGTTCGAGTCCTTTCTTGTATATTCACAGAAAATAGTATGATATGATAGAATACTCTTTCTATTACCTTATTAAGTGTTAATCATTGGAGAACTAGAGTTAGAAATATTTTCATATCATTAAAATGCTATTCGGAGTAGAAACCAGAAGTTTTATAAATTACAGGAAATCGAAGCCAAAGATAAAAACCTTTGTCGAATGTAAGCAATGCTTTATTTCGGAGCATTATGTTATATAGGATTCAATAAATCAAACAATATAATCCAAGTTTCATGATAACTTATATGCTGTCGATTGCATACCTTTGAATATGCCGTATAATTATATTAAAACATAAAAAACACCACGAAAATATGCCTGTTGGAAGTAGGAGGAGGTGTATTGAGAGAAACAACCGCTCAGCGATCACCTGATTTTGACAGCTCGCTCACCGTAGACAACTCGACTGATTAAGTCAGTGTTCCCATTTCTATAATTTGCTACTTCTGAAAATTAATTTATGAAATCTACGGCAAAATTCAAGCGCCAGGAATAATTTGCCATTTCTACAGAAACTCGTAGAAATCGAGAGAGAGAGAGAGAGAGAAGAAAGAGAGAGAGAGAGAGAGAGAGAGAGAGAGAGAGAGAGAGAGAGAGAGAGAGAGCGCTTGACCCTCATCCTCCACCCACTATATTTTGCTACTGATACATTTGAAGTTTCACTGCGTTATAACCTGGTCTAACAAACTTTTAAGAATGGAAATTTGCTTCAAATATATGTAAACATGCTTAGGTAAAATAAACATACTTCTTGATGCATTAAACATTTAATTGATTCAACAAAAGAAAATACATTAATCAATCACTGGATAGGCTACATCAAACAATAACTTGAAATAACAAAATCATTCATCATCGCTTCCCGACTCCTCACTGTCACTGGTGCTGTTTATAATCAATTTCTCAGTTAGATGGTCACGTGCTATATCCTCTTCCTATAAATATCCTCCACTTCTCTTGCATGACCCGCCCGTCATGACTTGATCCTCTGCTGTTACTCTGTCTATTGCACGTTTAGTTATACGTTCAACATTTGTCAGAGTCTGATTGGGGATTTGAATTGCATTTCTTAACCTCATTTTTACTTTTGCCCAAATCAATTCTATCGGGTTGAACTCGCAGTGATAAGGAGGAAGTCTGAGTACCTCATGGCCAGCATCTCTGTGATTTTGTCAATTTCCATACTCCTGGAGGTACTTGTGCTGCTTTACCACATCTAGAAGTTCGGTTTTGGTATAGGAAGGGTCATGAGCTATATTGGTTAGTTAACCAGGAGACAATATCCGATTTCCTTGAACTGCTGACAGGTGCTTTGTTCAATATTTTTGAATGATATGAAGCATTATCTAAGACAATGAGCGACCTAGGCGGAATGTTTACCAGTAGCTGTGTTTGAAACCATGATAGGAAGCATGTATGATTCATACTATCATGGTAATCACCTGTTACCATTTTTCGATCGGAAAAATGGCAATCCTCCTGGTGCGAATCCATATTCTCCACCAGCATGCACTATGATAAATCTAGCTCCTTTACCCGTTTTCACTCGTGGACCAACAATTCCATCAGGGTAGAGTCAACATTTGTCCACACACTCATTTTGATTTACCCATGTCTCATCCAGATATATTTCCGGTCTTCGAGAATCGGATTTTCGGTTTTCATCAATAAGCCTTAGATATTTATTTCAGGGCAAGAACAATATCGTTCCTTTCAATCAAGAGCTTCCTACCGCTTTCAACTTTCTTATAACAGAAAGCAGAATTCATAACAAGTTTGAAAGGGACATATAAGCACTAGGGAAATTCAGAGGTGGCTTCTTCACCTTATCCAGCAGTTTTCTATTGTTGGGTATTCACCTCTTTCATAGAAAGCCATTATCTCCCGACGTACACAGTCCTTATCAAAATCATCTAAGGCTTCCATTACTGACTTTCTTGACCTAGGGGTGGAGAGTGCATCTCTCCACGCTTGTGTTGCTGCTTTATCCGCTGAATGGAACGAACAGATATTCCTGCTGCAGCAGCAGTCCTCTTACGATATCATCTTCGCCTTCCTTATCATATTGCTAACGAAGATAATTGCAGACCTTAATTACGACGATTCTTGTCTGGCTCGTTATCCGTCCCATACGTTTTGTGTTTTTTAAGCAATCCTCCATTATTATAGTATCTCCTTTATACTTCAGTGTATGTACTGCCCATAGTATATCAGCTGAATGGTTACTGAGCTGAGGAAGCTGTTTCTCTTTTTCAGTGTTAGCTCAGTTAGCAACTGCGTTTGAAATTTCCGCCAATTGCAGTAACTGGCTATTTTAGTGATCATTCTGCCTCTAGATAAGGCGCATGTTTTCTAACCATTAAGTATGTTATTTGGACACGTGGACTATTACATTTCATACTATATAGCATCTCCGTATTTAAATGACCTTTACAATATACATGATTCAGACCAATTTCTTATATATTTACGGGATATTGAAGATAAATGAATCAGAGTGCATTCGAATCGTGTAAAGTCCTTGACTTTGACTATTTGATTATACTTTAGTGATAATTTTTTCTCAAAGTTCTCAAACGTTTTCATCGACAACGCATTTTCATTTTCTTTAAAGTATAATTAACTTCTACAATAAAACAACCTGAATTAGTAATTGCAAGCGCCTTCAACACCTCAAATGAATAGCCCACACGAATAGTTGCTATAATCAATTACCACCTTCGGCAGCAAGGGGGGAGCATCACCGCCAACAAGCGTGTGGCAGGTATATTACATATCTTTTTTTTTTAAATCGCCCGTTGTCTTGGTTGTGATCATGAATCCTTTATTAGTTATTAATTTTATATTTTACCCTTGGCGAGTTGAGAATAAAATCACCAGCAATCTTTCTTACTTTTATAAATGCTGATACGAATGCTTTCTCACTCATCTTTTGTTAATGCTGAATATTTTGATTGTTGTACTATGCAACTTAAAGTATTTCTAACCAAAGATTTTAGTTTTGGAGAGCTTTACTTCTGTTTGTTTATTCATTCTTAACCCTCAGTATATCTCAACTTCTTACTATCTCCTGTTCACTAACTTTACTCTGCTTCTAGGATTCCCCCCAACCTCTATTCCTTCCCCTTCCCCCTTTCCCCCGGGACCCAAGAAGCATCTGCTCAATATTGACTTGTGTTCCAGAACCTCCCCTCAAAGGAAAGCTCAGGGTGGAAGATCTCGTAGCCCGAGGGTTCATTTATTGAGGATCTAAAGCATGACTTCGAACTCCATTCAGATGATAATCATCTTTGGAGTGATATTAGACTCTCTCTCTCTCTCTCTCTCTCTCTCTCTCTCTCTCTCTCTCTCTGGCATTCCCAAAATTGGGCTGACAAAATCTGGGCTAAGACCAACGGACTCACTCATTCAAACACTGCCGTATAATTATCACATGAACTCTAGTACATCCATTATGGAAGAGCTGGTGCTTGGATTTTCCTTCTGGAGAGGTGATAAGTTAAGTATACCTTAGTTTTACTGAGCTAATTAACAGCTCTCCTAGGGCTGGCCCGAAGGATTAGACTCATTTTACCTGGCTAAGAGCCAACTAGTTACTTAACAACAGGACTTACAGCTTATTGTGGAATCCGAACTACATATAGAGGTGATATGAGGACCCAAGTGAAGGACTCCAACATACGCCGACGATGGTGTTTACGTATGGTATAGATTTGATGGCATCCTTAACGATCTAGCCAATGTGAAATATTGCGGATCCCGGTTGGAGACGGACAAGTGTGCGGATGATTCAGATAAATAGACAGAATCATGATATCTTCACACAGGAAATACCTCGTGAAAGATAAAATACACCACAATGTCTATGTCATCTTTGATGGAGCAGATGACCTTAATGAAGCCTCTTTGCCCTCAGAATTTGTTCTGCTGTTTGCTAAAACTGTATTGACCTCCTCATAACATTTATTATGGAAACTATTTTGTTTCAGTCATAGAACTATATTTAATATAACCTATATTTCATTTTCTTCATATTCACCTCTCTCATTCTCTTTACATACCAAAGCCACATAAACACACTTTTGCCCACAAGGTTATTTATGTGAGCCACAGACTTATACAACCTCTGCATACTACATATTCTTCGCCAGCTTATACGCTTTTTTTTTTTAAACCAATCAAATTGAAGTCAAATCGTATCCTCAGCTTTGTTCTAGCCTTTAGATCCTTTCCCATTCGTCTTGTGTAAGGAAACTCAGAAGTTTATTCAGCGTTCCTGTGGTTTTTATTTCCCCTTGTGGTATGTGAATGCTTTATTACCAAACATCGAACTTTATATGCTTTTATTTTCCCTTGTATTATGTGAATGCTTTATTACCAAACATCGAACTTTATATGCTTTTATTTTCCCTTGTATTATGTAGATATTTTGTTACAAACATCGAACTTTATATGCTTTTATTTTCCCTTGTATTATGTGAATGCTTTATTACCAGACATCGAACTTTATATGCTTTTATTTTCCCTTGTATTATGTGAATGCTTTATTACCAAACATTGAACTTTATGTGCTTTTGTTTCCCCTTGTGTTGTGGGAATGCTTTATTACCAAACATCGAACTTTATATGCTTTTATTTCCCCGTGTATTATGTGAATGCTTTATTACCAAACATCGAACTTTATATATGCTTTAACATAAGAGTTAATTATTTCCATATAATAGCCACCCTTACAGCATTCTAGTAATGAAATTTTCTTAAAATGTTCAAGGAATAATACGTAGATAAATTATGAATATTTTGTTACTATTCATGAACGACCATATTTAGCTGCTTGATCTCTTGTTCTGCAATGGAAAATGCCAGCGGCACAATAATAACCTCAACTCCATGAACAGAAAACGCCGTGATCACTTTAGATGTGGAGAATTAGTAATAATGCTAGTGCTATATCGCGTGATTATAAAATGAACTATTTAGATGCCTGATATCAGTAACTGGCAAATGGAATAAACAGGAAAACCATAACATGAAATCAAATTTCTTTTTCGTTAATGTGTGACCGAGGGATAGTTACCATCCTGCCCACGGCAACAGTATTTCGAGCTGGTAGCCCGACCAGATAGATGATGAATTTCTGGGATGCCAAGCAATACATGTAGATATTAAGAATAGCTGTTGCTGTTTCAGTTTAAGGAAAAATGTACCATAAAGGGGTCCCTCCGTTATTTTTGGAAGTTATTTAGTTTATATATATATATATATATATATATATATATATATATATATATATATATATATATATATATATATATATATATATAATTTATATATGTGTAAAATATGTATGTATGTATGTATATATATGTGTGTGTATACGTACATATATACATGTATATATATATATATATATATATATATATATATATATATATATATATATATATATACATATATATATACATACATATATATGTGCATATATATATATGTATATACACACACTCACACACACACACACACACACACACACACATATATATATATATATATATATATATATATATATATATATATATATATACATATATATATATGTGTATAAAACTAATAAATTCCAAAAATAACGGTGGCCCCTATGGTACAATCTTCCTCTTTAAACTAAAACAGCAACAGCTATTCTTAATGTCTACATGTTTTGCTTCGGGATCCCAGAAATTCATCATCTTCCTGGTCGGGTTACCAGCTCGAAATACTGTTGCCGTGGGCAGGATGGTAACTATCCCTAGGTCACACATTAACGAGACATAAGTTAGAGAGAGAGAGAGAGAGAGAGAGAGAGAGAGAGAGAGGCCCGGGTCCATGAAAGAGTGAATAACGCATTCTTTTCAGTCTTTCCAGCCTCCCGCAGCGCACATCATTAACATGAAGCTCAAAAAGATGTCTTTCATGATGAGGCAGAACACATTATCTCGTCATTCAAAAGATGATGAAAGACATGAATGCGATTTTTGCACGTCTCCGCGCTAAAAGAAAAAAAAATATAGTTTTTCTTGCGTGATATCATCATATAGTCCAAAACCAAATTTGTTTTCGTATTTGATGTTAGGTGAAAAAAGAAACTTGGTTCTGCTATATAATACGCAGTTTGTTTTATATTTCATTTTGGTGTTGAATACCCTGTCCAAAGCGCAAAACTTTTTCATTTGCACTTAACAATATTTCGTTTTTAGATCTGTGTAAAGTTAGTTTTTTTGTTAAGACGCTATTTTTTTTTTATTTATAAGCTTTATATTGAAAATCTATCACGGTGTTTAACCCTTTGATTACGGCCGAGATGAGACCTCACACTTACCACAATCCGGAGGGTTTTCAGACGGTAGTCACCCGTAGCATGCTACCAGACGCACGAAATCGTAAACAATCATTGTAATAGCGTTTGTATTTGTTGTTTTGCTGCAAATTAACCTGTTTTATTTATATGATAATATTGTGATAGTAGCGATCCGTGATATAAGATATTATGCAATTAATGTAACAACATAAATAAATAAACATAGGATAAGTACTATATATCGGGGTTTAGTGTTGCCAGAGGTATAAGCACTGCACTGATTGAGGATGACAGTCTTCTTTTTTTTTGTCATTTTCTCTAATTCTGTTTGAATCCGTGAAGGACAGCTACATCACAGTTGTGTATTATAGTTAAAAATTATTTGTATATTCGTCGAAAACTAATCATAAAGAATGTTCATGTTTTATGGTTCCGCTTACTATTCCACTAGCTAGGCAAAAAAAAAAAAAAAAAAATAGAGAGAGAGAGAGAGAGAGAGAGAGAGAGAGAGAGAGAGAGAGAGAGAGAGAGAGAGAGAGAGAGAGCGTGACAGAATAAAAATTTTTACCTATGATTTATTCACTTCTAAATTGTACATCAATAACATTGGAGTAAGTAGACACAATCACAATATTGGTTGCAATATTAACCCATTTCTGGGTAATATTTTTATCAATGATCAAGCACCCAGCTGACAAGAGATGCACAATCTAGAAATTCAGATGAATTCTGCAGTGTTTGAAAAATGGTTTAAACCAGCTTCTTCCCAATATAGGGCCATGCCATCGCAGTGGATGCACTTCTTATCATTCAGTTCGAATTAATAAGCCTCCGACAATGTCTGCAAAAAGGATGAAGTTAAAGACTGGCTAATAAAAAATTAGTAAAGTTGCAAAGACATTCATGTAAAAAATGATTACGTGATTGACAGACTGGCAGAGATCATGGACATAGTGGTTAGGCTGCCTACATATCACTGCCGGTATAATGCAACAAATTTGATATGGGCGCAGGTGAAATCATACGTGGCAAGAAGAATCATTTTAAAAATCAGACCTGCTTTCCTTTGGTCAAAGAAGCAATTGAATCCATCTTCTGACAACTGGGCTAATGATGAGACATGCGAAGATATAAAGAGATGACACTTCAAGATATTTGCATTGATAAATATATAGATTCTTTTTGTTATCGATGTAGCATCCTCTGACGAGGATTCTTCATAAGTAATGTCTCCTCATACTTCGATTGTAAATAAATTTATTGCTTTCCCTTGTTGTGTGATATCCTGTTGAACACTGAAATTAAATAAATTGAAATATAGATCTGTTTTTTCGACAGAAAGTGGAAGAAATATCTTTAAAAATCTACATATAACAGAAATGCCACAGCAGTGATGAGTATCATATGACAGTGCTTTAAAAGCACAGGTAAATCTAATACTGTATAAATGTGTAATATATATATATATATATATATATATATATATATATATATATATATATATAATGTATATATATATATATATATATATATATATATATATATCTATAATTGTGATATAGTTTTGAGCTTTTGAATTGCTTTCTTTCGTGCATGCCGTAATCCGTCTTTACCTCCTTGCTGTATCAAGGTTGAATTTTCACTGTACAGCTATAAAATAGCTCATAATAAACATTCTTTAAATATTTATTTACACCCTATATATATATATATATATATATATATATATATATATATATATATATATATATATATATATATATATATATATATATATATATATATGGGTGTAACAATATTTAAAATATTTATTATGAGCTATTTATAGCTGCACAGTGAAAATTCAACTTGATACAGCAAAGGAGGTAAAGACGGATCACGGCATACGAAAAGAAAACAATTCAAAAGCTCAAAACTATATCACAATTATATGACTTCGATAACAGCAAGACAGTAATAAAAAACTATAAATAAATGACGTAACTCAAGAAACATTGCTCAGTACAGCATCCAAATAAAACAAAACTGAAAATGAAAGCACATCTAGGTTTCCAAAATTTCTTGCATCTATCACTTATATATTGAATTTTTTTTGTTATCTAAAAATTTAAAGTGGGACAACAAAACTTCATTCAAGAACTTTCTATTATAGTACGTGCTTGATAACAGGCGCAAACAATGAGAGCTTGAAGTCAGAAGGTTAATGGTCAGTTTAAGAGGGGCAAAGTCTCTTCCTAAAACGGTCGTACTAAATAACCCCCGCCTTTCTTGTTTACTTATGTGTTTACTCTTATTCAGTTTTCATCCTCTGGACTTTACTACTGAAGGTAATCTATTTCTTGTTTTGTCATTGTCATTTTCAATCTTTAAAACATTTTTGTTTGTAAGCTCTGTTGTCAGTTTTAATTAGTGTTTTTGTATCTTTTAGCCAGAAAGAATTGGGATATGGGTGATCCTGAAGCGCACCTATTAATAAATATATCAATGATGAGCTGACTGTTGCTTCCTATCCGTACTCCTACTATATATATGCATATATGTATATATGTATATATATGTATATATATATATATGTATATATATATGTATATATATGTATATATATGTATATATATATATATGTATTTAATATGTATATATATATATATATATATATATATATATATATATATATATATATATATATATATATATATATATATATCTTTCTATCAATAAATACTATCTCTGTGTCTAACTATCTGTTAATACACACACTAAACACACACATATATGTATACATACGTATATATTAACTTTATCACATACACAATTGTTCTGTGCATTAACTAAATTACTACAAAAGGACCTCATTCAAACTGGATGGTATCTGTGAATGCCATGCAGTTTTGAATAGTCACTATTTCAATATATATATATATATATATATATATATATATATATATATATATATATATATTATATATATATTATATATATATTATATATATATATATATATATATATATATATATATATATATATATATTTATATATATTATATATATATATATATGGATATATATATATATATATATATATACTATATATATATATATATATATATATATATATATACATCACGAAGGAAGCAGTAGGAAAGGCATCACCTCATCATCTACAGTTTATTTTCAATGCCGACGTTCCGCGACGAATTCCAGTCGCATTTTCAAAACTATAAAATATAATATATTTGAACAATAACAAATTAATGCAATGGCAGCAGCTCTTTATGTGGTAAATATTTAAAATAGTACCTCATTCCAAGACAAGTCAGTAATGAGTAAAAGGAGTTCACTAAAATCTTAAAACAACCTACCTATATGAAAGAAAGAACAAGACTAACATAAATAAGTACAAACAGAGTGAGGAAAACCAGTTGTAAACTGAGCTATAAACAATTTCACTGAGGACGATTGAGTATTTAACGACGGCACAGTCTTCCTGATAATTATGGATTCTGGGATGGTTAAGTCGTTGTTGTTCTGCACTCGGCCTAGGATGGAAAAATCCTTGCTGTCAATATAAGTTTTACATAATTTTGAATGATTTCGTATATTTGATTGCTCAGGATTAGATAACCTGCTACCTGTTCTATGACTTATGCCCCTGTGAAAATCTATGCGGACCTTCAACAGCCTCCTCGTGCATCCCACATATGTATATCCCGTGATCACATCCCGGAGCAAGTGTACTTGTAAACAACGCTGGACGAAAACAGAGGACTGAGCCAGAATCACGACTCTGAACAGAACCTATTGTAAAGATTTTCGGAAGGATGATTTCAGGTTTAAAGCTGGAAAACTCTTTTGAATAATGGCTGTGCAAATTTTCTCCTAAAAAGTATCACCATCATGCACGAAAGGAAACTTGCATGCATCTTTAGTTTCGGCACAGTCGATTCAGGTGTTGCCAAGGAGTCATTTTCTGTAGTAGCAGTTTATTTTAGGGATCTGAAAAAGTCGTGATGGAAAACAGTATTATTGGAAATATTTCACTAAAGGATATCTCATCGTGGAAACTCTTCCAGTTTGACAGTGGGTGTAAGCCCTATGGAGGAGGGTTAAAATAGAGTTCAGTTTCAAATGAAAGAAACACAGACTATAAAAATTCATTCCCAATGATAAATGTATTTTTCTATACACACCTGTGTAAAAACCTGAGTCACCTCTGGAAATAATAAGATCAAGGAAGGGAGTTTGCTGTTACCTCCTTCTCCATAGCAGATATATGTTTTGGATGTTGTCGGATGACGAACTCCAGAAAGGACTCTGCATGACATTCATGACAGAAAATAGGGAGAACGTGTCGTCAACATATCTTCGATAAAATAGAGGCAGAACCTAATGGGACATTCTTCTATTATGCGCTCCTCCAGGAGCACACATGAAGATGTTAAAAATTGGACCAAGTGGTGATCCATGGCCATCCCCTTCAGTTTGTTTATACAGCGGCGCTCTAAAGTTGTTTAAAAAATGTCCTACTAAGGTATTAAAATTGCATCTTCATCATTAAAAAGTTTGTAATATTATCTCAGTATTATTATTATTGTGTGTGTGTGTGTGTGTGTGTGTGCTTATTATTATTATTGGAAGCAATTCCCACAGTTATGTATATGTACATATATTTAAAGATAAATATACAACTGTGGATTTGCTACTCATTAAAACTCATGCTACTATGAGTATTTTTTATTACTATTATTTTTTTGAATATGAATCCAATTCATACGGGACAAGCATACAGGGACCATTGACTTGAAATACAAGCCTCCAAAGTATATGGTAGACAGGTTTTCCAGGAATATTGGAAAAGTTTTCCGTGCGTCTTTAATAGTGTTCTTGAAGACTCTAAAACTTATTTCTTTTCCGAAGAAGAATTTTTATTTAAATAAGACAAGCGATTTAAACTACTCTATATCAGCAAAAAATCTACTATTATAATTTGATGCTGGTACCATAAAACTATATATTTATAACTTACTCTGCTATGCGAAAAACTTAATCATTTCCTTACCAGGAGGCAGCCATCTCTCTCTCTCTACTCTCTCCCCCTTAATACAAGGTGATCAATGGCAATGGAAGCGTTAAAACAAAAAAAGATAAGCACTCTTGAAGCTGACTGGATTACTGGGCACTAGTGATGACCATTTCAGAAACAGAAGTGCCAGGACCACCTTATTTTTTAACTATTAGGAAAAATTAACGCACTGAACGCACAAACCAGTGTATACACACACACACACACACATATATATATATAAAATATATGTATATATATATATATACATATATTTGTTATCATATGTAATCTATCTATAATAATAATTTCCATGTTGATCTTGTCCTCCCAGGGTGAAATTTTCTAAAGCTTTATTGCCACGAAAATAGCATTTTTTAAGAAATAAATGTAAATGTAGCGAAAATCATCATCATCGTATTCTTTTCCCCTCGTCGTCAGGAGGAGATATCTATCTATCTAGCTATCTATCTATCTATATGTATATATATACATATATATAGATATATAAATATATGTACATATACATATATATATACATATATATATATATATATATATATATATATATAAATATATATATATATATATATATATATATATATATATATATATATATATATATATATATATGTATATAATATATATATATATATATATATATATATATATATATATATATATGTATATATATATATATATATATATATATAATACATATGTATATAATATATATACATATATGAATATATATATATATATATATATATATATATATATATACATATATACTGTATATATTTATATATATGTATGTGTATGTATATATGCATATATGCTATATATTTATATACATATATATATATAAATATATATATATATATATATATATATATATATATACATATATAAATATATATATATATATATATATATATATATATATATATATATATATACATATATATAAATATATATATATATATATATATATATATATATATATATATATATATATAAATATATATATATAAATATATATATATATATATATATAAATATATATATATATATATATATATATATATATATATATATATATATATATATATATTTCTTGTGACAAGAGAAAAGGATACGATGATGATTTTTCACATAAATTTTTAATTTCTTTCTTTTTTTTTAAATATTGATGTTTTCGTGGCAAAATAAAGCTTTCAGCATTCATACCTTCTGGTGCAGAAAGAATCATTGTCGCCTGGCGCCCGTAATATCTTCGTGTTTTTCCTGCAGTCGTTTTAGAATTCTTCCCGCTCATGCGTATAGCGCCATCACTCAATAGGTGCACTGACACCAAGGACTACAGTGGCCATCTCAGGGATCCACTCCAGGAAGACGTCTTGAAGCCTTCAGAGACAGCATGTGAGCAAAGAAAGGCGAAGTTTATGGTTAAAATGAACTGGATGACGAAGCAGATCGACTAAAGAGATTTTCAAGAGGAAAAGTACATCACGAAGAATGACAGATAGCTTCAGTCTGTAATTGTTTACTGCAGAAAATATGGACTACTTCGCGGGTGTATGAAGTCGAGGTTCCCGCCTTCTGCGATTATTCGGCACCTCTACAGTCGTATTGTGCTCACGGATAGCTCTTCATTCGAAATAAGGAAATAATCCAAAGAGAGGAGAAGACAGTGGAACGGAGGAACTGAAGAATTTATACGAAATAAAGGTGAGAACTTGAGGTGTTTTCTAAGCTGATTGAGAGGATTTTGGATATTTAAGGTACGGCAGACAGTTCTTCGCTCGAAATAAGAAGAGGAAGGAACAAAAAAGAGACGACATCGGCATTAGGTATACTGAAAGATGCTGACGAAGAATAAAGTAGATAACCTGGGGTGTTAGAAACTACTTCAAAAGATTTTGGATTCACAGAATTACTTTTCGGAGAAGCAAGGAAGAATCGAAGGGATGATCAATATCGTCAGTAGAGGAATCTCATAAGTTTATGAGGAACGACTCATAAAGCAAAGCTCGTTTATGTGCCAGAAAGAACTCCAAGTAATAGTTATCGCGATGTTGAAATGATCTAAGGCAACTGAGATTTTCCTTGAAGACATTTTGGAATCCTTCAGTCCTCCGGCCTGGAAGGACAGAGAAATGCCATTCAGCATGCGCCGGGCTTCAAAGTGTCAGAACAATCTCCGAATGCTTCAAATCGTCTGGAAGCCTTCGGAACAGAAAGTGTCAGTTTTGAAAAGTAGGGTAAGAGAAAGCAGAGAGTATTGGTGAGGGAAGGTCCGACCCAGAGAATAACTTCCTTCCTCCAAGGAAACAGCCTATGGGTCTGACCCTTCCCATGGAAAGGGCCCAAGCCCTTTAAGGATTAACCCCAAAAGCCTACAAGGCTTGCCAGTCTTTAGGAGGCAGCCTTGAAGGGAAGAGGTCCGACAGAGCTAACTTCCTCGGAGGAAGGCAGGTATCCTGTCAGGCTGGGAAGCAGGCCTGGAGAGGCCCAAGAACTTCAAGGATGAGGCCCAAAGTCCTCCTAGGCTGGCCAGTCTCTTGAGGGCAGCCTTGGAAGGAAAGGGTCTGACCAGGACTGCTTCCTCGGAGGAAGGCAGGAATCCCTGCCAGGCTGGGAAGCAGGCCTGGAAAGAGGCAGAACTTCAAGGATGAGGCCCCAAAGTCCTCCAAGGATGGCCAATTCTTGAGGGCAGCCTTGAAGGAAGGTCAGGCTTAGAGGCTGCTTCCTCGGAAGAAGGCAGGTATCTGCCAGGCTGGGAAGCAGGCCTGGAGAAGAGACAAGAACTCAGGATGAGGCCAAAGAGTCCTCAAGGATGGCCAGTCTCTTAAGGGCGGCAGAGGGAAGGTCTGACCCAGGCTGCTTCCTCGGAGGAAGGCAGGTGTCCTGCCAGGCTGGGAAAGCCCAGCGGGCTCAGAGAGGGGGCCCAGAACTTCAAGGATGAGACCCAAAGTCCTCCAAGGATGGCCAGTCTTTGAGGGCAGCCTTGAAGAAGGTCCGACCAGAGGCTGCTTCACTCGGAGGAAGGCAGGTATCCTGCCAGGCTGAGGAAGCAGGCCTGGAGAGGGCCCCAGAACTTCAGGATGGACCAAAGTCCTCCAGGATGGCCAGTCTCTTGAGGCGGCCTTGAAGGGAAGGGTCTGACCAGGCTGCTTCCTTGGAGGAAGGCAGGTATCCTGCCAGGCTGGGGAAGCGGGCCTGGAGAGGGCCCAAGAACTTCAAGGATGAGACCCAAAGTCCTCAAAGGATGGCCAGTCTCTTGAGGGCAGCCTTGAAGGGAAGGGTCCGACCCAGAGCTGCTTCCTCGGAGAGGCAGTCTCCTGCCAGGCTGAAGCAGGCCTGGAGAGGTCCAAGAACTTCAGGATGAGATTTAAAGTCCCTCCTAGGCTGGCCAGTCTCTTGGGATAGCCGAGGAAGGGTCTGGCCCAGAGGTTGCTTCCTCGGAGAAAGCAGGTATCCTGCCGGGGCTGGGGAAGCAGGCCTGGAGAGAGCCCAAGAACTTCAAGGATGAAGCCCAAAGTCCTCCAAGGATGGCCAGTCTCTTGAGGGCAGCCTTGAAGGGATGGGTCCGACCCAGAGGCTGCTTCCTCGGTGGAAGGCAGGTATCCTGCCAGGCTGGGGAAGCAGGCCTGGAGGGCTTAAGAACTCAGGATGAAGGCCCAAAGTCCTCAAGGATGGCCAGTCTCTTAAAGGCAACCTTGAAGGAAGGGTCTGGCCCAGAGGCTGCTTCCTCGGAGGAAGGCAGAATCCTGCCGGAGGCTGGAAGCAGGCCTGGAGAGGGGCCAGAACTTCAGGATGAGACAAAGTCCTCCAAGGCTGGCCAGTCTCTCTTGAGGCAGCCTTGAAGGAAGGGTCCGACCCAGAGGCTGCTTCCTCGGAGGAAGGCAGGTATCCTGCCAGGCTGGGGAAACGAGCCTGGAGAGGGGCCCAAGAACTTCAAGGATGAGGCCCAAAGGCCTCCCAAGACTAAGCCAGTCTTAACCTATCTGGTACAGGTGGGTCTGGGCAGACCCACCCTCACGGGATTTTTTCATTTTAGATAATTTTATTTAATAAATCGTTTTAGTTGATTCTATGATTACCAAAATATGGGAAATTATTAATTATTTTAATTTTCATTATCCCTTTGATTACGGCCGAGATGAGACCTCACACTTACCACAATCAGGATTTTCAGACGTGATCTTATAACATCATACCAGACGCACGAAATCGTAAACAATCATTGTAATAGCGTTTGTATTTGTTGTTTTGCTGCACAAATTAACCTGTTTTATTTATATGATAATATTGTGATAGTAGCGATCCGTGATATAGATATTATGCAATTAATGTAACAACACAAATAAATAAGCTGCCAGTAATAAAGGAATATTCCAAAATCGGCAATTATTCCAACGGTCACGCCAACCAAATTCGACAAAGTGGAAGGTACAGCGAGCTGAAAACAAAGCAGGTCACTTCTGTCAAAGCACACATTGCATCTCAATATCACTACATACATACATACAGTATATGTACAATACACATTACTGCATCTATATATATATATATATATATATATATATATATATATATATATATATATATATATATATATATATATATATATATATATATATATATATATATATTTCCATAACTGAGACATTAAGGTGGTACGTGAGATGCAAGTCTTTGATGGAAATGACCGGTCGTTGTTTTCTGCTCTTGCTCTATACTGTGTGATTTGGTGGCCTAAACGCTGGAATACTGCGCTAGAATAGGGCCTGGGATTATCCCTTGTCCTTCGGACAGATTCCAATTCAATGTTTGATTGACATTGGCGGTCAAAAAGTCAGGGGAAAGTGGAAACAACCTCGAATGGAAATCTGTATTAGCCGCAAGTAAAGGAGGTTCCAGAATCACGCATTTGCATCCAATGAAACAAGGGTGGGAGCTGCCAGGGCTTAGGATAATCGGGGCCCATTTTCAAGCTAATATTCAACGGTCACGCCCACCAAATTCGACAAAGGTGGAGGGTACAGCGGCTGAAAACAAAGCAGTTCATTTCTGTCAACAGGACACGTGCATCTGAAATGCCACCTACGCGCGTCGTCTGTCACACTTGCATGTGACATGTAAACACAATTGCCACCTCGCCACATTCACTAGGGATCAATATTATAAATCACATTATTGATCAAAATGTGTGAGTGATGATATTGACATGTGTATGTATATATATACTATATATGTATGTATGGCAATGTATGTATATATATGTATATATATATATATATATATATATATATATATATATATATTGACTATATATACATGTGTGATGC
>NC_089748.1:21575271-21640271 GCF_040412425.1 Macrobrachium rosenbergii
CTGACTTAGAAAACTGTAAATATGACCCTTTCTTGCCAGTAACAAATCCATGCAAAGTGATGACGAGTTTACTAGTATCATATCAAGCAGACGGAAAAATAGTTTTATGTACCATCTCATGGTTTACGGATACACTTCACAGAACTAATAAGCATGTCGGATCATCCACAATCACATTTTCTTAACATAGTCAACAACGCATGCAGGTTTTGCACAAATTCCTAGTCGACACCTTTTTCACAGTCTACCATTGCTCATGTACTGAAGATAACATATGCACTGTCTTGTTATCCTGCCATTTTAAACCTAATATTCCATTGCAGTTTTGAGACGAAATCTCAGATTTGTTCACATCAGGAAATTTAGGCATAAATTTCCTATTTTTTGGACTGTTCCCATGCTCCTGTTTCGTTGTCGCCCAAATACTTGACAGTTTGAAACACGTGATATCGAAAATACAGGATGTGATGTTTTCCGAGATAAAGGAGCCATAAATGTTTTCACCACAGAGACCAGATACCCTAGATCCTCATCTACCACAACCTATCTGTATCTTTTTCCAGTATAGATGATAAAATCGACAATATAATCCCGTTTTGGCATCACAAAGTTCAAATATTTTTCACCTCAAAATCGACTTCTTTTATCACGAATCTTGCTGCTTGAAGCAGCCTTCCCTTCCATAACATGCGCTTTCATCTATGCATAAGTGTCTGGAAGGTTGAAATTTTCACAATTTTTCTACGCACACTGAGCAGGGGTTTAATTTTTTTAGTTTGGTGTATCTGGGCTTGTTTCCTGTGAATTATCAACGAAATGTAGAACCCGTAGAATTTGAAGAAATCTGTCCCTTGCCATCAACCTTCTCACTCCTTTTGTCTCGAATATCTCAATACTTAAAATCACGGTAATCTACGATGCGATGTTTACTTATATGCGACATGATCATAATCACACAAAGGTCCATATCATTTCCTCCACAGTAACCTGAGCAAATTTTCGCAAATACTTTGGCACGTTACATCTCTAGCGTATCAACAAGGAATCTCTGATAACGGTTGTCTCTTCAACCAATCAGCCATAAATTCGTTGTCAGAAAAATCAAAAAATAGTCTCACTTCCTTTGAATTTTCATTCACATTACATTTCGACATCAATGCCACTGCCACTGCTGTCAAATATGAAATCTCTGGGCTGAAATTGCTGGCAGCCCACTCCCACTCATCACCTGGGTCACTTCGCTATCTGCTGCTATTACATTACTCTTATATGTATTTATTATTATCTCTATACTATTTATGTCTCTGTCTTTATATATTCTTTTGACACATGGCTTTCATTTGTAGGTGGCAGATTACCGTCATTTTCCTGTCGTTTGTCATTTCATCTCTCTACTATTATACAATATACTTGTACCAGATCATAATTATCCATTTCATTTCCTTTAAATGCGATTCATTTTCATATCGAAAATGAGTCGAGAAGATAAAATAGTTATCTCGTCAAGAGCTCTTCTCTCGATCTGCAGCCGATCAACTCTTTGAGGATGTCGTACCCGCCGACCCGTCCTCCTGTGACATCTTGATGAAACTAATGAATTTGAGGAAACGTGAATTTATATGAATTCACTGTATGGCAACGACAGACTGTTACCATATCAAGAAAAAGAGGCCGTATTTCAATCATCAGTCCTTCCGCGAAAAATTACCGGTGCTCGTATGCGACACAACAGTGTTCAGACCAGTTTATTAAATGCGTCGTATACGTTACAACCGAAATCAAAGGGTTAAAGAAGCAAAAACCATGAAATGTAAAATGTTGATATGAGTGAAGCGAGAACACAGATTTTTAAACCGCCATGAAATGATGTTCACTAACACTGAAGTAAACCAGAGGTACGATTTTTGGTATTATTGCAGTAAGAGGCAACACGCCATAATGACAAAGGAATATGTTCTTCTGACTGATTTTGATGTGTTTAGTACAAATTTCACCTTCAATTTCGTCGGAAATTAACGGTTTTGCAGCTAACTCCATGTACATAAGTGAAATTCGTGCTTAACACATCAAAATCAATCGGAATAACATATTTCCTTATAAGTGAAACCCACACAACCTAACCTAACCTCTCACAGAAGTACCCAGGTCACAGCCCCTAACCCTAACTTGTCTCTCGACTACTCAGGTCACAGCCCCTAACTTATGCATGACCGGAGGACGAAAAAATAAAGTTCATATACCGTCCGGCAAGCGCAAAAGTGCAATAACTTGTTAATGTATGGGTAACGCCCCCGGCCCAGTACTAAACACGGCGAAGGACATTCCATTTTGGCCGACAACAAACACATGCACCGCCAGTGTCGAGCCTAAAAAAGTGTTAAGTGGGAAAGCTCATCCAGGTATTTCTAAGAAACTATCAATCTCCGACGAATTTTAATGTGAAATTTGTTCGAAACCCATCAAAATGACCTAGAAAAATGTATTTCCTTGCCATTTGGGCGTGTTGCCTTTTACTGCAAATTTTCGTTTTTCCTTGCACGAAAAAATTAAGATAAATTCCCTTTAATCGTAAATAATTCGATGTTTAAAGGCCTTTTAGTGAAATATTACTTCGCCCTGTTTAACAGTGAAATATATTGGCTATTTTCAATCTTTTTTTAAATAATGAAGTGTACTGAGTATTTTTAATATGTTAATATTTTACATAAGTACTTTATTAGTATACAATTATTGGCATGACTTTAACAAGAAAACTTAATAGCTGATATACTTTGCTCAAAATGTGTAAAGTTAGTTTTCCTGCCAGAATATGCATTCAGTGTCGTTTTAAAGCTGAATTATTTTAATTATGGCGACATGCCCTAAAAAGCAAGATAACGCAAATAAAATGTTAAAACATACAACGGATATTAACAACAAATTTGAGAAAAATCATAACGGTGTTAGTGAGGGAAAGCTGCCGCTGCGTGCGCGTGACCAGTCCAAGCATAAATCTAACCTTCACTTGTTAGCAACCATTAATCAACTTCTTATAATTGATATCCTTCTGTGGCTGCCAACCGCTTATCTCACTTCACCCACCAGAAAACAAAATCGATAGCCATTAAGTGTCCCAGATTCACCTTCACGCACAGTTCCTAATCTAAGCTAGCCATTTCACGCAGAAATCATCTCATAAGTCATACTCGATCGGCTCTCTCAGTAAGGCAGCTTCGGACGCATATGTGCTGCCATCTACTAAATGGCAGTCTGAACGTTCATCGGGATGCGATCGAGACGCAAATTTCTCCTCCAGATTGATGCAGCATCTGTAAGAGAGAGAGAGGGAGAGTTTGGGAAAGTGCCAATAAGCGCAATTTTTCTTCACGGAGCTCTCGACTTTCGAATGTGTTTATGAAGGGAAATGAATAAAAGGAATTGTGATACTTAACTTATCGTATATCTTTTTCCTTTTACGTGTAGTGTTCGTCGCGAAAACTAATGTTTTAGATGTGTCCCTCTCGGTTTTTGAAAGTTTTTTTTTTTATTCCTCTGCAAAAATGTTTTTTGATCAAATGAAGACGAAGATAAAGAGGGAGACAGGAGAAATAAGTCTCCCTTCTTCCCTGCGTCTTACACAAAATAAATATTCGAAATCAAATACACGACTGACAAATGCAGAATGGAAAAAGTTTTGCTGCAGAATAAATCCGCAGAGAGCCGGGCAAAGCCTTTGTGAATTTGTGACAACGTCTAAGATGCTTTGGAAATCTATTTTATTATAATCACATATACTATTCACCGTGTGGTCAGGCAGGATGTTGTTCAGTGGAGGTAAAACTTTCGTATGAATTAATCATGCTTTATTTGAGCAACTATGTATACTATATATATATATATATATATATATATATATATATATATATATATATATACATATACATATACATATATATATATATACACACATATATATATATATATATATATAATATATATATATATATATATATATATTTATATATATACATACGTATATATATATATATATATATATATATATATAATATATATATATATATATATATATATATATACAATATATATATGTATATATGTATATAATACATTTATATATATACATATATATATATATATATATATATATATATATATATATATATATATATATATGTATGTATATATATAATTTTTATTTATCATGTCGATGACGAAGCATTCATCAATTATAATTCCCCTTGAGTGTAAGTTATTCTTGAGGTATAGCAAATTTGATACCAGACGATACTTTCAAAT
This sequence comes from Macrobrachium rosenbergii, assembly GCF_040412425.1. NCBI lineage: Eukaryota > Metazoa > Arthropoda > Malacostraca > Decapoda > Palaemonidae > Macrobrachium > Macrobrachium rosenbergii. The sequence continues at coordinate 21,579,568 of NC_089748.1, forward strand.
TGTATTTGTGATAAAAAAATTATCACGTTTATAAGGGATAAAATTCATGTGTGAATATATATATATATATATATATATATATATATATATATATATATATATATATATATATATATATATATTTATATATAAAATCCACGAGAAGAGGAAACACGTGCCATATTTTTCGTGTTTCAGTTATACGTTCTATATATATATATATATATATATATATATATATATATATATATATATATATATATATATATATAACATATATAACTGCTGCTGCTCTTGCTGCTATATATATAAAGAACTGAATCACGAAAATATGAGATATTCCCTTTCACTTCGTGGATTTTATCTTTATATATATATATGCTGCTATATATATATATATATATATATATATATATATATATATATATATATATATATATATATATATATAAGGCTAGTAAGCCGTTTCTTCAAACACAAGATGGCTCCACGACAACACCAATCGTACCAGCAACACTTAGTTCATGGACCATTGCGCAACAAATCTTCCACAACGTCAACCGTTATATGCATACATATATGTTGACAATAACCTTCCCCATGGAGATTTGAACCGCCGACATCTGACTTTTATGTCACCGCTTAATATGTAGGCCTATATTGAATGGCAGCCTTTCTCTGACGATTGGTTCGCATAACGACAAATAACATTACTGCAGAGAACAACAACAAAAAAAATACAGCACGCAGTCATCTTATGCAAACTGCTGATGCATTAGATCATTTGGCAAACATTGGCCAACTGTTTACGATCAGCTAAAAGAGGCACAGCAATTTTTTTTACAAAAAGCATTGAATGACATTACCTTCGAAAGCCACTGAGATCCTCCGCGCAGGTGGTGCACGGAAATCAGTCAAGTCACTCACTAAAGAGGCAAATGGACCATCAACTGTTACAACTGTTTCATGTTATGATAAGAAAACGCTAGTGTTTCATTGCAGTCTGTTTCGATGAGTCGTGATGAAATGCATGACGATAAATTACTCTTGATTATACAGCAGGTTAAAGAGCACGCTTGATAGTGGTGACGGTACTTTACTAGCGAAATGCGGCGAAACACCCCAGTGGAAGAATGCACATAAACATTACGGGGAACGAGTCGGCATATTTATCAATAATACATAAAATACCGATAGGAAAATAGCGATATTAAAGCTAGCGGGCAGCTATGACTTCATTCAAATGTTTAAACCAATATTTTGTGTGTGTGTGTGTGTGTGTGTGTGTGCCAGTCAGAAAGAGATTTATTTACTAGTTTTATGGTAGTTTTACTGATGTTTTACTATTTTATTCAAATAAAGTAAGGCAGATGAAAGTGTTTCCATGTGGCCCTGGTACCTTACAACCTTTGTAGACAGAGCTTTTCAAAATCTTTTACGGGAAAACGGTTTTGTGACATTTTTATTTAATTATATTCAGTTTTGGGTATATACGAATGAATTTTATTCTTAGTATACAGTAATTTAGTTGTTAGATCGTTATATTTCGCTAGTATAGAGTCACTGATAAATCAAATGAACACCTTGAATTATATATATATATATATATATATATATATATATATATATATATATATATATATATATATATATATATATATATATATATATATATATATATATATATATATATATATATATATAAAAATAGTGTATGTTGGTTTCATAATTTAATTATGCTTAAGTTTACCTGGTAACGTGATTAGTTGATGAATGGTCTTAAAGAAAGGTAATTGTTCTTTGTAGCATACACACTTGCACGCCAAACCAGTTAATTTGACATCTATCTAATCCAACACACGCTTTGCTTTTCTCAGATGATGTGTAGGAATTATATTGCTTAGACAAAGTACTTTCATAATTTCTCTTTTATGTTTTTTTCTGCTTTCAGGTATACCGGTTACATTATAATTGTACTTCCAAACTTTTCGTAATTGTATCTGAGTTTTTGATCTATGCACCATATACATTATCAAATACACCATTTTCTTCCCATCTCAATCCTTCCTTTATTTTGTTTTATTATGTAAAAATAGACCCCACCTCGGAATTTTTCACAACATATTTAATGGCTGTTTCAATATTTGATACAATCCTTCATAATAAATTTTCACTTAAACTACGAAACTTTTATTCTTCTCATTTCTCACATATTGTTTAAGAACTGTTTCCTCACTCAGCCATACCTTACATAACCCAGTCAGCCAGTCATGCTACCACCACATTATATATTCAGACTTCCACTCTCTGCTTTAGAATTTAATGTTTTAAGGGCAGTGTCAGTTTTGTCTATCAAGAAAAAAACTTACAAGGTATCACGATTTTTTAATCAATGCTAACTGCAAAGGGGAAATTGTGTCAAGTGTTATTTTCATAACAAACATTATATATTTCATTGCAAATATTTTGTAAACGATTCACTGAATATTCTAAAAGTGACAGATTCTAAGCTGCCTGTTGCAACATGTGTCAATAACATTGCAGTTTTCATTAACTTTGCTACACCGATAATCTGTTCCATTCCGGAATGAGTGGAAATAACACTACTGAAAGTAACACACTGGAAAACATGCATTTTCTGGGTCTGTTATAGACCTTTCTGGCTTAATGATAAATTCTAGCTTTATTTATTTGTTATATCCTCATTTATTTATTGACAGCGAAAACTTATAGAACTAGGATTTAGGTTTCAAGCAGGCTTTGTTATGTATAAAGGCTTTAACTTTTGCAGTTAACAGTTAATTGATATCAGTTTAAAATTAGGGACAAAGCTGCTGAGACCATGTTTTTTTTTATCATTCATCACTATTCCCCCTATTTCCTCTCTCTCTCTCTCTCTCTCTCTCTCTCTCTCTCTCTCTCTCTCATTCTGTTTGTTTCTGTGAGCGCGTTTATTTCCACCTGTGCGTGAAGTCCATTAAAAGTTGGTGGAACTCGTAGATAGAGATTAGTCGTTGGATCGTGAATTGGTCGCTCCCCCTTACTCTGTAATTGGCCGTTGCATCATGAGAGAGAGAGAGAGAGAGAGAGAGAGAGAGAGAGAGAGAGAGAGAGAGAGAATGAATGCTACATGTCACCGTAAAGAATATTCCTTATCATTAACTGACTATCATCACCGTGCAGTCGCTGTCCATTAAGTTCCAATGTTGTATTTTGCATTTAACGGGAATTCTTTGTTTACTTTCGTACGTTTGAAATTCTTTGTTGCAACCATGTTACTGCTTCCCCCTTGCATCGTTTCTGTCGGTTTATTTGATTACTCGTTCCATTTATTCAAGTTTTGCTCGTTTTTGTGTAATGTTCCAGTATTCTAAGTCTTAAAGTATTTGCATATATTTTTACATGTATATACATACATATATATGTATGTTCTTGTGCTTTTATCTGGGAAGGAACTTTGAATTATGAGCAGGGAAATTACCTTTATGGTTTTACTAAGAAATTTATCACTTACCATGAGAAATCGTCGTATCTGACTACTATTTTGGGTTCAGGCAAACATAAAAGAAAAAGAGATGACCTGAGGGCTCTACTCAACAGGGAAATGTTGTAGATAAACACTTAGGTTCACTTTAAATCACATTATATTTACATTGAACAAACATCATAAGAATGGGAAAGAAAACAGACAGGTAAACAGAGTCCTGCGGAATATGATATTACGCTAACAAATAACTGAAGGATGCCGAAGAAATCCACTTCAGTGGCACTGTAGATGTAAAGTAGCAGTGGTTGGGACCACGGCAACCAGGGCACAATCAAAAGGAAGATTCCACAGCAAGCTTCCCTGTCTGCAATTGACGGAAGAAACAGCATAATCAAAAGAAAAATTGACAAGTGCACAGCAGGTGCCAAGGTATCTTGATTTGGGACATTGGAAAGATACTTACGAGTTAAAATAGTGCACTGCAATAATGAAGTTAGGTTTAACATGGAAATTTGCACTTTGAAAATGAAAAGGAAAATCAGTGAAGGAATAATAAGTTCGTGACTGACAAAGAAACACCTCTGAACTGGGTATGTTACCTTTGTGGGAGCATTGTCTTCGCCGTAGATAAGGATGGAGGAAGAAGTTAAGGGGGCTTTCACTGGAAAAATACTTGGTGTAAGCAAGATAGCCACGTGGTCAGGGGTACAGCTCAGAAGGAGCGGGAAGTCAAAGGGGAAAGATGCTTTGGTTTCTGCAGTCAAAATGCCTCTCCCACTATTCAGGTCGCTTGGCCCCTTATATGACCTTTGGTGGAATGACTTCCCATGCTCTATTGACACTCCATTTTCTATGGTCACACCCGTGGACCTTTGGGCGCCGTCTTTGACCCGGTCAATTGCATGGCAAGGCAAGGGCCACGTGGTAGGTTGCTATGGGCCTCTGAAACTCTCACCTTGAGTTAATCCTCTTCACCAGCTTGTCTTAGCCTATGGCAGAAATTTGCCTAAAAGTGGCTTCGTTTCTGGAACAGAGGTATTCTGATCAGTCACGGGTCCAAAGAAAAAGAGATTAACAGAATGTCTGGGGGACCATAATTAGGAGAGTTAAGAAGGGGCGTTGTTTTCCATAGCCTTCCTGCCTGTCAGCAGTATGATGAAAAACTATGTTTCTTCTTTGACGAGAATGAAACAATTTTACGTTTTATGATACTTTTCACTTAAAAGCATCAAAGTTATATTTTACTTTACTTCCCCCTTTAAAGCGTATAGGACGAGTTGGCTTGGGAAGGGTGTCCTTCATAGCTATATATATATATATATATATATATATATATATATATATATATATATATATATATATATATATATATATATATATATATATATATATATATATATATATATATATATATATATATATATATATATATATATATATATATATATATATATATATATATATATATATATATATATATATATACATTTACAAATGGACTCAGGTATTAAATCACAACAGCCCTTTAATATCAAGTTCATTTTACATTTTGAAGAACTTGCACTGACAGGGATCCTTGAATAAAATACTCACAGTCTGTTACTTGAAATTTATTCCCATTGGTTTATTATACTTTTAGGTATTTTCAAGTTGATGTTTAACTCTGGATAATCCCTTTTTGATCCAGGTTGATATGGGATATTGCATCATAAAAAGTGTACATATTATTATTATTATTATTATTATTATTATTATTATTATTATTATTATTATTATTATTTCAAAAGTTGAAACCTATTCACATGGAATAAGCACACAGGGGCCATTGACTTGAAATGCAAGCTTCCAAAGAATGCTGGATTCAACCTCCCACCGCAGACCCCACACTGCAGCAGTAAGTGATCATGATACTGAGCCGGTGATTTTTCAAAGCCCGGAGGGAGACGCGAACCCGCGATGTCCGAGTGGCATGCCACGACACTAACCACTATACCAGCGGAACAAATGGAACACGAAATGTCTGGGTACATCTAAATATGATCTTCGTTATCTTTGTTTTCCCACACACGATATTTCCAACGTTGGTTTGTGCGTTTATTCTGTCATTGGCGACGTATTTATCAGCAAAGGCAGCACCTATCAGGAAATGCGTATTTTGAACGACATGTTTCCCGAGTAAACAGTCTGGAAGGTTCAGGCCTCCTTGATGGAATGATTAGATAAAGTGTTTCAGGCAAGAGGTGCCTGAAATTTTAATATACGAAACGTTTTATTCGACCGTCTTATTTTCAGTTTCGTGTATTTTTTGTGTCACGGTATAAGATTTTCCAGAATTTGTTACTTTAGTAATGGCATTTATTATTATCATTTTAGTAGCAGTAATAATGGCGTTAATTATCATTATTTTTAATAGAAGTGGTAGTATTGTTATTGTCATATGTCATTGTTGTTGAGATTTTAGCAGCTTTTTAATTTTGGGTAAATGCTTGCTGTTTTGACGTTCATGGATGGTTTTTCGATATACTCGGATTCGCGACTCAAATGCAACTGGCAGATTTTAGAACGACGTCTGTAGTATAAATAATCTCCGTCGGAAATCTGGTGCTGAATAAAACGAAATCTCAATCTGTTTTTCCTGCGTCCAGTGGCATTGTGAGTAAATAAAGAACTAAATTATCCGATACTTATCCGATATGCACTAATAACTTTGCCCTTCGTTCGGAACCATTAGCAGTTTTAGTTGTTGGCTTTGCAAATTTGAATATTGTTATTTTTACAGTTAGGCAAACTTACGGGCATAATATAAACAGTTGTGATGTTAGATGTTTATTATTTGTAGTTATTTAGCGTGCTATGTAAAATATATCTTGAGCCCACAGGCATTACTTCATCTATAGCCAGTGACTCCTAACTAGTCCAAAGTTATTCATGGACCTACAGAATAAATCTACCCTTGGAGTATGAAGGGTTAGCAATTAATACTAATATCATTTATTAATATAATTTATTTCATGGGTTTTATAATACTCCCAAAACAGTCAGAAGGTGTGAAAGATCGATTTTTCTAGTAATTATTCTCATATTTTTTTTGCAGGTGCGCGTTGTTTTAGTGCTTCATAATGCGTTTTTGTTGTCTTGGAACCGTTTCCCAAGGTAACGCTTCGCCATCGAATTCTTCGCTGTGCAGAGTGTGGTAAGTGTTACATTATGTTTTATTGATGGTTTGTCTCTAAACCTTTTTTTTTTTATTGCCAGCCTCTTGATTGATTACTTTTTACTCTTTTAAGTGCTTGGAGTAGAGCCATGGTCTTTGTAATGACTGGTACATCCGATGTTCCATTTCTTGCGATAAAATCCCAGGTGCAAAAATGTCTTTGTTGCGTTATTCCTGTGGTGCAAAGTGAGGAGTCACTGATTTGAGACAGATTATTGGTCCGTGCATTGGTTCTATTCTCTCTGAAGTATCTCCGTGTCCAGTGGCTGTAAACTTTTCTCAAGATCCATGAATAGATCTTGGCTTCTACATTGGCGTCATAGTCATGGAGATTATATAATTCTTGGGTTTTGATAATGGTTTTTTGGTTTTGGTCAGCTCTCGTATTCCATCCCATTATAGAAGAAATAAATTCTGCTGTCTTAGAGAAATGCTGAACATGTTTAGATTGTGCAAATTTTATTGTAATGTCAGCAAATAGAAGATCAGAATCTTAACGAAGCCAATGAGTTCTTACTAATGTGAGTAAGTGGCTACTCTTGAAGAATTAGGCTCTTGTTTTTGTAATATTTTTCAACAAAGGTTTCTTTGGCAAACTTGAACGCACTAATGCTCTAGTACTTTAGACAAAATTCGTTTGTATTTGTAGGATTTCATCTGCAGGAATATCCTGCTCACTAGAGGGGATTTTGATGAAACTTGCATGTGTCATCTGTGCATGGGTAAATATTTATTAATTATTCAATACATGCTTGAATACATGCATACACACGTACCTACGTAGATGAAATCTGTTATCGCAGCGTAGAGAGAGAGAGAGAGAGAGAGAGAGAGAGAGAGAGAGAGAGAGAGAGAGAGTTAAGGTTTTGAATAACTGTGGGCTTGAGTAGAGGAAGCTAGATGAATATGAAGAATTATTATTGAGGGAAAAGAAGTATTATTGGTGGGAAGAAATGCCAGAAAGAATGATAACAAACAAATAAATAAGAGGGCCAAATGGAGTACTTTCTTACGGGAAATACCATACATGCGTCTGTGTATAAGTTAAGATAAGATCTGTGTGCATATAACCACTCTATTTAATGTAAAAACGTATATAAATACATACAAGCGTACATACGCTTTCATTTTTAGTTTTCTGTAAAAGAAAACTGTTGTGCCGGCTTGGTCTGTCCGTCCAAACTTTTCCTGTCCGCCCTCAGATCTTAAAAACTACTGAGACTAGAGGGCTGCAAATTGGTATGTCGGTCACCCCCCCCCCCTCCAATCATCAGTCATACCAAACTGCAGCCCTCTAGCCTCAGTAGTTTTTAAAATTTTATTTAAGGTTAAAGTTCGCCATAATCATGCTTCTGGCATCGATATAGGACAGGCCACCACCGGGCAGTGGTTAAGGTTTTATGGGCCGCGGCTCATACAGCATTATACCGAGACCACTGAAAGATAGATATATTTTCGGTGGCCTTGATTATACGCTGTAGCGGGTGTACAGAAATCTCGATTGCGCATTTTTTAATTGTTTACATACGCAACCAGATCTCGTTAAAAAAAAGAAAGCGTCAGAGACTCTTAAGATCTTTCCAGACGTCGCCACTTCCCTTCACGGTGATCATAACCCGCGACTGATAAAGGAATCAAGGCGAATTTGATAAACCAAGTTTCTCTTTCTGTCTCCTACGTCTCGAAAGACTGTGAATGCAAATGGCGTCATTCTCACCCTCTGGAATCTTGTAGCATCGTGTATCGTAATTTTAGAATTACGTCTTCTTCTGAGATTGTCAGTTGTCTACTTTTCTCCCTTCACCCATATTCTTTTGCTAAGGGCAAAGAAACGTCGATGGAAAAGGAATATATGTATGTATGTATGTATATGTGTATATATATATATATATATATATATATATATATATATATATATATATATATACATACATATATATATATATACATATATATATATACATATACAGTATATATATATATATATATATATATGTATATATACATACAGTATATATATATATATATATATATATATATATATATATATATATATTTATTTATTATTACACGTGCACATATATATGTGTGTATATTTCTACAATATATATATATATATATATATATATATATATATATATATATATGTGTGTGTGTGTGTGTGTGTATGTATATATATAGTGTGTAGTCATAGTTCCAGTGGCCCCTCACTGCATGAACTTTCTTACATATTGCTGTGTTAGATTCCTTAAGGCGATGTACGGAAAGTCAATTTATTTTTTTTTATCAAAATAGTTAGAACTTGCCCAGAACTTTACCCGAGGATTTGAAGGCAGTGTTGACTATAAAACTATACTGTAAGACCAGGGATGTAAAAGTGGTTAATAAGATTTATATAAAGTCATGTTAATATTAATAATATTGATGATATCAGTGCTTATGTTAGTGCGTTATTTTCAGTAACTTCATTGAATGATCTGCCATAATATCATTAGAATCATACTTGTTATACCAGTTGTAATCAATTATTACGATCGTAGTTATCTTGTGTAAATAAAAGAAAAAGAAAAATTGAGGAGAGTACCATCATTATCTTATTGTTAATTCATCTGGTGATTAAGGAATCAGAATAATCAGTCTTCCAGAAAGCCGGGCTTAGCAAGTGCAGTTGGATCAGTCCCCTGCAAATCCTAAAATCCAGTTTGTAAAATGCTTTAGCCTTTCACTTTTCGCGACAGAAAATCTACTTGAAATCTACTTGATTCTTCGCTCCGACGGTGGTAGACTTATTCCTGTAGGGGGTACTGCCGTCAGTGCACCTCATGCGGTGCACTGTAGGCATTACTGAAGGTTCTTTGCATCATGCCTTCGGCCCCTAGTTGCAACCCCCTTCATTTCTTTTACTGTACCTCCTTTCATATTCTCATTCTTCCATCGTACTTTTCACCCTCTCCTGACAATTGATTCATAATGCAGCTTGCGAGGTTTTCCCCCTATTGCACCTTTCAAACCTTTCTACTCTTTTTCCATTTCAGTGCTGTATGACCTCATAGGTCCCAGCGTTAGGCCTTTGGCCTAACTTCTATATTCCTTTAACATGCCAGTGAATTTCACCCAACTTCCCGACTCAGCAGCCAATCAATTGGTACCATTGCATTCGAATCACCCCTTCAGAGTGAATATGATGGAGATAATGAACAGCCAATTTCCGTTTCAGCGCTGAATGACCTCATAGGTTCCATTGCTTGGCCTCAGGCCTAAATCCTATATTCGGTAGTAGGCTTCTGCAACGAAACTTGTCCAACAGAAATGAAAGAACTCTCCTTAGTCCTGAAGCTTACTTTCTTCTGTGCTAGACTTGGGAGATATATGTCTATAGCACATGCAGTATATGATAACGTTTTCATTCACCAAAATGCATGTTCAACTAAAATGAAAAGCATTAATTCAAAACTTCAACTAAAATAAAAAGCATTAATTCAAAATTAGGAGATTTAAAACCCTGTGCATCCGTCTTTGTGCATCCGTATTCATCAGAATCAAGTTCAGGGTCCCGTCCCAGGAAAAATCTTTTGCCTCCATTGCCCATTACACATCATATTGGTAGCACCTCTGGGTATTAAAGTCTCGTTCCTGTTTAAACATCCTTATTTTGCAGCCGTTTAACTATTTTATATTTTTTCTCTCTCTCAACTGTCCAGACCAACATACCCTAGTCCACCTTTCTTTTGACACACACCCTTTTTAGTTTTCTATAAAAGAAACCCGTTGTGACGGCTTTGTCTGTCCGTCCGAACTTTTTTTAGTGCGCTCTTTTTTAGTCCGCACTCTTTCTGTCCGCCCTCAGATCTTAAAAACTACTGAGACTAGAGGGCTCCAATCATCAAACGTACCAAATTGCAGCCCTCCAGTCTCAGTAGTTTTTAATTTATTTAAGATTGAAGTTAGCCATGATCGTGCGTCTGGAGACGCTGTAGCAGTATGGATATCAGCATGGTTTAAATAGCGGTGGTGGGATGATTATACTAAAACCAAAGTCGTCTTAAAAATGGAAGAGGTTTGTGTAGGTATTTAGAAATAAAGTATTACACTCGAAAGCAGACTGGCATTAACACTGGGAAAAAAAGGAAAACAGGAAAAACCCAATTAGAGATATGTAAGGGGACAAAATTAGTGCATGAAGTGCTGGTACTGCCAGGTCTTCTGTATACAGGGATACCAGGACAGAGTTGATATGCGTTATACATGAGAGAAGGACTGCCATGTGTCATTTGAGAATGTAGATTAAAGAAAGGTGTCTCAGAAGTATTTAAAAATTACTGACACAGGTAACGGTGTCTGGAGAGGGTTCAGTCATGTAAAGAAAGTTGTAAGCAATAGCTTGATAGAACATAAGTATGTAGCGGATTCATTTTTTTGGGGGGTGGGGGGGCGGGGACTGGAACGAAAGGAATTGGTTAGGCTGACGAAGTTGCAAAGGTTAACGGAAAAGGAAGAATTTTATGAACAGGAATTCATGAGTACATACAAGTATACGGGTTAGATGCGCCACTGACGAGTGTCCTTGTCAGTATTTCAAGAAGCTTGGAAAGCAGTTTTCTTATTACAGATTCAGTCCTTGGTTTCGGAATAAGAGATGGAATGGCAAAGAATGTGTGTGTTTTTGATACAGTAAAAGTATACAGATGTAAGATGTATCTGCACACTACAGATATCAGCTAACGAGAGTATTAATGCTTTTGAACCCAGAATATTGGTGTAATAAAGAATATAACTTCTCTCGACCGCAATCTTGAACAAGCAAAAATGCGCCGAAGTTTCTTCGACGCAATCGAGTTTTCTACACAGCGTATAATGCTGTATGAGCCGTGTCTCACGAAACTTTAACCACGGCCCGGTGGTGGCCTGTCCTATATAGTTGCCAGAAGCATGAATATGGCCAAATTTAACCTAAATAAAATAAAAACTGCTTAGGCTAGAGGGGTGCAGTTTGGTATGCTTGATGATTGGAGGGTGGATGATTGACATGCCAATATGCAGTCCTCTAGCCTCAGCAGTTTTAAAGATCTGAGTGCCGACAGAAAAAGTGCGGAAGGACAGACAAAGCCGTTACAATAGTTTTCTTTTACAGAAAACTAAAATTAATCCTGTACTCCCGGTGTAATCCCTCTACCGAGAAGACTGGGAACTGGTTCACTTTTGTAGGAATGTAAATGAGGCTTAATAGTCTTTTCTTTCATGTATAACGCACATCACCACTTGCCTGTGTACAGAATTTAGCAGTATCGGTCCTTTATATAGTAAAAATTTGTCCCCTCGGATATTTCCAATCTTTTTCTTGATTTCCTCGTTTTCCCTTAGTGCTAATGTTATTCTTCTAACGAGTGGGGTACTTGATTTCTGATTACCTATAAAACTCAATCCCTTCCATTTATAGGACTACTTTGGCCCTACTGTTATCATACCGCCACCATTAAAACCTTGCCAGTATTTACAGTGCGCTCGATTTTATCAACTTTGTTACACCTACTGTAACTATTTCGTATGTTCTTTAATTTCTAGATTTCAGTTGCTAAGAGCTTAGGCGAGCCGTCTGAAGAATGCACATAATAAGGGAATAGAAATTGGCAGGTCTTTGCACCATTAAGGTCCCACCCCAAAGACAGAAGTATCCTTTCTCATTGTCACATTTTCTGAGTGAACATTCACTTTTTCATTGGCTGTGTTCTTAGTCATCGGTATATTGCAATGCATATATGAGTCTTTTATGCAAATGTATATTTAATCGAGTTTTTAGAATGTAACTTTTAACTTGTATTTATCAGATCATTATTCATATTTAACTTGAACCGTTTGTTGTCCGAACTTCATTTTCGTCTTTTCTTCTGTAATTACGGCTTTGGGATGAATGTTACGAAATTATTCAGATTTAAAGGGAAAGTTCTAAAAATGATCTCTTGTGAGTTATAAAACCAGGATCTTTAATTTCCTTTGGCTCTTGATTAGCCACAACGAAAGATTTCAGCAGATGCCAAAAAGCAAATGACTTGGTTATTGCAATACATAATTGTATGTCAGTTTGTGTGCCAACCATATCAACGCTTATTACAGTATTTACAACCATCAAATACAGAGTTTACAAACGTACATCGAAATCCAGTTGGCTGGTGTAGGCGACGATAAACTAGAAAAGAATAAATCAAAATATTTTCACAACAAAATGTACCATATGTATTCGCTTGAAATATATCAAGGTTAATAACTAAATAACATTAACTAGCATATAATAAAATTATATGTCGCTTGGAGGCCTACTGCTTGTGGTACAGAATTTTCTTGTAATTTCTATCAAACTCCCGGATGCTAAAGACAACCGAAATCCAGTAACGAGTGAAGTAAAGCAAGCGTTATGTATTAATTACTTGATTTGTTTATTGCACGTACACATATTCATCTCAATTAAAAATTTAATGAATTTTCAATCTTGCTTAATTGCTGTATCATTATTTTTTTCAGCGAACGTTGGTAAAGGGCAAATCCAAACCTCCATTCTGCACTCTTTGCACTTCTCCCAAATAACGTTCTTTCTTTTCTGTTACGTCTTTAATACTGCAGCCCTTGATTGTTTGCATGCGTATTTCATGTCGGTGCATTTTTACCCAAAGTGCCGAACACGACTTTCGAAATATGGATCATAAAACAGGCAATTTCATTTCTTCTAAAATACACATTGTATTCAAGCGCTTTTAGTAATGTTGTTCTTATGTTAAGTATCTTAAAGTACGAGTACTTGTTTTCGGTTCAAAAACAGTGACATCGCAACGTGTAGTAGGACGAAATATCTGGCTGTTGCAGTATTTCAAGAGAACTCCAGATTACTGATAGACGATATGCGTTTAAGCTGGAAATTTCAAGTCCTTTTACAAGAGCTCCGTCATGGCTGTTGAACATTAATGCACTTACATGATTATGCCTATATATATATATATATATATATATATATATATATATATATATATATATATATATATATATATATATATATATATATATATGAGAGACAGGGAGAGAGAGAAAAAGAGTATATTGTATAATTATATACATATATAAATTTATATATATACATATATATATATATATATATATATATATATATATATATATACAGTATATATATATATATATATATATATATATATATATATATATATATATATATATATATATATATATATATATATATATATATATATATGTATATATATATATATATATATATATATATATATATATATATATATATATATATTCATATATATACACATATATATGTATATGTATTTATATATTTCCACAGGTGCAGCTGTGGGGTGTGGGGGAATGGCTCCAACTATGCCTCAGGAAACAGCAACTGACTAAAGGGGGCCACGCTCCATTGATCAGAAAAGGTTAGTTAGTGAATTTAACCCAAAATATCAGAAAGTAAGGATTTAAGGTAAACTTAGGTTGTCTACTTAAAACATATAATTCACTAAAATATCAGAAGATGAAATATATACAGGAGCTATCAACAGAGCTCTGTGGCAGTATGAAAATTATTGTACTAAAATGACAGTCAACAAGCAAGCATGCCACACTGATGCAAGCTAAATAACTATGCCTTCTCAGGCTAATACACTTCATGAACATGGAATAGAATCCTTAGATAGTACAAGATGGGGTACTGCGAGCAAAGCAAGGTTCACACCGGGGCTCCGGATACCTTGAGCAGATATGGCACCTACAGTTTGCAGGAAGATGGCACCATTGACCTACAGATAATTTCACACAACAGGTACTAGCAACATGGATCTGCAATGCAGGGGATGTTGTAATATACGAAGGAATTTCGAGTGAAAATTCAATTGGAATACATAAGCAAATAACAAAACACTAATCTTTGACACTAGTAATAATAAATCACTGAACGTTAACACTACAATCAAAGCATAAGTAAGACTAACACTGGTATCCCAATATTTATAAAACAAACACTGCAGTCAAAATCTCGAGAATCTCTGAGGGAGAATTCATAAGGGAATGAATATGAAAACAGGATAACAGGTGGAAAATTCAAGTAAAAGTTAAAAAATGGCGAGGCCGGTCAAACAACTTCCAATCACTGTACCATAGTCCATGGACAAGACTTTATAATGTAGGTCAGAGCCAGTTTCCCATAGCAGGAGCATCAATGGAAGCTGTGTCGTGTAAGTTCCCCACCATCGAGGAATCAGATGAGAGCAGAAGGGCGCTGCTGGGCTACAGAGTCATCAGCGCTCAAGGGTCAAGGCGGTTAGTTAAGGACCACCTTCAGAGTGACAGCATCACAGGATTCTCAACAGGTAGTTATAGCAAAGGATGTCCTATTAGAGTATTTAAACTGCACTCGGCGACGACGGTGGTCATGTTTTGACAGTCCCAGTTTAATTCTCGGGGCACGTGGATAATCCCAGCAGGTACCTGGAAAGATCGTTGAGAGTCCGCCAGTAAAAAGTTTGAGGGAAAGAGGTGATAATAATGAGATAATTAGATTTGAGAGGCAGGGTTAAGTTGGAGGAGACGCAGGGTGGGGACAGGTCAAGGAAATGACCCACAGTAGCATGGCAGGTAGCTGATGGGGGGGGGGGATTTCCTCAGATAGCTCTCATGGCAAATTAACTTGGGAATGTTTTAACAATATTGGAGGGTGTGAAGTCTCAAAGGGTTCTCTTTAATGCACAAAAGGGCTACTAACTTTCCCCTAGATTGAGGATTACTAAGTTGGGCCAGTTGCTGTTCATTAAATTGGTATGGTCGTGAATTTACCTGCTCATTTGACACATGGGCCGTCATTAGTGGAAAGGGCATGGCGTGGGAAAGCGTCAAATAAACTTCACACAAACATCTAGTATTCTTTTTACTTTACGCTATGTTATATCGAACTATCAAGACGAGAAAAGCAAAAAACAAACGGTCAAAAGGACGTTTGTAATAATATATATATATATATATATATATATATATATATATATATATATATATATATATATATATATATATATATATATATATATATATATATATATATATATATATATATATGTACTTATATAATCTCTTTGTATCTTTGTATGAAACTTTACCTTTTGCAAAACTATCCACCATCTCATGAGGAAGGAGTTGAGGGAAACGAGAGTAACTCACATGCTTTTAGGACACATGACCTCTTCACTTGACTCAAGAATTAAGTAAAATTCTCGAGAGGACACAAGAATGGATGGGGATTCCTGCCTCGGGCTACTTCATGGTCTTTCCAGGAAGAAAAGTAAAAGTCGATTTTTATCTCAGACTCTTCTTTTGCATAAAGTTGGAAGTTGAGATCAAAGCTGTGCTCAGCTTGCGTAAACAGATATTTTATTTTTGCTCATAAAGGCATTACTTTTGTATGTATGTGAGTGTATGCCATGAATAGTTTTATTTGTATATATATATATATATATATATATATATATATATATATATATATATATATATATATATATATATATATGTGTGTGTGTGTGTGTGTGTGTGTGTGTGTGTGTATACTTACATATGTGTATATTTAGTTCTGCTTGATATCATGATTGTCGAAATGAAATAAGATCACGGAAGCTACAACAACCACGGGAAATTCGTTGTCTTAAATTTGTGATGGTAAACAGTACTGTATATAAAGGAACAGTTTTTGCATTGTTATACCGTTGGTGGATTTTGCCTTAACATATTTTGCTTTCGGAAAAGCGCTGATGAATGGGCTGTTGGTCCGATGTGTTCGTGTGTGTGTGTGTGTCTGTGTGCTGATCTACTGTATGTGTTTGTGAGAGACAGACAGACAGACCTACAGAATCCCATCAACTGCAAGCGAATGGAATATCTATGTCTTTTTTAAGAAAAAAAATTCATTAGTTCAAATTACAACGTGCTTTGTGTTTGTTGTTAGATATAAAATATATTTAATTTGGTAGAGGAGGTGGTCAACTAATAGGTCATAAGGAGAATCACAAGAGAAGGAAGTAAGAAAAGAAAGAAAAAAAATTTGAATTTACCGGTTTTCAATCAAAATCAAGGCTTGTTTGGAAGAAACAGGAACGCACGAAATAATATTAGAGAAGTTTAGAACCAGGGATACATGGCAAGAAAGCAGTGGGGAAATTCGGCTTAGCAAGATGGACTGCGCAAAGGACTCTAAAATGAACAGATTTCGCCAAGGGGAAATCTCGAAAAGATTCAGTGACGGGATTGGATTATTGTAGACTGGGAATGTTGAGGTCGAAGTATTACCGGAGAAAACGCAGGGAATTTCTGATGACAAAGGTGAAATCCCGATTATTCTTTAACTAATAAACTCTGTTATTTGCTAAATATGGGTATATAAGATAAGTTTATAATTTCCTTGCTTCATTTGGCCGATTGATTTACCGGGAATAGTTTGTTTCGATTACACGCAACTGGGAGGTGAAACCCACGCTGTAACTATTTTATAGAGACTTCTAGGTAGTGGAAAGCAAAGGGATTCTTCGCGCCGCAGTTGCGATTTCGTTAACCTCAGTTATAACTCTTATGTCAGTTCTGCTGTCAGTCTCTCGCTTCCCTTTGGTTCAATAGAATTTAGAGAGGTCAAGATCCATGAGAAAAACATATCAGGTGCAATCAAATATGAGATTTTTGGAAGCGCTTTCACAATTTTCTGTGAATTCTTGACTACCGATACTTAGGTATCGGTCAGTGCCGATGAGAAATAAAAGGAGGTATAATTTTGTATGTGGCATTTAATATGGCAACGTCACTGGGATTAATAGTACGGTGGTGTAGAATTCGATATTTATCAGCCTCAGTTCAAGATAACGATTAAAGTGCTTATGACATCAATTATGAAACATCATTACCTGGAATGTATTCCCGTACATATGTTGGAGAATAAGCTACATCACTGATAGAGGCATCGGATGTAAATAATTATAGTGTACTCATTTTATTTTCTTCCCCGTTTGTTAATTTCACCGCCTATTGGGAAAAATTGTCGAAAGAAATTTCTCAGCTCATTTTTTTCTCAGGAGTGTTGAAATCAACATTTACCAATTCCTTTTCTCAGAAGTTTTTTTTTTTTGTCGAACTATTGTTCACGAAGTATCAGCATGTTAAGGTTTTATTGACAGTAAGTATATACATATATATATATATATATATATATATATATATATATATATATATATATATATATATATATATATATATATATATATATATATATATGTGTGTGTGTGTGTGTGTGTGTGTACTAAAATGTGATTCTTTCGGAAATAATTGTAGAGAAAAGACTTGGATTTTCTTGTTTTTGTTTGGAAGGAGAGCCTTGATATGGTTTTACTGACTACACCAGTAAATTAAATAATTATGAACGTTAAATTTGCTTTCATTTGGCCTGCTCTGCAGTACATTCGTAGACGAAAGCTGATCTAACGTTAGGCTTAGCTTCGGCGCCCTTATGGTAGAACTGCTGCCCCAAGGCTTACTATTTAACAGAAGTAAATTTGTATTGAGAAAGAAGAAAGACACCAGAGGAAGGAATCGCTAAGTGCGCTGTCAAGGAGCCACGTGGCTTCACTCAGAGAATCCCTCAAGTGGGGCACAAAGGTCGATGCTGTCCCCAGGGATTTAACTTGGATTTGAGCTCTGGCCTATATTAAACGAGTAATAAATACGCCGAAGTTTCTTGTTTCTTCAGCGCAATCGAGTTTTCTGTACAGCCGCTACAGCGTATATTATACATCAAGGCCGCCGAAAATGGAGCTCTCTTTCGGTGGTCTCGGTATAACGATGTATGAGCAGCCGCCCATGAAACCTTAACCACGGCCCGGTGGTGGTCTATCCTATATCGTTGCCAGAAGCACGATTATGGCTAACTTTAACCTTAAATAAAGTATAAACTACTGAGGCTAGAGGACTGCAATATGGTATGTTTGATGATTGGAGGGTGGATAATTAACATACCAAATTGCAGCCCTCTAGCCCCAGTAGTTTTTAAGACCTGAGCGGACAGAAAAGAGTGCGGGCCGATAGTTTTGTTTTAGAGAAAACTAAAAGTGAAGTGTGGAATGCAAAAAACCAGAGGTAACTCTTACAAAAGGGAGCCGAAGCGGGAAGGAAGGAGATGTGTTGAAATTAAGCATAGACAAATGACGAACAAGATTTTTTGGATACTGCAAGAAAGAGTTCTTGGGCAGCTAACAGTCTAAAGTGGCTGTTGACAGGTATATTTTTGTCGTGCAGTTGTAATGTGATGTAGGTATTTGTAGGTAGAAAAATGGACAAATTGTCATACATTATTTGATGCAGAAATTCTTTCCACTTGTGGCGATAGTGGCATACATTATTCAGTGACCAAATACAATGATATATTGTAGTGGCGACATAAGTTTACGCTCTGGTATCGATGCCAGCTTACGTTTTTTTTTTCTGTTAAATCTTGTAATTAGCTAAATGCTACGATATTACATAGCGACGTTTTTTCTAATCGATAGTACATCTTACCCCATAAAAATTACATATATTTCCTTTAGAGAAATAGGGATTGAAAATTAAAACTACTGGTCCTTTAAAAATAAAATGTAAATCAGCCAATTGAATCCGGCAGTGTTTGCCTCGTCACGCCAACATTGTGTCACTGATATATTTTCATTTCCTTGGTTCCCTCAGATACACCAGACTGAAATTATACCTCGTTTGGTTCAATTTGTACAGAGCTTTATCTTTAATGTGTTTGTATATTCTCAGATTTACCATCATTAGAGGGAAACAATTTTTACTCTACATACAATTATATATATATATATATATATATATATATATATATATATATATATATATATATATATATATATATATATAATAATCATATGTACAGTATTTATATACATATCTATATACATAAATTACATATATTAAATATCTCCTGTAGTCAGGATATTTCTCTGTGACGCTGTAATGATCTAATTAGCAAACACAATTTTAATTACGATGATTTGGCGCTTTAGTCATAATCTAGAATATTCAGAGCATAATTTGATATAATGAATTGACTTTATGAGCCTGGTAGTTCTGTCTCTCTGTTTTGTTCCCATCTTTTATTTACTTCTTTAAAATATTTTGCTGAAATGGAGGATTTTAGGAGCAGCGAGAACACGTAGGATATGCGAATTGTATTTAGATGTTGATGATAGAACAGTAGATAATAAACAACAGAACGGGCAAGTGAGTTTTATTCAGAAAAATGTAAGAAATGTACCCATACTGAACAGATCAACAATTACAAAGGAAAATTTACCCTATTACAGTAGATCAGTTGATGTATTCTAATATCCCCGATTAAATACAATTAGAATTCTTCATTTGCAAATAAACCAGAGAAAAAATGTTTAAACGTAAAGCGTTTTTGATGAGTACGCTGATTAGGAGGCAAACATTCAAGTTAGACCAAATCACCTTTTAATTAGGTCCCTCGCTGAGAGGCAAATGAGGCCATGCCCTGATGGAAACGAAATGTGACATATATGTATGTACGTATGTACAGTATGTATGTATGTATGCATATATATATATACATACATAATATATATATATACATATATATACAGTATATATGTGTGTGTATGCACATATGTATGTATAATATATATATATATATATATATATATATATATATATATATATATATATATATATATATATATATATATATATATATATATATATATATATATACGCATACATACATACATTTATGCACATTTCGTTTCAGTATGTATGATATATATATATATATATATATATATATATATATATATATATATATATATATATATAATATATATATATATATATATATATATATATATAATATATATATATATAATATATATATATATATATATAATATATATATATATATATATATATAATATATATATATATATATATATATATATATATATATATATATATATATATATATGTATATATATATTCTCATTTATTTAATTATTTATTATTTAGGCAAGTGCAAGGAAAAATTACTAATTTAAACAGATTAACAATTAAATGGAAAAAAAATATTTTACTGAATGCTTGTATTTAACAGTGTGTGTTGTATTTACGTTATTTACGTAAATACACCCTGACATAAACCTATAATCATTCCCACGCATGTAGCTTGTGTGCATGTGTGTTTGAGTGTGTGTGTGTGTGTGTGCGAGAGAGAGAGAGAGAGAGAGAGAGAGAGAGAGAGAGAGAGAGAGAGAGAGAGAGAGAGATTTGTTTACCCTGTCAAATGGTGTATAAGATTTGCGTTAATTGTAAGGCATGATGTTGCCTTTGATTTTTTTCATTGTAATTTTATAGCTAATATGTATACGGATGTGATTTAAAAGTTGTCTAATCAGTTGCAAAGAGTTACGAACGACGCTGAAAATTCACTACTACCTTTAAATGTCTGAACTGGCAGTTCATTCCAGAGCGAGCCCTGGTGCCCGAGGGTAGTTTCCCGCGAATCTTGACTCTGTCAGAATCCAAATGAAATATTTAAATAGTATTTGATTATTCCCGCGCATTATTTAGTTTCTGGTCACTGAGTATTCTTCTGTTAACGAAGATTGGCTGGTTTGAAATGGAAATAAAAAATTCAGTTTTAAGCATTTTCATTCAATTCATGTGGAGAACTCATGACAAACTAATATTCATCAGGAACGATCTGTTTCAACTGGTTTTTATCTGATCAAGATTTTAAGAGCTACTCAGTCCCACTTTGTTACTTTGCCTGTCATGAATTGAATTTTTATACTAATATTTTTGTTCCAAAAACTGATTTTTTTTTTTTTGAGGCTAGATAATTTACCCAACGTAATATTCGAGACCGGTGATATGTCGGAATGTTTGAAACTCCAATGACATTTTCAGCTTTGCATCGTCGGTCACATTAGTCCTCGAGTTGTTCTTGTTTTGGCTCTTTTTTTTCTGCTGTTACTTATTTTATTTTCTTTTTTTTAAACTTGGGATAGGCGGAACTTTTGGTAACTACTTGATATTGTGGTTATTAGACTTCCATGCCGTACTAATGGTAATGTTAGCATTGTGCTAATTTTAACTTATCCCTCTATTATTATCCCTCTATTATTATTATTATTATTATTATTATTATTATTATTATTATTATTATTATTATTATTATTATTATTGAGCAATACGAAAGTACTACAAGAAAAATAAGATTCCTTTGTAATATTTCAGTTCATCGGTGGGTGTTCCTCATAATCTAATGTGATTTATGAAAAATAAGCTGTTAAATCAATAACTGGGTTACTTTCAGCCCTTCAGTGCTCAAGACTGAAAACAGGGAGTTGGACAGTAAAATGCAAAAAAAAAAAAAAAAAAGCAAAACTGGAAGTAAGTGCTAGAAACTGGGTGCAGGTAGCGACCAAAGAAACGCTGCAGACAACCCTTAGTAATGCCCACAGTGCACCATGTGAGGTGCAATGACGGCACTATCTCTACGGAATGGAGGGGCGGGGGGCTGTTTTCCATTATAGTTCTTTATTTTGGATTTCACCTGGGTGTGTGTTTTCAATCATGTCTTCATGTGACAGTGGAATTTCTATTTAAGTATCATTTTTTTACTCTAGTTTCCTGTTGGAAATTCTATTTGTGAAAGATTCTTTTACTCTAGTCTTTGCTGTTGGCATCCTTTTATAATGGTTCCTAGTTTGTTTTTCTGTTTCTACATGACATCTGAGTTTCTCTTGACAATGGAAAAATGTCCTCTTATGAATTCATTTTCTGTTGGAGTCCCGTCTCATTCGTGTCGTATTTTCCTCTTTAACTTCCATCGGACCAGAGTCTTTCTGTTGCGCATTTATCTTTTTGTTTGATGGCTAGTCTTTCCAGTGCAGAAACCTTGTTAGAGTGATTTTGGTAAAATAAAAAAAATAAAATTTTTTTTTCATGCGTCATAAATTTTATTTAAGAGGCCGCGCCATCCTTATAATTATTTCTCAGCATTTATATGGATATATTTTCATAGCCCTTGGTCGTCTAGCCTAAATAAAATGAATCACAGCCCATACATGGAATTTCATAAACCATGTTGCTACTCAGTTGTGTGTACTGTTTTTAAGTATGCTTTTGACCGTGCTGCTTTATGGAAATACTTACATATATAATTCATATTCTTAAACTTATAAACCAAAACTCCAAAGAACACTGGTCTGTAAACTATGGGTGGGACAGAATTATTCAAGGGGCTTCTTATAAAAAAAACAAAGGACAGAGAACCAAAGCATTCTGATTCAAAATACCAAAATAGAGTTCTGTTAGTTTTTCTTTTTTATATTAGCTCAAAAAATGTATTGGATGGCAATATGTGGTTTGTACAGTGTGTTCAAGAAAACTTGGTAACAGTTCTGTTATTAATTTGTTTTTATATTAGCTCAAAGAATGTGTTGGATGGCAATATATGGTTTGTATAGTGTGTTCAAGAAAACTTGGTAACAGTTCTGTTATTAATCTCTTTTTTATATTAGCTCAAAGAATGTGTTGGATGGCAATATATGGTTTGTGTAGTGTGTTTAAGAAAACTTGGTAACAGTTCTGTTATTAATCTTTTTTTATATTAGCTCAAAGAATGTGTTGGATGGCAATATATGGTTTGTATAGTGTGTTCAAGTTGTGTTCTGTAAAATCTTTTTTATAACAGTTAAGTATATGGTTTGTGTAGTGCCATGAAAACTCAACAGTTCTATTTTAATCAATATTTTAAAGAATGTTTATTTTTTTATGTTTATGTTTAACAGTTCTAGTATTGATCTTTTATATTAGCTCAAGAAACATAAAATATTGTGAAAATAGGATCACCTATTTCACAATATCTTATGTTTATTTTTTTATGTTTATGTTTAAGCTACTATACGAAACATAAAATATTGTGAAATAGGTGATCATGCTATACTTAACTGTTACCAAGTTTTCTTGAACACACTATACAAACCATATATTACCATCCAATACATTCTTTGAGTTGATATAAAAAAAAAAAGATTAACAGAAATCTTTTTTGGTATTTTGAATCAGAATGCTTAGGTTCTCTTTCCTTTGCTTTTTATAAAGAAGCCCCATGCATAATTCTGTCCCACCCACAGTGTTTACAGACCAGTGTTCTTTGGAGTTTTGGCTTAGACGTTGAAGAATATGCAGTATATGTTTAAGTATTTCCAAAAAGCAACACGGTCAAAAGCATAAAAAAATAAAAACAGTCAACATGTTTTGAAATCCCATATATCGGCTGTGATTCATTTTATTTAGGCTAGACGACCAAGGGCTTGACTGTGAAAATATATCTATATGAATACTGAGAAATAATCATAAGATGGTACGAACTCTTAAATAAAATTTATGTCAAATATTGAAAATATATCTATTATATCGTTTAACTGACTGGTCTTAATCTTTCCTAATTTCGTTTTTTCACAAATTTTTAATCAACTTTTCATAATATGTAAAGCTGCTCCATCACTGTCCATGTCTTCCTTGTTTTATTCTTGAACATATCGGATTTTCTTAGATTACATGAGATTAAATGCTTCATCTTCAGACCGACTCTCCGACCATAAATGGAAATGCAATCATAACAGTCGACACGAGAATTGCAAAGCAATGTATGATTCTCCTTGCATTGTATCATTCTCTCTTTGTATTTTCCCCACCAATAAATATCAAGGGGAAAGTTCTATAAAAAGAGATAAACGAAGAACCGTTCGCTGTGAAATTTAGCTAAATCGTTTATTTCTCATTTGTTTGTTTGAACCCACATATCCTAAAGGAATGTGTTGCGGCTTTTCCATTGAATTTATATTTACGTTTTATATAACTTGTTTTTTTACATTTTTAATTGTTTATAGTTTCTTTCTAAGCGGAGCATTCAATAATAGTTTCTAACCATTACAGTAAATCCTCTCAAAGTAGAAGAGAGAGAGAGAGAGAGAGAGAGAGAGAGAGAGAGAGAGAGAGAGAGAGAGAGAGAGAGGATGGGGACAAATACAGTGGGAGGAGGATGAAACGGAATTATTTAAGAAATTCAAGATTTTCGATCGTTTATGAGGGAAATGTTAATTATGAAATGTCTGAAACAGCTAAAAAAATTGTCACTCAAATTAAATAACAAGAAAATCACCAATTCACTTCTGTCATTATCAATAATTTAATCAAAACGTGAGATTCAGTCTTGGCAAGGAAAGGATGATAAAGAAAAAGTAAATTAAAAAGCCAGAATATAAATAACAAAAAAGTGAAAATAAATTAATCTAAACACAATGACCTCCTAACTTCCAGATTTTTTTAGACACGTTTAATTTTATAGGACAGGAAAGATATGAAGATTCTGTTACCTTTTTATTGACTATAGTTTTTAATATATTTTTTTTTTTAGGAAATAGACCCTCTTCTAGACACTTATTATTTTTTCACTTGCCTGATAATGCCTTTGTCAGTTTGGGTAAAGATGAACAATAAGCTGCCTTTTAGTTTTTAGTAAATAGACCCTCTTCTGGACAGATCTTATTATTTCACTTGTCTGTTAATGTCTTTGTCAGATGGATAAAGATAAAGAATGAGCTGCCTTTTATTCAATAACAAGTTCTTCCTCAAGGTTACAGAGTTTATCGAGAGTATTTGCTTTTTCTATTCCAAAAATTTTCAATAAATAATTTATAATGAAAAACTAAATAAAAATACACTTTTTCAAAGATGGTGGTGACTCATAAACAAGAAACCCCCGTAGGGTGGTAATGCCGTCAGTGCACCTCATGCGGTGCACTGTAGGCATTAATTTAGGCTCTTTGCAGCGTGCCTTCGGTCCCTAGCTGCTTCAACCCCTTTTGTTCCTGTTACTGTACCTTCTTTCATACTCTCTTTCTTCCATCTTACTTTCCACCCTTTCCTAACAAATGATTCATAGTGCAATGCGAGGTTTTCCTGCTGTTACACCTTTCAGTCCTTTTACTTTCAATTTCTGTTTCAGCACTGTATGACCTCGTAGGTCCCAGTGCTTGACCTTTGGTCTAAATTCTATATTCGATTCAGTTCACAAACAAGAAGCGATTGTTTGTTGGGTAGCGGTGATGATGTGGTCCCTTAATTTAACGCCAATGATCGTTGTTGTTGTTGTTGTTTAGAGGACCATTATCGGTTTACCTCGGTCGGGGAATATCGAAATGGAGTAGATTTGGGACACATCAGTCTTGCAAAGCTTGAAAAAATTAGTGGGGCTTCATTTGTCAGTATAGTTGCAAGGACGAACATATCCTTTATAACATCAAGGGACAGCTTATGTTAAGTATGTTTAGCACCTCGTAGATGGGGAATCAGCTTATCAGTAGGGCTATCAAAGAGTATGGTAAGCAAGGAACAAGTAACATGCAAGCTTAAGCCGAGCGAATAATGGAGCACTTTAAGAGCCCATGTAGTTAATTTTAGGCAAAATCAGAAAACTGACACCTAGCTTTCTATACACACACACACATATACATACATACATAGAGAGAGAGAGAGAGAGAGAGAGAGAGAGAGAGAGAGAGAGAGAGAGAGAGAGAGAGAGATAATACATGTGTGTGTGTGTTTTGTTGCTATCCTAATTGAAACGTCTTCACTAATTTTAGCTTTTTCCGTACTACAGCCTAGCTTTCTTTAGTGTACAATAGAGTCTGGTGTCATAAATTATCACTGAAGTATGTCGTACCTTATGAGCAGGAGAATTCCTATTCGACCTTTCCTCCCCTCCTCATCCATTTCAAAAGTAATCTTATTTGGATCCAAATTCCTCTTGTCGTTTTAAGTAAAAAAATAAATATAATTATGTGAAAGGTGTGGTGACAGACATGTAATCAATTCATAGTTGAACGTCTCTTGGAGATTTTGTTGAAAATATCTTGCTAGAATTGTCATCTTTTACCCTGGTTTCATTTACTAAACACTACCAGTGTATGTGTATATATATATATATATATATATATATATATATATATATATATATATATATATATATATATATATATATATATATATAAACTTGGAAATAAAGTCAAACCAATATGTGATAATCACGTACAATGTGATAATAATCATATATATATACACATATATATGTGTGTATATATTTATATTTTTCACATCACCGTGATAGTTTATATACAAAGAGTAAGCTGCAAATTTTGTTGAATATTCAACTCACGCTACTTCAGGAATATCACCGAAGAGGAATTGTAAATGATAAGTGATTTGGCACCTAAGTGACTCGAACACCTGGCAGTACCCATCAACGACTTCCAGTCGACGTTCTGGACTTTGCAGTTGTCTAGAACGTCGATTGGAAGTCGATAGGTACTGAAGGTATTGTTGGGTGTTTGAGTCACATATGTACTAAATCACACATCACTTATAATTCCCCTTTGGTGTTATTCCCTGAAGTAGCGCGAATTGATGTCAAAAGACACTTGTAGCTTAATGTTATGTTATATACAGTATATATATATATATATATATATTTATATATATATATATATATATATATATATATATATATATATATATATATATATATATATATATATATATATATATATATATATATATGACTTTCTCCTTATATATGTAAAGTATATGCATTTAAAAAAATAGATGCATGATTTTTACCTTTGACAGCAACAGAATCCGATATTTTCTTCAGCTTTCAGTATCATTCTACCATCCGTTAGATACTCTCTCTCTCTCTCTCTCTCTCTCTCTCTCTCTCTCTCTCTCTTTTAATCTCTTTTTGAAAGAAGTGAAGAATTGCTCAGACTAAATGTTAGACTCGCAAATTCCTTTTAATCTCTTGAAAAAACAGAAGCAAGTAAAAAATGGATATTGACGGTCCTGTGTAAGTTTCTTCAACAGCAAACAAGTAAAAAATAATCGAAGTTTCTTCTATACAGCATATAATCTTGGCCACCAAAAATAAATCTATCTTTCGGTGGTCTCGGTATAATGCTGTATAAGCCGCGGTCCATGAAACTTTAACCATGGCCCGTTGTTGGCCTGTCCTATATCGTTGTCAGACGCACTATTATGGCTAAATTTAACCTTAAATAAAATAAAAACTACTGCGGCTAGAGGGCTGCAATTTGGTATGTTTGATGAATGGAGGGTGTATGATCAACATAACAATTTGCCGCCTTCTAGTCTCAGTAGTTTTCAAGATCTGAGGGTCGATAGAAAAAGTGCGGACGGACAGACAAAGCCGGCACAATAGTTTTCTTTTACAGGAAACTGAAAGGTGGAACGCAAAGGCCAGAGGAGAATCTTGTTTTCTTCCTAGGGCCAATTTTGTCTTCATAACTCCAGCAAAGGTTTTCCGATCCAATCTCGGGAACCATATCCTTGTCCCTATCTGTTTTGTTGTTATTTTATTTAAAACGCCTTCACTAATTTTAGCTTTTTCGCACCAACAGCCTTCAGAGAGAGAGAGAGAGAGAGAGAGAGAGAGAGAGAGAGAGAGAGAGAGCGGGTACCTTCCTGATCGAGAGTGAAAAAATACGAAGAGGAAAAATTTAATACAGCGGGTAGTTTGAATTGCAACTGTTCTTTAAGAAAAGGCTAATATAAATATACGATTAAAACTAGGACTCGATGTTCATTATTGATTTCAGACTAAATAAGAATACGCCCCCTGCCTTTTCTCTCAACTTTATAAATATATAAGTATAACTCATTGACTCGAGGGAAAGTTTACAAGTAGTAAAGTTGCTTTCAACCTCTGGTCGTTTAAAGTTAGGGACACCTCTTTTACTTGGATTAGATTCAAAAACTAATCCTCCTGGTACGTTTTCTGCATATTTCATATATCCACATCGACCTACGGATAACATTTGAACTAAAGTTAATAAAATTGATTTGTAAAAAAAAATTGCATTATTCCATGCAGTTTTACCTGACTAAAGTTATCAAAATATACCCAATTTTTAAAACTGAGTCTCATTAACATATGGTTATTGTTTTTATAAATACTTGAGTAAATAAAAAGGTTTGTTACTTGTACAATTTTGTCTGCCACCATGATGACATAATGAATACTGTTTGCTTTACACAGATCTAAAATCTCTATGAGGGTACTACAGTGTAACTTGTTTAACATTCCTCCATCAGCAAAAAACACCCTCGTGCCTTTGTACGTAATCATTTTCATTTCCAAGGACCTCTCCACGCACAATCTGAATTAATGAGGAAATGTCTAAGACTCTCTAGACCAGTGGTTCTTAACCTTGGGTACCTGTACCCCAAGGGGAACGCAACCTTAAACCTGGGGGTACGAGACGCGATAGCCAGCAAAGTTTGTATCACTGATCCTTTTCTTATGTTTGTTTTGTTTTTTTATTGGATGGGGGCATGAGAAAGTTTTCTTAGATATGAAGTTGTATGGGCACTGAAAAAGGTTAAGAACCACTGCTCTAGATGCACCCTGCGGCATGATCCTGAGAACATTTTCACTTTAAAAGCCTGGGAAAATCCAGCAGTGATGAGGCTATAACGAGACAGCTGTGTCATGAGTAAGAGAAGTAGCTAGAGGATTAATGTCTTTCAGAGGACAAAAATATACAAGAATGCGGGACTAATTTCATTTTCTAACTGAATGTTCCTTTCCATCTACGCCTGAAGAGACAGGCACTATAAAGATAACTAAGTCTTTGACTTTTGCTTTTATCTTTTGATTCAGGTGATTTTTAAATACGTTCACTCTCTTCTCCTCTCTCTTTAGTAAAGGTATGTATTTGCAATGATGTCAGGCTACAGAGACTTCAGAGGGCTCAGTTTAGTATTGAAATCCTGAAGAATCTTAGTGTTATTTAACTTGGCTTTTCTATTGGACTCTGTCACTTCTGTTTTTGTCATTAACAATCTTGGCTCATCTCATCTCCCTCATAGATTTTCTTTTCTTCCTACCTGTACCTTAATTTTATTCCCTCTTCCCCACTCCCTTTCATCCATTATTCTCCTCTTCTTCCCACTCTTTGCATAATCCGTCTTCTTCTTGTCTTTGTGACAGATGTTTGGAATTCGTGGAAATTGGAATTTGGTCTACAACTGACTGTGGTGCATTTGCAGTTCTGTTGGCAATGGCACCAGAGCGATCATAGTACAGTCCACACCTGAGTCTCTTTACACCAGTTAGGTGCCCATACCACTTTATGCAAATCACCGATCTTGATTCCAGTCAATAAGATCACATAGGTCAGGTTATTAAATATGTTTGCAAAAAATTTGTTTCACTCAGGTGTTTTATTTTTTTTTTTTTTTTTCATTCCAGTAACTTGGTTGTATGCCCCTAGGGGCAGTGCCGTCAGTGCACTTCTCGGGTGTGTACTGTGCATTACTGAAGGGTGTCTGCAGCGTCACATAGGCCCCTAGCTGCATCCACTTTTTAGCCTTTTACTTTACCTCCAATTCTGATGTCCAATCCCGCTAACTATCATTTCGAAGTGCAACTGTGTGGCTTTCTCCAGTTCCACCTGCAAATCCTTATACTTCATCTCCTCTATTTTCTTGATCTCTTTTTTCTTGCTGTCCAACCTTCCAGCTCCCTCTTTTCCCTTAAGCGCCAAAATAGTCGAATGCTTCATCCTTGTTTTTCTGCCAATAGGGGGCTTCTCCATCTCAAGAAGCGTACCCCTTTTTCCAAAAGCCTATTTATCATGCCAGCTTCACCACATTTCTTTGTGACAGTTATAATACTTGCAATGCACGGTTTATCATGCTAGCTTCACCACATTTCTTTGTGACACGTTATAATACTTGCAATGCACGGTTTGTGTATGTATCTCTTAATATCAAGATTCGACATCACTTATAGTTTCCGTTTTCTCAACTGATCCTTTCTCCCATCCATCAAGATTATGGTCTGTCGGTTTCCCTTGTAGTTAATTAAGCCCGATTCGTTTTCCTTCCATTTATACTTGTTTTCAAGTTCCTCGTTGGGCGAGTAGGTAGAGTTGTTGGCTAGCATTCGCTAGGCCCGAGTTCGAGTCTCCGACCGGCTAATGAAGAATTAGAGGAATTTATTTCTGGTGATAGAAATTCATTTCTCGCTATAATGTTGTTCGGATTCCACAATAAGCTGTAGGTCCCGTTGCTAGGTAACCAACTGGTTCTTAGCCACGTAAAATAACTCTAATTCTTCGGGCCAGCCCTCTCTAGGAGAGCTGTTAATTAGCTCAGTGGTCTGGTTAAACTAAGGTATACTCTTTATACTTGTTTTCTGCGGTCTGAGACTGGAAGGAAGATCGGGTTCCTCTGCCCATTTCTCTTGCATCTAAGAAAAACCAGGAACTTGATCGTGCTTACCTTAATTCTTGCGTAAATAAAGATCATATGGAGTACTGTTGTTTAAATTTATTTCATAGTGCAAGATAACTGTACACATGATGTACTTTATCCCAGTACTTAAACATGATCGGTTGCGAAAAAGTCCATGTGACAAAATATTCTACATTTAGTAACAACTTTCTGTCGAGTTAATTACTAATAACTAATAACAACTTAAGCAGCATTCCCATCTCCCTATGGGGATACTGCCTAAAAAAATTACTCTTGTAGTGGGCTCAGTTTTTTTCTGTAAATCCTCTATGTAAAAATAAATTATAATAATAATTTCCAAAACGAATCTTCTATCCCACAACGTTCAATTGCTTCCTCATTGCACATTGTAATAATTCTCGTTTCTTGAAGAAAACGACTGGAATTCTGTCGTTTGCAAATCTCTCATCTTACAGAAAAGTTCATTACCAAATGTTTAAGGCTTAAGACGATGCTTGCATATTATATCTCACTACTCGCATTCCACAACTAAATTAGGGTTTGAACAACGGACGAGAGAGAGAGAGAGAGAGAGAGAGAGAGAGAGAGAGAGAGAGAGAGAGAGAGAGAGAGAGATAGAGATGAAATTCCATCATTCTTCTTAATACTCGTACATCTCTCTGATAATATATCTAGAGATTATTAAGATGGCAGGTTAGTAATTATGTGTCTAATATGTGCAAATCCCCGCTAAGCTTCTTTTATTTCATATATCCGATGCAACCGAGGAGAGAAAACCATAAGAAGGGGTCGTTTCAATTTAGGTGAACAAGAAAGGAGCTAAAGTTTGAATGAGGAGAAGGACTGGGATATGGAAGGTTTTAATGTATAAACTGTGAATGACGCTTTGGAAAGCATTTAATTTATCTCCATTTCAACTTGGTGTAGCAGCAATATAGACTAACCAGTAGGAATAAAGGAAGCATTTCAATATTCTCAGAGGTAACGTTGAGGAAAGCTTTCAGATAAAAAAGTGCGTAAAAGAATTCATTGGAACTTGTAAGTGTTGCCATAGAGGAAATTGTGGGAAATTTTGAAGTACAGATGAAGTCCAGGCCTTTATGTCATGGAATATTAAAAAAAATGTAAATATACTGAACGGTTTTGAAGCAGATGAAATGCCTTTGAGGATGTGTTGATATCGTTCATAAAGTCACAAGTTATGCAACTTGTGCTTTTTTCAGCCAAATAAAGGAAACTACAGCCGCCTGATGTGCACATCGATTAACACTAAAAACATTCATTTGTAAGTATAAATTATAATTCATGATAAATATAATGAATTTTCTGTTAATCATTTTGAGGAAAATTTTCAAGGTATTCAACCAAATGCAATATGACCGTCATGCCGCGTTAGATGTCACCAGAATTTACAAAGTTATAACACAAGTGTACAGGTTATTTAGTTAGTATTCATTACATTTTAAACATCCTATTTTCCTTCAGTTAAACAGCCTGTTTTCCTTCAGGTTCGCAGAGAAAGAAGCCCTTAATTTGATCTTGGAATCATGATACTAATAATGTACCCATTATAATTTCAAGCCAAAAATCATTTCACTATTAAAAGAGAATTAACGATAACGAGAACAAAGTCACGTATAATAAAAGAAAAATAAAATCGGTTTATGAATGCCTGAAAATGTTTATATCGACAGACTTAAAAATACTTATAAAGCAAAATGAAAGCTATTCACCAGTATTAATTTCCTGAGCAAAAAGTGACATGACTTTGCGCCCTGCGGCAAAGAGAATTAGAGGAAATATTGGAATAATTTGATTGCATAATACACAATTGGATTTCATTTGCTTCTGTTCAAATGAGATTGATATGAAGCTGAATAATTTATTAAAACAATTATACTATAAAATAAACAAAATCAACTTTTTAGAGGCAAATTTGTACATATATGTGTATATATATTTTTCATTTTATATTTAATCTACATTTTCTAGTAAATTTCCAATGGCGATGAGTTCAAATTAAACAACTCCATACAACTAACACACTTATCAAAATTACTTTGGGTACGTATCTTAATTTAGAAGTAGTCTCGTGCATAATAGGATAAAAAAAAAAAGCTATTTACGAACGAAGTATCTCAATACGAGCCATCAAGGGATATAGTGTTTGTTAGGTTCCAGCCAACCCGAGAGAGTAAGGAGTATTAATATTCTGAAAGAGAAAATCTAAGGAGATGTTATAGCTAATTCTGGTATCCGGTTTCTAACAAATTTACGTTTGTCTTAAGTAAAGTAGTTTTAAGTTTCTGACCTTTGAAACAAACCGAACTTCCTTTAGTAACTGGTGATTCATCTCAGGCTTTCCGTGCTTGGTGCTCCTAACATGATTAAATTATAGCTAACCTTATCTGGTATCCAGTTTGTAGCAAATTTACGTTTGTCTTAAGTAAAGTAGTTTTAAGCATCTGACCTTTGAAACAAACCGAACTTCCTTCAGTAACTGGTGATTCATCTATTCATCTCAGGCTATCCTTGCTTGGTGCTCCTTTCATGATTAAATGGGTAGAACTTTAATGTCTGTGTCATAGTTTTTCACTGATATCGGTGTTCAGTGTGTTTCTGCGAGAGGCGTCTGCAGCGTTTCCATAGGAGGATTCTAAGAGGTTTTCCCCTTAGGGAGTCAGTGCCGTCAGTGCACCTCATGCGGTGCACTGTAGGCATTACGTAAGGCTCTTTACAGCGTCCATTCGGCCCCCAGCTGCAGCCATTTTATTCCTTTTGCTGTACCTCCATTCATATTCTCTTGCGTCCATCTTACTTTCCACCGCCCTGTCCTAACAATTGTTTCATTGGGCAACTACAAAAGGTTTCCCTCCTGTTACGGCTTTCAAACCTTTTTACTGTCAATTTCCATTTTAGCGCTGAGTGACCCCATGGGTCCCAGCGCTTGACCTCATGGGTCCCAGCGCTTGGCCTTTTGGCCAAAATTCTGTATTCCATTCCATTCGAAGAGGTCTCAGAGAGGCAGCACTAACACAATGCTAATTAAGCACGGGTTTTAAAAAATGGCGATGGCAGTTTGGTGTGACAGTTGCCTTTGAAACGATGAAACAGAAAAAATAGATTCTAAGAAGATATCAGATATTTCATAGTCACTTGACTGATGGACTGAGGACTGGTTTAATTTCATGAAAAGGAAAGAAGGTACCTATTTATAATTGTTACGGCTCGTCACCTCACATTCATCATCTTCCGAGCAAATGTTGCCATGTGTAGGCCAAGGAAATCCAGTCTCTGGCCAGCTTATTTGGCAAAGCTTCATTGGAGGTTGAGCCTGCAACCAAAACTAAAATATAATTTTAATTTGGAAGTGCTTTTGTACTGACTTTACACTGCAGGATTTGTACTGCCCAGACACTACACTGATAAATTGGTGTGATGGAACGACCAGCATTACAGCAGTACAGCCGTCTCATCTTGGGAAACAAAGTGGGAAAACAAATATATATATATAAATATATATATATATATATATATATATATATATATATATATATATATATATATATATATATATATATATATATATATATATATATATATATATATATATATATACATGTGTGTGTGAACGCGTTTGTCTGCTTGTTCAGCCAACTACCCTTTATTGCCCTTCCCTCGGTAAAAACAAAATTCTACATACGGAAACTATAAAACCCATGTCCATCCGGTAACATGTTGAATATGGGTGAAGGCGGTAAAACAAGAGAAATGGAAAGCAGTGGAAAGAAAGGTAAGCTTGAGA
Organism: Macrobrachium rosenbergii; assembly: GCF_040412425.1. Taxonomy (NCBI): domain Eukaryota; kingdom Metazoa; phylum Arthropoda; class Malacostraca; order Decapoda; family Palaemonidae; genus Macrobrachium; species Macrobrachium rosenbergii. Next base: position 21,614,503 of record NC_089748.1, read on the forward strand.
TTTGCCATGAATGCCTTTGGGTATACGCCGGGTTTCAGGAGAGCTCATAGCGATATTGCTTCTCCATCCTAATGCCTCTTTGCTCTGTCTCTGCCATCCCCGCCATTCTGTGAAGCTCATAGCAAACGCTATCATTCATATGTATATCTAAGGAAGAGAAATGAACGGAGCGTTCGTTAGCTTTTCCGGGGAAAAGAGGAAGTCCAGAAATTTTGCTGGGAACTAAAGCGAGATTTCGAGAAGGCAGGAGGAATTGAATTTAATATATATATATATCTATATATATATATATATATATATATATATATATATATATATATATATATATATATATATATATATATGTATATATATATATATATATATATATATATTATATATAATTTATATATACATACATATATATATATATATATATATATATATATATATATATATATATATATATATATATATATATATAATATTGTTATATGTATGTAATATATATAATACATATATATCTGAATTATCTGAAAATGCTCTGATCCTACACCACATTTACTTCCAAGCTCACAAATATGAATTATAAAGCGATGATGAATAGTTATTCATTTATCAGATTTAAAAAATCGCTTTAGTTAGGGATTAAATGATATGAAAATTGAATAATATATTATTTGCGTATGTTTGTAAGAATTTCACGACAGTAACAATAAACAGAAAAAATGATAAGTATTTGAAATAAACACTTTCGGTGACATTTAATTTACGAATGTTCTATGCAGAAAGAAAATGATCCAGGAAAAATCACATTTTAAATGAAAACCTCTCAATCAATCGGCTCAACTTTGGCAATTGCGTTAAGAATGACTTTTCAGAAACATCAGTCAGCATGGATAACTCATTGAAACACAATTTATGTCATAAAGCATTCATATTCTCCAATCTTAACATATGATTTCGATCACTGGACAAGAGCTCGCTTTCATAATTTTTTTTAGTAAATAATACTCACAGAGACTTTATAATTTTTCCGAACCGCTTAAATTGTTCAATGGGAGCCATCAAAGCTGCATAACCTTCAGTGGAACTAAATGGAAAACAAACATGGCTACTTGTGCTTTCAGTTCGAGTCTAATCGATCCTTTAACTTTCCTGACAGATTAAATATCCAGCTGATTAATGAGTCGTTTAGTCAAATATGTGGCGTTTGGCGTTCGAGAGTTGAGGCCCTACATCTCGCAGTCTAATTACAGATGACTTTTATGGTGTTAATTGGAAATCACCGCTTTGAAATTTTCGGTATAAGTGTACTTGACCTATGTCATATATAGCTGTTGGTGCTGTTGCCTCAAAGTATTCCTTTAACCGTTACCCTTATGTTTTATGAAAATGGTATGGTGACACAACAATGAAAGGCTATTTGTCTTCCAACGACGGACGTGAAAGGTCGAGCTATTGGTATGCCAATGCTCATATTTTCTAAACACTACTGCAGACAATATGGTAATGATATACGATAACGGTTCGCATTACAAGTGAAATGAGTTGTTGTTAAATAAATAGAAAAATAGTATAGTAACAGAGTAATAAAAATAGCAATGGTAAAAAACACTATGCGGATCCGGCCGGGGTGTCACCTGAGTAAGTGCGGGCGCCCCCAATGAAAAATAATGACAAAATAATAATATTGAAGATTTAGATAATAATATAAATGAGTAAATATAAATTGGGAAAAATTAAAATTTTATTATTATTCTAAATAAAATGCATGCATTATCCTCTCTCTCTCTCTCTCTCTCTCTCTCTCTCTCTCTCTCTCTCTCTCTCTCTCTCTTATATATTTGTATAGTAACACATGCATGTATGTATGTATATATACGTATACACATACATATATTTATATGTATAGTATGAAAATGGGTGCCCTCCCCCATGAAATTTTTCTGGATCCGCTAGTCAACTTTCGTTACATTCAGGTGTGGCAGGCGTTTGCTGAAGTCCAACTTTAGTTTATAGTAGATATTTGGGGTCAGTTTTAGAACATAATTATTTAAATGGAGATACGCTTTCGATTTACATAATCCATCAATTTATTAACCGCAAATTTCAAGACCTATAAATACAATTTCATAAAAATAAAGTTAAATATACCATAGTTTAACCAGACCACTGAGCTGATTAACAGCTTTCCTAGGGCTGGCCCGAAGGATTAGATTTATTTTACGTGGCTAAGAACCAGTTTGTTATCTAGCAACGGGACCTACGGGTTATTGTGGAATCCGAACCACATTATAACGAGAAATGAATTTCTGTCACCAGAAATAAATTCCTCTAATTCTTCATTGGCTGGTCGGAGAATCGAACGCGGGACCAGCAGAGTGCTAGCTGAGAACGATACCCACCCGTCCAATAATTTCATAAAGGCAATTATGATAGCCATTGACAGGCTATGATACGGAAGGTTTGGGGAATAATTAGTAGACAACCCGATGTATAAAGGAACAAATGTATCACTGTGTCACTCATATATATATATATATATATATATATATATATATATATATATATATATATATATATATATATATATATATATATATATATATATATATATATATATATATATATATATATATATATATATTTTTTTTTTTTTTTTTCTTTTCTTTTCTTTTTTTATCCGAGCCACGTCTCACCAGAGTAGCCTAGTAGATGAAAGTTTCTCTGGGCGGTAATTGAAGTGGAGTCATCCGAGTAACAAAACACCTTAACCTCCCTGATGGTCTGTGTATCAGTGGTAGATATGGTTGCACACCGACAAGTTCAATACTTAGATATGATAAGAGAGAGAGAGAGAGAGAGAGAGAGAGAGAGAGAGAGAGAGACTGAACTATGGTTGGGTTTATTTTCTGTTAATTTCGTTGGTATTATTAAACAATATTATACAGACCTCTTATAACACCTTGATAATGACAACAGGGACTCATTTTATTAATGTTGTATAACCATGTGATTATATAATAAGTCCGATATTGTTATGGTTGTGTCTTCCTGAACACTTGTAAGAATAAGATGAGGGCGTGAAACAAGTTATTGCAGTCAAACAAACTGTTTCATGGATTTCGTTCAATTACCCTCCACATGTGGCCTAACAAAATATCAATTAGAAATCATCAATCGTATTTTAATTTTTATGAAAGTAAATTCCATGATGATCATTCGCATAATAGTAAGGAATGAGTTCATGACAATGGTAGTTCGAGAATGTATCTGTTGTCAAAGACACACTTGACAACGGAATTACCCTAGGGAATGTAATTAAGTGCTTCGTAAGATATTTCACTTTTGATACTTAACATTTGTATAGATAAAATAATTAGCAATTTGACCTTGCAAATGATAACCATAGATGGGTAGACTGTACATAGAGATAAAGGGATGGAATGAATTGCTTTCAGTAGTCGTCAGGTTTATTTATTTATTTATTTATTTATTTATTTTACATTTAACCTAAATTACTAAATTTTCCCCTGAGTTGAGCTGGTATTTGATCATAATCACTGGTGAAAAATAAAATAACCAAGCCGTTTATAATTATATAATTATGAATTTTATTAGAATCAGCTGGATTCATCGATGAATTTATAGCAAATATCTGAAAACTGCGTATTACACATTTGTGATATTCAGTGTTTAATCACAATCATAACTTCGTATTAACCTTTTGTATTTACTCAGGCCATATAAATTGATTGAAGCTATATTTTTTTCCAGTTTTCATTCTCATAACATTCCTTACATTTGTGGTCAAGTTTTAGTGTAATCACTATGGAAATAAATCTTTATATTTCTATTTATACAATGTTGAATTGTAGAAAATAAAAGTAAAACAAGATCGTATATGAAACATTAATATTTTGTTCATCCACCGTTATTCCAAGTCATTAGAAATGCCCAGATTTCTCTTGATTTAAGTGAAAATAATTTTGAATCATATAATGCAAAATTTACACTGCAGGAACTCAAAGATGCCTTGCAGAACACCAAACCATCAGCCCTGGTGAAGAAAAATTATTTTATGAAATGCTGAAATATCTCCCAGAAAAGTAAAAGAAATTTCTTTTAGATGTAATAAATGAAATCTGGGAAACTGGTATTATTCCTAAGAGCTGGAAATTATCATTAATCCTCCCTATGAAGAAACCAAACAAGGATCCTGCTTTGCCCAGCAGCTGCAGACCAATAGCTCTCACCAGTTGTGTTTGTAAGAGTAAGCTGATGGAAAAGACGATTAACACCAGACTTGTATGGCACTTAGAAACAAATAAATTGCTTTCTCCATCCCAGTTTTGCTTTAGGAAAACTAGATCTACTTCAGATCCCTTGCTCAGGCTCTCAAACCAAATGCAACAAGGTTTTGCTAACAGAGCCAAACAACAGGAGTTTTCTTTAATTTGGAAAAGGCATATGACACGACATGGCGTTATGATATTATAAAAAAGTTATATAAGATGGGCATTAAAGTAAAAATGATCACGTTTATAAATTCGTTTTTATCAGAAAGATGTATAAAGGTAAGAGTTGGGAATCATGTATCACGACCTTTCTTACAAGAAGAGTGAGTTCCTCACGATAGTGTCCTTAGTGTCACCCTCTTTGCTGTTGCCATTAATGGAATATTAGAAAAGATAGCATCACCAGTAAAAGGCTCTTTATTTGTAGATGATTTGGCTGTGTACTGCACAGGATATGATGCAGTATCTACTAGCAGGTTAATGCAAAGAGCCATCGATAAAGTAAGCAAGTGGGCTAATGAGCAAGGGTTTCGATTTCCCGAATCTAAAACTGTCACTGTTTGGTTCTGCAGACGCCGAACTAAGGAAACCATTCCAACTCATACCTTAAATGGAATTATTTTACCTTACTCTATTGAAGTAAAATTGTTAGGAATGGTCTTTGATGAAAAGCTCACTTGGAATAATCATATTGACCAGTTAAAAGTGAAAGTGAAGAGATCACTAAATATTTTAAAAGTAGTATCTAATTTTATTTGGGGTGCTGATAAGAAATTGTTGTTAAAGCTTTATAATGCAGTATGTTTATCTAAGTTAGACTATGGCTGCCAAGTATACTCATCTGCTTCAAAGACTAAACTTAAGGAATTGGACGCTGTGCATAACATGGGGCTAAGGATCTGCACTGGAGCTTTCAGAACTTCACCTATTGAAAGTGTTTTTGTAGACTCCCATCAGCTACCACTGGACTTAAGGAGGCATGAGCTAGGTCTGAGATACACCATGCAGCTGAAAAGCTCGAAGGAGAATCCTTCTTTTGAGATCTTAAAACAGTGTGACTCAATCTTTTTGGATCTAGATCTTCAATACCATTTCAAATCAGAAAACTGGGTGAACTGGAGGATGAAAGTATAAAAATGGAGAAGACCCTACATGTTAAACATCCTGCTATCCCTCCATGGTTTATTCCAGCAATAGATGTCTGCATTAAAGAGACAAAGAAGAAAGATCGTCCGTAAGAAGACGTCAGAAACAAATTTTTGGAGCATGATGAGAGGCATAATAATGACAGGAAAATCTACAGTATACTGACGGAGCAAAATCGGAAGATGAAGTAGGATGTGCAGTGGTGTGTGAGGGGGGGAATCATATAAAAAAAAGTTGTCAGACTCCTCATCCATATTCACTGCTGAAGCAACAGCCATAGTTGATGATTTAAATCTTGCATCTGATAAGAAATTTAAATCCACAGTAATATATAATGACTCAAGAAGTGTTTTAGAAGCCATAAAGAAGTTTAACCCTACCCATCCCTTAATTCAAAAGGCTCAGGAATGGCTTTTTATGTTTCTGTTCGCTACAAGATCAGTAAAGTTTTGTTGGATTCCTGTGCACACTGGTCTAAAAGGGAATGAACTGGCTGATAATGAAGCAAATGATGCTGCAAGATGTGATTTCTTAACTAATAAGGTGCCACATTTGGGTATGCGTCCAGCTATCAGACGATACATTCATACAAAATGGTAGCAGAGATGGACTTCCCCCATTTTGTCCACAAATAGGAAGTACAGAAACATTAGAAAAGTATTGATTTTTGGTGTTCGGGTTTTAATCGTAACACGGCTTAGGATTGGCCATACCCGCTTCACTCATAGCTATATTTTAGAGGGAGCCAGTGCCCCAGTTTGTGCTCACTGTGATGGTCAGCTATCCGTTGAGCACATGCTGATGCACTGTCCTAAATTTAATCGCCTTAGGGCAAAGTACTTACTAACTAGGAAGACTATTTTAGAAATTTTTAATGATGACATTGAGGTAGATGTTATCTGAAAGAATCTGGTTATTTTAATGAGATATGATTTCGGTATATTTAACAAAGATTTTAGTCAAATTTATTCTTATACTAGGTATATATTTTGAATATAAAAGGTTAATATATACTTATTTTTGTTGGTTCTATCAAATATCATTCTTCATTTTTTACGTTCATATTTTAACACTGAATTTTACTAGTAAATCATCATTCATCTATTCATTATCAATCCAATATTTCACCTTCATTACAGTGCTGAATAATCCTGATGGGTTCCGGCGCTTGATCTTCAAGACCTACATTTCATAATCAGTCAATAACATCTTGCAGTTTGCTTTGTATTGACGAGACGTCAATTTCGATCGGGTTCAAGTCGCATGCTTTGCTCGCCCAGGGAAGGAGAACAGTGTCACGCTGTTCAGCAAACCATGCTTGGACAATCCTCACAGTATGGATGGAACAGTTATCCTAACAAATCATATAATTGATTAACCATATCGTTAGAACAAGGTGGAAGGAGAAAATTTATATTTTCAATATAAATGATGACAAAATAATGCTGTTTAGTCCAGCAACAGGAGTCACAATAGTAAAGGAGGAGGAGACTTGGGAGTTGTGTGTTTATAAGAATATTTGGACTACTTCTTCATTTAGAGGCAAAAGAAATCTATAACAATTTCACTGGCTTTATTTGGCCGCTTTAGATGCATCAGGGAATGTAGATCAATGATGTTGATGTAAGATCCTTTTGCAGTTAGAAAACTAATAAATTCAAGACGAAAGTGATATTAAGTAATTTGAAACTACTTCATGACCAACATCAGCAATGAGTCGATCCCATATCACTTGTCAAGAAAGGGCATTCATACATGAAATAAAAAAAAAATGCACATACCTGCATGAAAATGATCTGCTCAGGATAGGGAAGAGCATAAGCGCGACCAGAAGGAACCATCACAACCTCCAAATTTCGAAACACTGCTCAGCATTGAACCTTCCACTGATCTCGGCCAATTCACCAACGCCATGCAGGTGTATCCACCCCAAACGTTACAGGTGATATGGCCGCTTCTGGCCTCTTGATGAATATTCTTGCTGTCGTATCTGGTGTTATCACGCCTCCAGCAATGCAGACGACCATGCACGTTAGAAGCTAAGGTCTTTTCGTCGCTGAAAATTACTCTGCCCAGAAGTCTAACCTCTCTTCCAAATAACGTTGAGCAAACGCCAACCGTGCCGCTTTATGCCGATCCTCCAGCTTTTGTTCCATTGCCAGAGTCCTATGGTGGATACCGTCTGCCGCTATTTCTTATTCCAGCCGAAATGACACATTTCGGTGTATCACCAGAAATAAATGGGCTTTGTGTGACTACTCTAACGCTTCATCTTGTAAAACCAGGCCTTTGGGCGCCTCTAGGAAGCACCAGGGCGTCTCACGTAACACCGAGGACTAAAGGGTGCCTCAAACCCCCGGTGGATAGCCTCTATTAGTCAAATTGAGTTGATTTACTTTTGGAAAAAGACACAAATTCTGGCAGTTCTAAAGTTCGAACACACTGAAAAAAAAAAGTTAAGTTATCAGCCTTTACCAGACCACTGAGCTGATTAACAGCTCTCCTAGGGCTGGCCCGAAGGATTAAACTTATTTTACGAATCCATCCTAGACCAACTATAAGTCTCCGGAGCCAAAAATGGATTCCGAGTTAACAAGGAGCTTCAGAAAGCAGGAACTAAGTTGTATATCTTTTCCAAAATGAAATAAATTCTATTTGATTAATACAGGAATCCACCCCGTAGGGGGGTAGTACCGTCAGTGCACACCTCATGCTGTGCACTGTAGGCATTACTTCAGGTCCTTTGCAGCGGGTCTTCGGCCTCTATCTGCAACCCCTTTCGTTCCTTTTATTGTGCCTCCATTCATATTCTCTTTCATCTTATTTTTCACGCTCTCCTAACAATTGATTCATAGTGCAACTGCGAGGTTTTCCTCCTGCTACTCTCGATTTCCGTTTCAGCGCTGAATGACCTCATAGGTCCTAGTGCTTGGCCTTTGACCTAAATTCCATATATTCAATAAAACCAGGAATCTTTGGTCTCTGGTGTTCCGAGGACCCAGCATTCCAGGGCGTCTCACAGATCCTGTTTTATACAGCGGGCCTCTTTGTCGGCTTAATTGCAGGAGACGAGGGTCCCCCGTTATCCTCGTTATCTTGGTTATTTTAGTTACCCACATCTGTTCTGTAGACGCCTAGAAGAGACAGGGTGCCCCATTTTCGGCCAGTGTACCTTCCAACTATTTCAAATGTGGTATTTTTCGTTGAAGGACAGACTCTTACTTTTGTATGCATGTGAGTTGGTATTCCCTTAACTATAACATTCTCGTATATGTTGAAATAATTTTGAATTATAGATTTTTTTTTTGCCAAAACGTGTTATTATTATGATTACTATTTACTAGACATTATGGTGGTGATGGGTTGATTTCAGTTCTAAATATAAAAACACGAATTCAACTGGAATATGTGCAGCAGAGTGGAAACTTAACCTTTATACCTTGCTTGCTGAGATGATTTGTTCATCGTCATTCTAGTTTTAACTCAGAAGAGAAGGGCGTTAGGTGAAGATTTATGAATCAAAACAAAGTAAGGAAGTTGCCCAACCAGAGTCTCACCTCTCAGGACAGATCCTTCATTATATAAATAAAGAAGATTCCATTGCTTGCTTGCTGAGATGATTTGTTCATCGTCATTCTAGTTTTATCTCAGAAGAGAATGGAGTTAGGTGAAGATTTATGAATCAAAACAAAGTAAGGATTCAAACCAGAGTCTCACCTCTCAGGACAGATCTTTATATAAATAAAGAAGATTCCATTGCTTGTTGCTGAGATGATTTGTTCCGTCATTCTAGTTTTATCTCAGAAGAAGGGAGTTAGATGAAGATTTTGAATCAAAACAAAGTAAGGAAGTTGCCCAACCAGAGTCTCACCTCTCAGGAGAGATCCTTCATTATATAAATAAAGAAGATTCCATTGCTTGCTTGCTGAGATGATTTGTTCATCGTCATTCTAGTTTTATCTCAGAAGAGAAGGGAGTTAGGTGAAGATTTATGAATCAAAACAAAGTAAGGAAGTTGCCCAACCAGAGTCTCACCTCTCAGGACAGATCCTTCATTATATAAATAAAGAAGATTCCATTGTCGTTTGCTGAGATGATTTGTTCATCGTCATTCAGTTTTATCTCAGAAGAGAAGGGAGTTATGAAGATTTATGAATCAAAACAAAGTAAGGAAGTTGCCCAACCAGAGTCTCACCTCTCAGGACAGATCCTTCATTATATAAATAAAGAAGATTCCATTGCTTGCTTGCTGAGATGATTTGTTCATCGTCATTCTAGTTTTATCTCAGAAGAGAAGGGAGTTAGGTGAAGATTTATGAATCAAAACAAAGTAAAAGATGTTTAACCAGAGTCTCACCTGTGCAGGACAGTTCCTTCATTATATAAATAAACCATTGCTTGCTTGAGAGATGATTTGTTCATCGTCATTCTAGTTTTATCTCAGAAAGGAAGGGAGTTAGGTGAAGATTTATGAATCAAAACAAAGTAAGGATGTTGCCCAACTAGAGTCTCACCTCTCAGGACAGATCCTTCATTATATAAATAAAGAAGATTCCATTGAAATCCCCAGGCCGCTCCCCCTCCAAAACAAAAAAAATTATATAAAACATTTGTTAAATGCAAAACTAACATACTTCTTTTTTAACCAGACTGACTGATTCCCCTTCTATTATATAAGCAAAAAATGCGCCGAAGGAATCGAGTTTTCTGCATAGCGTATAACGCTGTATGAAACTCTCAGCTGCGGCCCATGAAGCTTTCAGCCACGGCCCGGTTGTGGCCTGTGTTTTTGGCACCTGTAGCGGTGCCAGACGCACGATCATGGCTAACTTTAACATTAAATAAAATAAAAACCACTGAGGCCAGAGGTCTGTAATTTTATGTGTTTGATGATTGGAGGGCGGATAATTCAACTTACCAATTTGCAGCCTTCTAACTCAGTAGTTTTCAAGATCTGAGGGCGGACAGAAAAAGTGCGGACGGACAGACAAATAGCCATCTCAATAGTTTTCTTTTATAGAAAACCAATTAAAAAGTCAACTGGTTATTGTACTGCTGATGACATTCAACTTGCAAATTCTTCTTGCCTATCATGTTTCTTCGTGGCTCTCATGGCGCAGCACGTAAAATGCATTGCAAGAAAAGTACTGAATGTCATCAGCAGCACAATAACCAGTTCTCAGTTTCCTCATGGCTCTCATAGTTCCTCATTGGATGGGTCGATATTTTACTCGGTTGCACTCTCCTAAGCCCGCGTTCGATACTCCGACCGGCCAATGAAGAATTAGAGGAATTTATTTCTGATGATAGAAATTCATTTCTCGATATAATGTGGTTCGGATTCCACAATAAGCTGTAGGTCCCGTTGCTAGGTAACCAGTTGGTTGTTAGCCAAGTAAAATAAGTCTAATCCTTCGGGCCAGCCCTAAGAGAGCTGTTAATCAGCTCAGTGGTCTGGTTAAACTAAGGTATACTTAATTTCTTCATGCTCTCATGTTAAGATGACGTACCAAAATTTTCAGCTGGAATAATTAAAATAAAGATATTTGCATATGTAGGAAATCAGGAATTACGAATGCCATTTTGAAAGCTTAAATCAAAAGGGAAAATCATAGAAATTAATATTTTTGTACCTGGGGAAATGAAAGTATTGTCATTTATTAATTCCGTCGTATATATTATTTGAAAATAAATTGGCATTATCTCTAGCGCAGAGCAATATATAGTTTTAGATTTTCCGAGAATGCAGTAAATATGACAAAAAGGGAACATTCTTTGAACTCATAAGTTAATAATTAAATTATGTATCCGAAGGGAAATCATTTTACATTATGCATAAAGATGCAACTTGTAAATCCTTCAATCAAAATTTATCATTTCATCACTACCTAATGTCTTGCTTCCCTGGCAAATACTTTTCTTCATTTTCACTTTCGGTTTCATATATATTGCGTCAACAAACTGGTTTTTAGACGATGGCCAGCGAACACTTGAATTTCTATTTGTTGTTCTAACTATTCAACAAAGAGGCAGGCGTTTCATTCTAATGTTTTTTCGGGATTCCCGACTGATGCTCAATTATTATTTGTCGTACAGAGTTGCGTTAACACAAAGAAATAGATTGGATGCCGTAATTCAACTAGTAATATCAATAATTTTTATGGTTATACAATCATGAATCCAAATATAGTGAACTCCAATGGAGCGGCATTACTTGGTAATATGAGTATTGAAGGGCAAAATTATCTTCTGTCCGTGAGCGGATGCTTTGAAGATTGTTCATCTGGTAGATTATCATATTAACTTTAATATCTGTGGCCTAAGCTCTGCATTTTCAAAATTAACATGCTCAAATAATTATAAGTACCTTCATTAACTTTATTTAGACAATCTGAAACCAAACGAAACTATGGTAAGCTATGTTGGTTTATGGCATTCGTGAGCATAATAGGCTTTAGCTTATATGACGATCTTTGCACAGGAAAAAGTAATTGAATTTTTTACAGTAAAGCCTTATTTACCGAGTAATTTCGAAAAACGAAATCCAGACTGAATTTGAAACGGAGTCCGTTTCTTCGATCATACTTCTTGTAGGTCAGAAATCAGTATCGACTTATGGCATCAATTGCTTTACTAAATATACACAGGCTAACCTCATGATCCCATCCCCCGTAAGGGGCTAGTGCAGTAAGTGCACCTCATGTGGTACACTGTAGGCAGTACTTAAGGGTTTTTGCAGCGTCCCCACTGGCCACTAGCTGCAACTTCTCTCATTCCTTGTACGTACCTCCGTTCATATTCTTTTACTTTTCCACCCACCCTCTCTAAAAATTGTTTAAAGTACAACTGCGACGTTTTCCTCCTGTTACACCTTTCAAACCTTTTACTGTCAATTTCTGTTTCAACGCTGAATGACCTCATAGGTCCCAGTGCTTGGCCTTTGGCCTAAATTCTATATTCTATCCTGTTCTAATGCTTCCATTGTTCATTATAACGTACCTGTAATTCCTGATACATCAGGTACTCTGATAGAACGGTAGTCTAGTAATTTCAACCCCTTTTAGGCACTGGGGTCTTCCTCGCAGAAAAAAAGCCCATTTCTCAAGCATTCTCGCACCTTTACCATACATTAAAACTGTATGAGGAGGAAAATAGACAAGAAGGAGGGCAATCGTGATTATGTAAGAGAACAGTAAGAAGGGAGGAGGACTGGGAGAAGCTTAAAAGATGATAGATAAAAGATGAGAGAGAGAGAGAGAGAGAGAGAGAGAGAGAGAGAGAGAGAGAGAGAGTGTACCGTAAGTTGGATTAAGAGGAAAAAGTTTGGAATGAGTATCATGCGGGAATTTTAAAACTAAAAGAGGAGAAAAGAAGAATGGATAGAAGAAGAATAGGAAGAAAGAATGCAATGGCAGATAAAGAAATGGAATTGGTGGAAGGCTGTCCTTCCCAGCGAGAAAGAAGAGCGCGTCCGATGGATGGCGATGAGCGCCCCCTCCCCCCCCCCCCCGCCTGTTTACTGTATTCTTTCATTATAAAATTTCTAGCATTGTATTAAGTTACTGTATCTTAAAACATTGAGTGTTGAGGTGTTTCCTTAATACTACTTGACCCCGTGGCGGGCGGGGTGTCGTCAGGTGCACCACTTGCGGTTCACTGTAGGCATTACTTAAGGTTCTTTTCAGTGTGCAATCGACCCCTTTCGTTCCTTTTACTGTACCTCCTAGCATATTCTCTTCCTTCCAACATACTTTCCACCCTCTCCTAACAATTGGTTCATAGTACAACTGCGAGGTTTTCCTATCGTTACACCTTTGAAACCTTTTACTGTCAATTTCCGTTTCAACGGGGAATGACCTCATAGGTCCCAGTGCTTGGCCATCGGCCTAAATTTTATATTCAGCTCAATATATACTATTTAATTTAATATTCATTAACTCCAAAATCACGACTCTTTTCCTTTTCTTAGGATGAAAGGATTTTCCTCACCACCCTCGTCTCTCCTCTCTCAGTGAAAACGCTTCCAATATATGAGAATTTCTCTGAGGTCGGGGAAGTATCAGATCGTGATGTTGACATTCAATTACATTCTTCATGAGCTCGAAGAGAGAGAGAGAGAGAGAGAGAGAGAGAGAGAGAGAGAGAGAGAGAGAGAGAGAGAGAGAGAGAGAGAGAGATTCCAGCGTAATCCATAAAGATATTTTCCAAATGACTTGAGCTGTGTAATAAGTCGGGAACCCAATTACTCACCAAAAAAAATTTATACTTATATACGAGTATGTATGCATATATATGTATACACACACACACACACACACACACATATATATATATATATATATATATATATATATATATATATATATATATATATATATATATATATATATATATATAAAATGATTAATTTCCTTTTACTGATTTGTAGGTCACATGTTAGTTACAGGCTTGCAGTCACTCAACGTAACCTCCATGCGTGACGATGTCCTCAGCAAGTGAAAAATATCTCGATATACATAGTCATGGTGGAAGTCCTGAAATTCCTAAGTAAAGAAATCGTTTTGCATTTGTCATTTTATTTTTTTGATTTTAATCTGAAAATATGAATAGTTTAGTGGAGTTAAAATATCACGCAGACAAGTCGCATATATATATATATATATATATATATATATATATATATATATATATATATATATATATATATATATATATATATATATATATAAATATAAATATATATATATACACAATTAATTACATATTTGTATATGTGTGTGTATATATATAATATATAAATACTGATATTGTATAATCTTACAGGTTATGGGTATATATTCCTCTATAAATGATTCATATGATCTTGTCTTCATCCATAGTAGCCATATATATATTTTAGTCGTATAAAATAATTTTTTCTATATATATATATATATATATCTATAATATATATATATATATATATATATATATATATATATATATATATATCTATATATATATTTGCGCTGTCATATATATATCCGTCTATTATCCGATATATATATATCATTCCCTAAAACGATATAAATATAAAAACAATACATAAAATATATTGTGTTCACGTTATCATCCATGAATCCATTCATAAAACTGATATGGAAATTATACCGCACAACAATTCGCAAGTGATGATCGATCTTTAATGGAAATTCGACACTTCCAAAGCATATAAGATGCCAAGGGTGTAAAATAAGGCTAGGGCAGCAGCCACAATGGAAGCGCCAAGGGCCTTGGACAAAAGGTTCTCAGCCTGGTTGACAGTGCCAGAGTAGATTAGCGTCCTTCGGTGCTCCTGATGGAGGTAGTTAAGTCTGATGCATTATACAGGAGAGAGAGAGAGAGAGAGAGAGAGAGAGAGAGAGAGAGAGAGAGAGAGAGAGAGAGAGCTATGTGATATGATTCCATTGTCTCTGTTCGTATCAGAAAAGTATTTCGGGACTCAGATTTTACGACATTTTGAGTGAAAGAATCTGAAAAACGAATATAACTTTGATCCATGGATGCAGCCTCTTGGCAGCCAGCCTGCCCCTTTTGGCGATTTAAAAAAATAAAAGATTCGAAATGGAACTGATAACTGGCAATCTTTTTGCAATAATAAAAACTTATTTGCGTACTGTACAATGAATGAATAAAATGTGTAATGGCTAATGCACAAAATGGTAAAATACATATTAAAACTTATATGGAAACGGATAGAGCAGAAAAAAATTTTTCATTTGAGATCTGAGTCTAAGCGGCAGGAAGCAGGTCTTTGGTGCACCTGCTGGGGTCTGAGAGAGAGAGAGAGAGAGAGAGAGAGAGAGAGAGAGAGAGAGAGAGAGAGAGAGAGAGAGAGAGAGAATGATGAACTCTCGACTGCATAAACGGAAACTTTATTTCGCTTACACTTCTTCACGACTGTTGGAATAAATGTAAGAAAAAAATAATAAGGATCAGTCTGAGTAATTTCGTAAAGATCGACTCATCCAAAATCATTTAAAAATTTTCCGTTCTAGAAAAATTCTTTTCCTTTCTTTTGGCATCATCTAGCGATCGTGAAAGTCGATAAGTTTTCAGTTTTCAAATCAGGAAAATTGGAAGGGGTGTAACTCCCTTATCACTTCTCTTTTATGGCAAACCATGAAGGCGAAAGAGAGAGAGAGAGAGAGAGAGAGAGAGAGAGAGAGAGAGAGAGAGAGAGAGAGAGAGAGAGAGGAGTTGAAAATAAAATAAAAGTAGCAGAAAAAAAAGTTTTCGCGATTGTCTGGTTTTTACTGAGCAAACTCTCCTGGTTTCTCAAAACATGTATAAACAAAATGGCTGAATAAATGGTTTTGTATTTCTTTTATTTCGAACATACTTAAATATTCTTACTCATTATTCCCCCTATTCACCATTCCCCGCATGGGGTAGTGCCGTCAGTGCACCTCACGCGATGCACTGTAGGCATTCCTAAAGGTACTTTGCAGCATCCTTTCGGCCCGTAGCTGCAACCCCTTTCATTCCTTTTATTGTGCCTCCTTGCATATTCTCTTTCTTCATTCTTACTTTCCACCTTCTCGCAACAATTGATTCAGAGTGCAACTGCGAGGTTTTCCTCCTGTTACACCTTTCAAACCTTTTACTGTCAATTTCCATTTCAGTGCTGAATGACCTCATAGGTCCCAGTGCTTGGCCTTTGGCCTAAATTGTATATTCAACTCAACCCAGACAAACACACCTCAAGCGAGTGCACTGAATTCTGATGCCAGTTTTTCATATCGCTTTTCCTTCACCAACGAGCAAACGAGTTTCCGAATGGTCTTCGAATTATACCTTAATTCAGATAATTTGGTTTTATTCAAGGTTTAACGCTCCATAATCCTTGGCAGAGAGAGAGAGAGAGAGAGAGAGAGAGAGAGAGAGAGAGAGAGAGAGAGATAAATGGTTGTAACAAGAATAGCACAGATTCACTCGAGAATTGCAGCAACCACGCAGAGAGAGAAATGTTCGCCGCCAATATTTCAGAGAACCAGTTCGGGATAGCAGCGGTTGCTCTAAGGAGCCTGAATGTTTCCTTAAGGCCGATTCATTCTCATGATGTCTTTTACCTGTCTCGTATCTCTTTGTTTGCTCTGGTGACTCTAGTTCTGGTCTTCAAGAGGTAATTAGATTTTTAAACGCCGGTCAACTCCGTCTCGTAACAGAAGGAAATTAGAAAATATACTTTTAGTGGTTTGTTTTCTAATGCCCAATACAATAGACTTTTTCTTGTTATATATATATGTATATATATATATATATATATATATATATATATATATATATATATATATATATATATGTATATATGTATGTATATATGTATATATATATGTGTATATATATATATATATATATAATATATATATATATATATATATATATATGTATGTATATATATATATATATATATATATATATATATCTATATATATATATATCTATATATGTATATGTACATATATATATGTATGTATATATGTATGTATATATATATATATTATTTGATAAAATATATATATATATATATATATATCATCTATTGTTTTCTTGATATTGCCAATTAAAGAGACTACTATAACGCATATCTCTCTCTCTCTCTCTCTCTCTCTCTCTCTCTCTCTCTCTCTCTCTCTCTCTCTCTCTCTCTCAGGTCTACAATAAACAAGCATTACCCAAAATAATTTATTTGACAAAAATCTAACATAACTGGATTGCAAGTCAAAATATGAAATAAAATGGAATACTAATTATTCTCTCTAAATAATTCCCCTGCAATTGGTCAAAATAAGCCAAAGTTGAGTATATTCCCCAATGAGTACATCTTAACCTCTTCCTCAGCGAAACATCTGAAGATTTCAAATAAAACCCTTGTTAAACAAGTGCATAAAAATAAAGATATGGGAATTCCTCCCATGTTACTTATAAAGTACACACAATGTAGAAAATGCCAAATTCAAGTGAGACATATGTTAAATGAAAAGAACAATATACAGTTTGGGAAATCTAAAGTGTTTCCTACCTCCAAGCAGCAATGTTTATAATCTTAATTGACAGGTCTCGAACCACAGAGCCTTCACCGAAGGCTTCTATTAGTATTCAGTGTTGATCTGCGAATGACAATTTGTTTGATAACTAATCCTTTCATACCCTGGGGCTCTGCCCCAAAAATACACACATATGAATGAATTCTCTGGAACCTGGACATTTCCTCACGAACAAACTCACACACAGTTTTCCTTCAAGTTGCCAGGCAGGGATGTTCTCATGTTTCAAAATATCTGATAAAACCTGGCACGTACAAAGCTTTCCTAATCAAGATGCGTGCCAGACACCAGCTAGGCATTCTCTCAAGGTTCTTCACAATGCCTTTAGCCACACTTATTAATCAAAATTCTACTGTGTATTGTAATTCATAAAATATCTTTTATGATCTATGAGCTTTTCCTGATTAGGAAAGCTGTGGTATCTGTCAGGTGCGTGTGTCAGATATTCTGAGACGTGAGGATATCCCCGCCCCAGCAACAAGACTAAGTGAGTTTGTTTGCTGGAAATGTCCAGGTTCCGGAGAATTCGTTAATATATGTATATATATATATATATATATATATATATATATATATATATATATATATATATATATATATATATATATATATAAATTAACAATTAAGTAAAAGATATATTTTATCTGTGAAAGAAGATTTTAACTCCTATCCTCTGAGTTTCAGTCACACAGCTTTAGGAAACAACATAGGAATTCAGTATTATGCATGTGCCTAAAATATGTCTGCCTAAAGGCAGGCTCTCTTGCCCACCTGCATAGAAAACGCTACGACTAATCTTTTCATGTGATTTGTGTAAATGCTTATATAATTTACATATATTGTCACATTCAAACGTAAGTTATCAAGCAGGATCTATGTGAAAAACTTGTATCAGTGGGTTTCAAGCACACAATTTTACCTCTGGGAGAAAAGTTTCATATCTGTCAAAAAGATTCATTGTCATGTATGTGCATACCTTCTTTTTGTCTGAGGTCTACTTTCACTGAAAGCTCCCTCGAGACCAAGTGTGGATAACACTGATAACCATCCATTCATAAGGTATGGGAAGATAGTTTCTGCAATTGACATATTATTACAAGAAAGAACTTATTTCATCTTGTAAGTTCTGAGCTGCTTGAACACAACTTTACTACTACACTGTGAGAGAAAAAGTTTTCTCCTGCTCGGAAGACAAAAGTCCCACAGCCATTTGCCTCAGTTATACTTTGACCACTCTCTTTCACGTCAGAATACGTAACAAAAATCTTATTGTGTCGATATGTATATATATATATACATATATATATAGATATATATATATATATATATATATATATATATATATGTATATATATATATATATATATATATATATATATATATATATATATATATATATATGTATATATATATATATATATATATATATATATATATATAATCATGAGGATATAATATTGTAATATCAAATTCACATCACTTTCCCGGAATATCCCCGATGGGGAATTATCACCGAAGAATTATAAGGATAAATATTATAAGGGTGATAAATGGATGGGTACTGCCAACAACTCGATCCTCACTGGAGATACCAGTTACCTTCCAACAACATGAATTTGATATTAAACTCTGGTCGACGGTCTACCCACTGAGACACACAGCAGTAGCGATCCATTTATCACTTATAAATTCCCTTGTTGATAAACAAGATTACCAACCTATGTACGGTAGGAAACTTTTTCCATCCAATTTGCCTTACACACCAGCATGAATTTGATATTAAAACAACATTTGTAGCTTCATGATTGTATATAAATCATGTGTATAAAAATTTCATATATATATATATATATATATATATATATATATATATATATATATATTATATTATATATGTATATATGTGTGTGTGTACATATATACATACTTATACATACTTGCACTCAAACAGGATTACCAACCTATGTACAGTAGGAAACTTTTTTCCTCCAGTTTGCCTTACACACCAGCATAGGTGACATTTCAAGGTCCCTTGCTATATCATATATACAGTATATATATATATATATATATATATATATATATATATATATATATATATATATATATATATATATATATATATATATATATATATATATATATGATATGAATGTGCTGTGTGAATTAAATTGACAATTACAGGGACTGCCGAAGCTTCTGTTAAGGGTACAGTGTGGTTCAGTTCTTTATTGTAGGCCCTTTTCCCCCCGCCCATAATTTCCTT
Source organism: Macrobrachium rosenbergii (assembly GCF_040412425.1). Taxonomy (NCBI): domain Eukaryota; kingdom Metazoa; phylum Arthropoda; class Malacostraca; order Decapoda; family Palaemonidae; genus Macrobrachium; species Macrobrachium rosenbergii. The sequence continues at coordinate 21,634,284 of NC_089748.1, forward strand.
TCTGCAGTTCCATTTATTTATTTTTTTTATTTGGCCTCCTCATTACTCCGTGGTTTTCATTCTGTTTCTCGTTTTTTAATGTCTTTTGGCAAGAAATGTTTGAAAGCTCCACGTCTTTCATCTCCCAAGTTTCATCCATTTTATTTCTCTAACCTCTTTCAGACAAGATTTCCAGTGGGTTGGTCACTTTGAAAAATTCTTCAAAATAAACATCAGTTTAATCTCAGATGAATAAAAGAAATCTTTCTCGTGTTGACAGAGGCACAGGGGATGTGAAAGACCTCGCAGGTCACCAGATCTTGGAATATTAAATGTCCTTGTTAATTCATTGCTGGGAAGCCAAAGGTTAATATTTTTGGCGCTGTAATACAATTGCTCACCGATGCATGTGAATAATTTAATAAGAGGCTTCACACAAAGACACAAACTGCTAATTGATATATTCCCAAAATGGAGCCAATGATATGTCACATCAAATGTTCATATGTTATCAGGACTGAATCATAAGGGAAACGGAAAGGTCAGGTTTGAGGAAGTTGAGGAAAAAAATTGAAATAAATGTCAGTAGTTACAAACTCACACACATACGGAGAGAGAGAGAGAGAGAGAGAGAGAGAGAGAGAGAGAGAGAGAGAGAGAGAGAGAGAGAGAGAGAGAGCTAATCTGGTAGAAATATGTTGCAAAATACAGGCGTGTGGAGAAGGAACCTGAGCAGGGTTTCCCTATATATATATATATATATATATATATATATATATATATATATATATATATATATATATATATATATATTATATATATATATATGTATGTATATATATATACATGTAACGAGGACAGAATTAACACCTTTGAAGGTGTACGAATTGCCCCAACGATCTTTATTCATGAATGTATATATATATATATATATATATACTCTCTATATATATATATATATATATATAATTATATAGTTCTGCACGCACACCCTCCAAACCCAACAATCATTTATATGCTAGGTGTTATACAATCTACAACATTTATTGTCCAAGAATTTCCAAACTTAGGCGCCAGCTATCCTGTCTGTGGTGTTCATGAGATTTTTTGTAAAATTTCTTTTTGAAACTGAATGGCCCTAATGCTTCAGCCTTTCTCTGAAAAGGGTGCCTTTTAGTCACTAAGAATACTTGTCTAACAGATCCATAGGGAATCCTTTTTTGCCTGACTTACTGATAAAGAGGTTTCAGAACTCTTATTTCAGGAGAGAGAGAGAGAGAGAGAGAGAGAGAGAGAGAGAGAGAGAGAGAGAGATTGGCCAACAATCTTCAGACATTTGAAACTACAAACGCCGACCACTCTTAACATAAGTCACTGCGGTGACAGTAAAGCAAAAGAATTCAGCAGCAAAATTCTTACCTTTTCAACTCTGTTAAAGAAATAATTATAATCAGAAATCTAGAATATACAAAGTTTCATGGACACTGTATCTCAATTAAATCTTATGTTTTGAGTCTTTCAGATCCTGTTTTCACGTTAACTGGTGACATCCTATTCCATGAAAAATTGTACTCTCAGTTTTCAGTGGGTTGTGTATGTAAAGTATCCGAAACGTCAAAGTATCTGAAAGCTTGGACGAATTTACATCATGCTTTGAGTTTCATGAAATTTTTCGTTGAGCTGGTGAGATCATTGAAATGGAAAATAAAATTTGATATACAGACTAGCATCAGTCTCCTAAACGGAAAAGGCTCATTGTTATTTATATGCCAATATTCAGTGGTCATAAAAAATTGCATAAAACTTTAACTACACCATTTGTAGCAAATCTAAAAGCCTTATTGCCTATGTTATTGTTGTTGCTACTAATGCCTATCATTCCTGTCTTTAAACACGTAAGGCGAATATTGTAAGTTTTTATTCTAGATGCCAACCCGAAATACATTTAGAATGAAAATGCAATCTCAGGAAAAAGGCTCATTGTTATTTATATGCATATATTCAGTGGTCATAAAAACTATGCATAAAACTTTAACTACACCATTTGGAGCAAATCTAAAAGCCTTATTGCCTATGTTATTGTTGTTGCTACTAATGCCTATCATTCCTGTCTTTAAACACGTAAGGCGAATAATATAACTTTTTATTCCAGATGCCAACCCGAAATACATTTAGAATGAAAATGCAATCTCAGTATAAAAAACCAAAAGCTATAAACCACAGTGATATATTTGGAATAGCTGCCATAAAAATGCTTGGATCGCTCGAATTTGTTACCGAAATCAATTTTGCTGCAGATGACAGCAATCAAACAAAATATTAAAGCGATTAATAATTTTTATCATCTAGTGAAATATTCAGTCTAATAAGTTTGTGTTTACAAACAGCAAAGTATGTGTAATTTATCAATAGAGCTGCTGAATTAACAGTGAATCAATCAGTGCTGAGTTAACAGTGGCATTGGCCATAAACTGATGCATGAAATCATATGTAGTTTTCATATCATTTGGATCGTAATTTTATGTAAGTCTGAATAAATCTGGCTCCCAAAAACAATGTAACGCTAGTCTCATCATGTGTCACTTCGATTAATAAAGTAATTTTTTTTACCAGCCATTGAGTATTTATACGATATTTTCGTTTATATTCGTAATAAAAGAGAAATTCACTTACATTATTATTTTTAAAACTGAATTACAAAAGCCTGCACGCACAACCTAAACTCATTGACCACAGTGCCAGGAAGCGATCGTTATTATTTGACGAGTTTTCGGTATAGAGAGTTCCTTTGTTCACTTCACCTGCTGAATTTAATAAAATACAAGAACCACACACGCACTTCATTGAGTTCTGAATAGAAAACTGTGCAAATAAATAAATGAATAAATGTTCCGAGAACAAAGTCTTTGCTAATGGAGCAATCATACAAATTTAATCAAGAGAACTACGCTAATGCTTCTAGTCTGAACTTCCTGCTTTCATACAACAAAGATTTCCGTGAGTGTTGCAGAATGCAATATTCCACTTATTACATACCTGGTGTTTTATGAACGATGGCTTCTCCATGCATAATTAAGATTCTCTTGTGATATGAAGGGCCACATCTCATCTTGACTATAATCTAGACGAGGTTATTCTTCTTGAATACTCTTCTTTGGACAAAATGGAGGAACTGAGCTAAGCTTCAGACCTTCGCCTTTAAGGTACAATCTCCAAGTAATGAAAGCGTGGATGTCTTTCTCAACTCCTCATCATTTTATGCGTTTTAAAGAGTTATCTTCTGTCTCATCGTTATAATTCTTGGGGGGAATTTCCGAATCTATATCTCACGAAGCCATCTTTTTGTGATAAATGATAAATCCATTAACTCTCGTTTACAGTCAATATTGGTCCTTTCCGTTTAAAACTGACAAACCAAATGGAAATTACGGCGGCTGAGAGATAAACTCAGACGAGCACTTGAGGGGGGGAAAAGGTAAGCTAAGCATATTCTTCAGACGATAACACTTACAAGTACAAGGACGATTTTATGTAAATGAGTTATCCACGAATTTCAGAAGGAATTTCCATAGATAGAAAGAAATTCACTTTAATTATTCGTAGAGCAAGTCTTCATTACTCCTTTAAAAAAAGAAAGTGAGGATAACAGTCTTAAATAAAAAAAAAACAAGTAAAAAAGGCCCCGAAGTTTCTTTGGCGCAATCGAGTTTTTGTACTGCCGCTACAGCATACAATCAAGGTCACCGAAGATAGATCTATCTTTCGGTGGTCTCGGTATAATGTTTGTGAGCCGCGGCCCATGAAACTTCAACCACGGCGAGGTGGTGGCCTATCCTATATCATTGCCAGAAGTATAATTATGGCTAATTTAACCTAAAATGAAATCAAAACTATTGAGGCTAGAGAGCTGCAATTTGGTATGATTGGAGGGTGGATGATCAACATACCAATTTGCAGCCCTCTAGCCTCAGTAGTTTTTAAGATCTGAGGGTGGACAGAAAAAGTGCGGACAGAAAAAAGTACGGAAGGAATGAAGTGCGGACGGTCAGGCAAAGCCGGCACAATAGTTTTCTTTTACAGACAACTGAAAATACATTTATATTTCCGTATATATCCTTATTTCCTAAAGAGTAAGTGACATCCCTCAGATAAATGGCAGCTGATGCTGAATGTCCAAATGTCTCCCATTTACATTCTGTACCTTCTCAAGCAGAGATTTGGGAAAGTTTTATTGGCCCAAGTGCACTTCTCTTGGAGACATGGAGGACTCTCATGAGAAGTTTGTGGCGGGCAAAAATTAACCGAGAAAAAAAATCAGGAAAATCTCTCCGTCCAAATTATGAAACAGTCTTCTGTTTGGATTACTGCGACGTTCAAATAACTATTTGCGAGAATTTTGCCCATAATACCTACTGCCCTAGTATGAAGTAGGTGCATCAAGAAATATAAAATTCTCACGCTATTCACGCTTGTTAATTCTTTTGTCTCTATATTTACAGGAAAAAAAAGATAGAATTCTAATTTTAAAGTATCTAGATTAGTTGACGTATTTCAATTGACTGTCTAGTTTAGATCAGGTGTTTTGTTCACTTGAAATAAGATCGCTTGTGTGTGTGTGTCTGTGTGTGTGTGTGTGTGTGTGTGTGTGTGTGAGAGAGAGAGAGAGAGAGAGAGAGAGAGAGAGAGAGAGAGACTTTAGCACTGGAATCTGATGTCCCGAAATAAGGTGATATCAATATTGCGCAAGGACATCATGGAAAGTACTGAGGCAATTCTCCATCTTTTAAAGCGAGTCCTGACTTCGCTTGAACCAGCATCAGTATATCAGTACCATCTAACAAGTGTTAGCAACTGTGATATTAGTAAACCTTTAGCCGCTCTGCTTTAGTCTGCGATTTTTACTGTGTTCATAACAAATTCCGCATTGTGATTCTTTTGGACGAGTAGGGCAAAATCCAGTTAGTCTTTGAAACGTGTAACTTTCTCAATAAACTTTTCTTTTTCCCTGTGAATTTTGCCCGTTATAAGGTAGTGACAACTGACTGTTTTCAGGGGAATCCTGCCTAGCCCTGTTGTCGTTGCCATGGTAACCGATTGGTCACCAGTTATAGAGAGAGACTACCCTTAACCCTTGTCCCTTCCCCGTAAATATTGGAGGTTTGTGTGTGACTTCAGCAAGAGAACACTAATACGAATGATATGTTTAGAGTATTAGGAAAGATTGGTGTTGGTACGGAAGGTGAATATAGACTACAGCAGACTGGACAAAGTAAGGTGATTGTGAAGAGGGACGATTTTCCCAGTGACTTATTTGAAAGAATTAGGAAAGATTATGATGTTCTCGCATTTTCAATTGAATATAATCTCTGTTATCACTCGGGAGGTTAACAGAGAAGTAATTAGGTCCGTCTCTTCTAAGGTCAGAAGGGTCAAATTCGTTTTATATTACAGGGGCCAGAGAAGGGAGTTCCTGCAGGGGGGTTAGTGCTGCCAGTGCACCTCACACGGTGCACTGTAGGTATTACTAAAGGTTCTTTGCAGCGTCCCTTCGGAACCTAGCTGGAACCCTTCTCGTTCCTTTTACTATACCTCGGTTTATATTATCTTTCTTCCATCTTGCTATCAACCCTCTCCTAGCAATTATTTCATAGTGCAACTGCGAGGTTTTCCTCCTGTTACGCCTTTCAAAGCTACCTACTCTCAATTTCCTTTCTAGCGCTGAATGACCTCATAGGTCCCAGTGCTTGGCCTTTGGCCTAAACTCTATATTGCATTCTGGGAAAGGAGTTAACTGAAGTGTGGAAGAATAGGCCACACGCCCGCGAACTGTATTACTAGACAGGAGGAAGCACCTAGCCTCAAAGGAGGTAGACACTTGCGCCCCTTCGTCCACAACACCAGCAAAGTATACCTTAGTTTAACCAGACCACTGAGCTGATTAACAGCTCTCTTAGGGCTGGCCCGAAGGATTAGACTTATTTTACGTGGCTAAGAACCAATCGGTTACTT